>NC_134484.1:409709322-410059322 GCF_040206685.1 Ascaphus truei | reverse complement strand
TACAGTATATACACTGGCGACACACTTTATTCGAGCTCGGCTAGTCCCACGAATTCGGGTATACCCGGGTGTATTGAGGTTTGTGACTGTTTTCTGCCCGAGTGCATTGAGTTATTTTCCGGCAGGGATTGAAGCATTTTATTCCCGCTGGCTGCAATACTGCACAGTACATATATATATACTGCATTACAATTCATGAATTTATGCCATCTGGTAGACACGCGAAGCATTGCAGCCTATTAAATCCTAATCATTATCATTTAACAGATCAGCCGCCCGTCAGCCAGGCATGAACCCAGGCTGGGAAGGCAAATGCAACGGGGCTTGTCAGAGGTGAGGAGCGGCGCATTCCAGGTATCTGCCAGGTACATACCGGGTATTTGCTCGAATAAAGTGTGTCGGTGCAGTAGTTGGTATGAAAATGATTTTAGGATGTGTGGGATGGGACTCATTTAAGTACCCTTTGCATAGCCATTATCATATTATGATCATAATCCTATATCCAAGCTGAGTACCTTAGTTTTGCTCTTTTTTTCAGTACAGGCATGTCTCCCTAATTTATTTTGGCAGAACGTTTCACAACTGGCGACGGCTAATAAAATGACAAAGGTGGGTGTGTTCCTTTATTTTAAGAATTTGGTTTACTTATGTTTGTAGTAATTTGGGACGAGGGGGGAGATGAGCCCAGTGAGATCATAATTAGGAGGTGCTTTAAAGGGAAGTTAATATCAGAAACAGATCCAGTAAGAGAAGGTTAGTCATAATAATTAAACATAAATCTTTAATAATAAACTCAGATATTTAAAAAAAAAAAAAAAATACTTGATAACGTAGGTAATCAGGCTACATTTAAGTTTTGTAAATAGGAGGCCCCCAGACACCAAAATACAGTAAGCAAATAAAATTTAAATACAGACATTTCCTATGTGTTTGTTACGCTGATGCTCGCCACAATCCAGGACCGGACCGCGGGGCTGAGGTGGGGTTATATAATCACCGACCTTAGTCCACGCAGACTGATCCGGAGTGCGCAGTTCGTAGTCGTACATCGCAGGGTCAGGATTGGAGAAGGCAGCATCGTCGTTATTGAAGCCAAAGTTGGGGTAGGAGAAGACAGGACAATCGATGGCCGAAGCAGGGTCAGGATAGAAGACATCCGGGTGGTCATAGTCGTAGCAAGGAATCGGCAACAAGCAGACAGGAGTTCCCCGCTTCAGCTTAGAAGCGTGAGCGCGGGAGTAGCTTCTGCGTGAGGAGTGGCCTCGGCCCATGACGCCGATCTCAGCAGGAGGAGACAGCAGGCTGGCCGAAGTTCACCGCAGGGCAGCGTCAGGGAGAACCAATGCTTCAGCGCAGAAGTCCAAGGCAGGTCACTGCAAGGGGATAGCAGCAGGCCGCAGGAAAGGAAGGGTAGCCACTACTAGGAGGGAATGCAGCAGGTACCAGTGCTGGCAACAACGCTTCAGCACAGACATCCAGGGCAGGCCACTGCAGGGAGATAGCAGCAGACCGCTGGAACAGGAAGGGTAGCCACTGCTAGGAGGGAATGCAGCAGGTACCAGTGCTGGCAACAACGCTTCAGCACAGGAGACAGGAACAGGCCTCTGGATACTCAGGAACTTGGAAGGTAAGAACGCTAGGCGAGAGGCCTGGGGCGGTTTGTGGCAGAGACAGTAACGTCCCAGGTAGGAGTTTATGCTCGGCACTGTTTCAGTGCCAACGCCCAGGGTATAAAGGACAGAGAGCCAATCACGGGAGGAGGGTGTGTGAGAATTCCTCCAATGATGGAGCACAGGCAGAAGCTGCAATGAGAAGCAGCACATGTGCCATTGATTGCCAGAGGAAGCTTGCAACTGCATAGGTCTGCAAGGCTATAGTCAAAGCCAGTAGTGGATTCCTTACAGTGTTTTTATGACAAAAACTCACACCGTTTCTCACTTCCCTCCATTCATCTCTTTCCCACCCACCTCCATCCATCTCTCAGCCCCTCTCCCACAATCGCTCAGCCCCCCTCCATCTCCTCCTCACAGCCCCCCTCTTCCCTCCATCTCTCAGCCCGCTCCTCCCTCAGCTCCCTCCTCCTTACAGCTCCCCCTTCTTGCTCCTCACAGCTCCCTCTTTTTCTTTCTCCCCATGGTTGTGAAGTTCGGCCAGCAGTGCGGTGGCAGAAGACGGGGGATGGCAGCTGCGGAGGAGAACAATGGCAGCGGAAGCAGAGGGCAGTGGGGGAGCCTGTCCCAGCAAACACCTGAAATTTCAATTGACTTCCGGGTGACACAGCAGGGGTGGGCTCCACCAATGTTCTCTGCTGCTGCCACCATGGTCCTCCTCCTTGGATGCGATTCCCCGTCTTCTGCTACTGCACCACTGTCATTCTTCTCCTGCCATCACTACTGGCTGACCTGTGTCCCTGGCCTGAATTGTCCCACTCCCCTGAAATACGGGCCAATTATGCTTCCCTATAGACCTTTCAGGGACAACGGAACAATTCATTGAAACAGGGGACACTCCATTATATATGGGATGTCTGGCAAACCTATGATAAAGCGACTACAACTGTAGTGAACACGTCAATTGTTAAAAGTGAATTGCCATATAGTCTTAGCAAAAGTTGTCAGTACTATAAGACATAAATAGTAGTTGATCTGTTGCTGGATCTGTCGCTTGTAAGCTAAGCGAATCAGAATTGCAACTATGTCTGCATCAGCAGTATCAGTTTGTAGCAACACCCCCATGTAAAATGGAGTGTGATCATTAAGAGATCAGAAGCTCTCCTACCACACGTTCATAGTAAGTAGAGTCGCTGAGCAGGTAGAGGAATTCCAGGGCAGAGCTCCTACAGCTGCTGTATGTATATATATGTATATATATATACTGGTCCCTGGTCCCTGGGAGACTGGTCCATGGTTTCCCTGCAGACACTCTTATTATTATTTTTTTTGACTTAGCAGTGGCTCGCGCATGCGCAGTTGGCCCTCCTTTGGCTTGCGATGCGTTCCATTCAGTGTAGGCGCCCTCTCTGGCTCTGATACACGCGCCGGAGATTTTTGCCTTTCATCTTTGACCTGGGTTTTTCTAATTCACTCTGTATTCACATCACCTTGAGAAAGGTCCCGCACGAAGGACCGAAACGTTGGAAATTATGTCTTGTTAATACAAAATTCTTTTAACAACCATTTGGAGTGCTGCCTCTGATATTCGTCTCTACACAGTATCGTATTCCTATATATATATGCGTTGGTATTTAGAAACTGTCCTGTTCGAAATACACCCGAGCCAGGAATCGTATAGGCCACGGTGGGGTGGATTCTACTTTAAACTAGATAATTGTTACATGGCTCAGGCAATCAAGAAAGGTCGGGTCATGAGTAGTGGTCCTCTACGGCCCATTCAAGTGAATGGTGTACAGTGACTTCTGGCCTGGGACGTGACTTATGGAGTTACACCGCTTAGTAAAATGGCTCTTTTTGTTCCTTTCACTTGAATGATGCAGTAAGGTGTCTTCCAGCATTGAAAGTGTCTTGAGAGTAGGACTTCTTAGTAAATATAACCGTGTATATTATATGACACTTTATAGTTAGCATATAATAGCCATCCAGGACCATTCTCCAAGTCTTTTATCTTTTCTTTTTTATCTTGGTAGCATATAGTAATTTACAGTAAAACATAGCAGTCTACTTGACCACTAACATGCAAAATCTCCCCTTGTTTAGGGAGATACTGTAGAAAGGAGATGCCTTGAGCACAACAACACAATAATATTGGGATGAAACTCTAGCCATCTAAACATTCTGTGAAATGAGAAACCTCAGAAAAGTACATTTTCTTAAAAAATGTTAGATATGTAATAGTAAAGGGATTAAGAACAATAAAGTATTTTTGATTATACAGAAATGGTCTTTTTTTCATAATAATTTAGCCAATCAAATGGAATATGTGATGACAGTTATTGGACAAAAATAATATATCACACCAAAACTTAATCATTGGATACAAATATATTAAGTAGGCACATTCAAAGAATTATCTCCTAGCATACAGTGCTTCCACTGCAGCAAGGGATTCTGGGAAATGACATGCAAATGAGCACTTGGTGTCCCCTTTTGCATCAAATCCATTTTGACATGGATCCCTATAAGCCTATGCCTGCAGCTTTTCAGCACAGCCTCGGTTAATACGCATAGCCAGTAAACAGCAGATGTCAAAATAGACAGATTAGATGGGCCAAGCAGTTCTTATCGGCCATCAAATACTATGTTTCTAACATAATAAACTATTCTATGTGTTCACCCAAGAAAAAAAGAATTGCAACCTTATTAGGCAATAATTCTCATTGTGACTATGTAAGGTGACAAGCATGAAGGAATGACTCTGCAACTATAGCTCATTTGATGTAATCAGTCACTGCTCACCCTTTTCCTAGCTTTCAAAGTCCATGATAAGAAAAACATTGTCACAGAAGGGGCCAGACACAGGAAACTGTGGCAGCAGTTGTCACGGGTCACACACCCTACGGGTATCCTGACTTGACGGCTTGTATATCGTGGTTGATACAATTTATGTTTATGGTCCTCCGTGACCGTTATTCCTATTGCCAGCGTTTCCAGATCTCTAGAGGGTACACATATCTCTGAGACAGCAAGAGTGGGTTCTGTGCCCTGTGATCACCTCCTGATAACCTTACAGGGATTGCTATCCGTATTATAGAGATATTTGTTTTGTATTGTATGTCTTTATTTATATAGCGCCATTAGTGTACATAGCGCTTCACAGCAGTAATACACGTGGTAATCAAATAAATAACAGATAATATAAATAACAGATCATGGGAATAAGTGCTTTAGACATTAAGGAAGAGGAGTCCCTGCCCCGAGGAGCTTACAGTCTAATTGGTAGGTAGGGAGAACGTACAGAGACAGTAGGAGGGAGTTCTGGTAAGTGCGTCTGCAGGGGGCCAAGCTTTATGTATCATGTGTTCAGAATATCGAATGTGCTATTCATATGCTTCTTTAAGCAGGTGTGTCTTAAGTTGGGTCTTAAAGGTGGATAGAGAGGGTGCTAGTCGGGTACTGAGGGGAAGGGTATTCAGATGTGTGGGGCAGTCAGTGAAAAAGGTTTAAGGCGGGAGAGGGCTTTAGATACAAAGGGGGTCGAAAGAAGACATCCTTGAGAAGAACGCAAGAGTCTGGATGGTGCATAACGAGAAATTAGGGCAGAGATGTAAGGAGGGGCAGAAGAGTGTAAAGCTTTAAAAGTTTTTACATTATACGCAGCCTATGAGGTTTTTTCTGGAGCGTGGGACTGTGTATACACAATGAAGGTAGACATACTTCGGCTAAATTGATAATACCATTTCAGGATATCTATATATATTGATCTTGATATAGGCTTATATTCTTCTGCATATATACTGGAGACACTCCTCTCCTCACAGTTTCCCGTGATTCCTATTTAATATCTATTAGGTCACGGGCTCCGTTCCAATATCGAGGGTAGAGACACTCAGATTGGAGTGAGAGTATTTATACCTTCGGTATAATTATATGCACAGATCCTTACATATGCCCATCATTGATCTCCACATCCAGTATCAAAGCCTGTTGGATTATATAGGACCCGACTAGGTCTATACCAACACTATATGGGTAAAAGTGATACCTATACCACCCTTCATCTACCATCGATCATATCCTTACCAATTTGGGGGAAATGACTGGCTATAACGACACATCCACACGTGTTATTTTTCAAACCTTTACTTACATGTTTGACATTTCTGATCATAGTCCAGCATTACATTGTGTTGCCTATCCATCATAAGGAGTTTAGTGATTTTATTGTAGTTTATTAGTTATTTATTTTGCTGTATTAAAATATTATATTTGATCTCAGTAGCAGAATGTATAGTCAATAGACTAATTTGCATGGAGATATTATTTCTCATGGACTACTAAGTCCTACACAACATTACTGTCACTACTAGCAGTGAGTGCTGTTCTGGGGTTCTTTTCTGATCCTTCTGGACCTAGCCTGTCAAAACAGCCCCTGTGGCTAAGCCTACATTGACAAAACTATTCATCCACTTAAAATATGAATTGGTGAACATAAATAAAATAAAAAGAGTGGCACAAAGAAAGGTTGCCCAACCAATGATGGATTACCCAGTTACTAGGTATTTTAGAACAGCGAGGCAAAATGTTTTACAGCTAAGGCATGAAGTTACATACACTGTGAGAGCACTTAGAAGGGGCGGGGATAGACAATGCCTCTCTTTACAAAGGGAAAGCAGGTGGATTTTAATCTTGGCTACGTGGAAACATAGGGGCAAGATTGAAACTTTGGACCTTAAATATTTTCTGTAAATATTATTATTGGTATAATATATAGGCTCTTATAAATATTTATGGGTGAATAGATTCCAAGTTGGCCTTTTGTAGTCTAGGTAACTAATGTTATGAATTGATAGATGATTTAATCTTTATGGTAGGTTAAAGCAGCGATACTACTTTCTCCCCTTTCTTTTTTTCTTTTCTTATTTCTATATATAAAGCATGTGACAATGTATAATTCTACATTCTTACCTAAGCTGCCCATTCTTTGGTGCTCCTGTTATAAATATGTCAAAATCTTGATTGTGTGCCTAACATAATGGCCGCCTTCCATTTACAATCAATCCTTAAGTCAGTGTAAACTCAGCATTTACAATGAATCATTACATTACTAGGGTAACATTACCTATTGTTACAATGTGCAGCTCAGACTGCTGGGAACACTGGCAACAAATTATCACAAACAGGAAAGTGTTGCAAATATCTTGCACTGCTTGGTAGGTGTGTTAAAGCCGCAGTCGAAGCTGCCATTTTAATTTTTTTATTTTTCCCCTTTAGTATGTGCATCAATACAATCCTCTGTGACGGTTCATGGGATTTCTTCCCCTTCATGTGTCCCTGACGTCACATGCTCGCATACTCTCTCTGTCCCTTCCCCTGCCAGCCTCCCTTGCTTTACCCACACCTGTCCCTCTCCGTTAGTCTCTGACGCCACCCCAGCACCGTTGCTCGTTCCCCGCAAGACTCGCGCACCCGCCCGGCTCCCGAGTCCTTGCTGCGGCATTCCCCACTCTCAGCCTCCCTCGGTCCCTGCTCCTATCCCCTTACCTTACGAACTTGACTACTCTGACTTCTGGATCCCTGGACTCTGGCGCACGGACACCACCATTCTTACTCTGTACTCCCAAGGCGTTGCAAGTATCACTAACAATCTTTCAACAGGCCCGGCAATGCCATACCACACTCCGGGCATGCCCTCACTGCTGTGGGTGCGTGGTAATACCCTTCCCAGTATTGGGGTCTTGCCAGGTCTGTGGGCATACAGGCGTGACATCCTCACAATGATAAGTAATTAGCTAAGTTGCCAAAGGATCCGTTCTCCTGTGATCGATCGGCGAAGATTTGGCTCGGGGGTTCACTAAATGACTGCAGAATACTCCTCTGTGTCACTTTGTAAGTGGTTGATATAGAAACAAAAAAGGCTTGTTACAGAAAAAATTTAATTCAGAGTTGTTTAAAAAAAAAACAAGAAAAAACACAAAAGCGCACCAAGATGAGAGATAGATATTGTATTAGCAACAAATAATAAAATTAGTAACTTACATATAAAATTTCTTTAATAATGCCCGATTCTGGTGTCTATCACAGGAGTAGGGCATCACATAGGAAGTATGAAGGGTAATCTCAGTTCTGAGAGATCAGACCCGCGCGCTGGGGCTGTCTCTGTTCACTCTCCTGTCCTCCACGTGTGGTAGCGTGTGGTAGCGTGGTGCAGAGTGTAGCACACATGTGCAGGAACCGGGGCCTTCAATATGTATGTGTATGTCCTTCGCCTTATGAAGTTTACTTTGTTAAACGAAACGCGTCGCGACTGTTGTGGCTGGCGGTTTTACTACCCACCACCAGTACACACTCAAGTGTACCGTTCCTGCTTATTTCCGATCGTTTCTATGCTATCAAAAACGGACAGGCATCCTAAGGACACCTATTGAAGGCCCCGGTTCCTGCACATGTGTGCTACACTCTGCACCACGCTACCACACGTGGAGGACAGGAGAGTGAACAGAGACAGCCCCAGCGCGCTGGTCTGATCTCTCAGAACTGAGATTACCCTTCATACTTCCTATGTGATGCCCTACTCCTGTGATAGACACCAGAATCGGGGATTATTAAAGAAATTTTATATGTAAGTTACTAATTTTATTATTTGTTGCTAATACAATATCTATCTCTCATCTTGGTGCGCTTTTGTGTTTTTTCTTGTTTTGCTGATATTGGTACCACCATCGGGGTTCCGGTGGAGACCACATTTGGAGGTGGGGGAGACACCTCATAAACACAGAAGCAGCAAAAGAACTGAGAGGGACCAACACTCCAAGTTTAAAGAGCCAGAGCGCGGACTGAACTTTTCATTATTGTTTAAAAAAAATGCTACAAGAACTGATTTATTAAAGGATGTTTTAAAACTCATTAAAAATGGCAGAGTTGGATAAAAAACAAATAAATTAAAAAAGGCAGCCACTACTATCTTATACTACAAAACTGATTCATTTTAAAAAAAATCAAAAAGATTTCACGTTTTGCTTATTTAATGAATTATAATTGTTTTATTTGCATTAATTGAAATGTGTTGTTGTTTTTTTTATATATGCCATTTTTTAGACACATAAAATGTTATTTTAGTGAATCTAAGGGTAATTATTGTAATTGGTTATAAATTGTCGCCATTACAATTTTGTTTATATTCTGTGTATGTCTTTTTTTGATACGCTGACTTTTTTTGAACCTGTTGGGCTTCTGTTGCCCTTCTTGCTATGGAGGATCCTCATGCGTTTCTCTTGATGCATTTCACTTACAGGATCTTGTCATCATGTAGAGCACGGATTTTCACGTAATCACATGAGTTTTATGGATGACGTCATCAGGTAGTTTTCATGCCGTTTTGTTACTTTTTGTAATTGATTGTTGCATATATAGATCACAACCTTCACAAGTGAATACTCACCTGATGAAAGGTCCTGTTTGGACCAGAAGCATTGTACTCTCTGGTTTCATTAAAAATCGTAGGCTGAACGTTTTGTTTTTTCATAATATTTTTATGAGGGGGTTTAATGAGGGGATTTAACTATCACATTGTTCACCATTTTGCTCTAGCCCAGGTAGGATTCCCCTCCAGATAGTAGAACAACAGTACACAATGTCCTGTTGAAAAAAACACCACAAATTTTCTACACTTTAAGTGTCCTCAAGACAATAACGTCTGTTATGTATAAGCAACTAGGTATAAAGTGTCACTTAGAAACCAAACAAGTTCATGACTCAGATATGCATCAATTACAAACATAGAACCATATTATAAATGGCGTTGGTAAATGTATAGAACACCTCAACCCTAGAAGGAAAAATCAAACTGAATCATTATCGCTGCTTATTACAATGTTATAAGTGAGTTGACACATGTTTCACACGAGGGTATCTTATTTCAGTTCATATAGCTTTCAAAGATAAGTCGGTATAGACCAAATGGTATATAAAGTCAATTATGGAAAACACCTCAACCCTAGAGAGAAAAATGTGCGTCAGAGTAACATTCAAGGATAAATAAGTCAGTACAGACCAAATTATATATCACCTATGTCTATTTTATAAAATGACTATTCCAATAGCAATAAAGATCGAGTTGTTATATAATCACCATTGTTAAATGCAGTTTGTTGAACAGATAAATTGTCCTCCTTGGCGCTGTTATTCACGCCGTGCTCAGTGCAGTATATAAGAGAAGAATAAAGAAAGACAATATGACAATAACACCTCTGTGAAAAGGAAGTTGGAATTGGATGTGGATACCTAACGATAATACACTTCAGATTATGATGTTGTAACACCTTTCTCCCTCCCCCAAGCCCCCCCTAAGGGAGATTGGTAGTTGCAGGGTGTGCTGTGGTGCTGTTTACAGTAGCTCACCTGTTGTTCTTGCAGGAGGTCTCTGCCAATGTTATGGGGAGTAGCAACAGGTCAGGCTTTCAGGCAGTCATCTCTTGGTACAGCGCCTCCATCATGTGAGGGACAGGAGTGCTCCCTACAGGCACCTTCTCTGATAGTAATCCACTCCACACCAGCAACTGTACAACTTGTCTTTATTCTGAACCAGCACAGACTTGCTGCATACAGGTCCCCCTTTCCTCCTTCCCTGGATTAGACCCAAGGGGCTTGAGGCCCTAAGAGCCCATGCTTACCCCCAAGGCTCAAGAACTCCTACTCCACAGAGGGAGGCAAGACACCCCACATTTTAGTAAAGTGCCAGCTTTTATACCTGGTGAGGGGTTTGTAACCCTGCCCCATAACAGGGCAGGTCCAGGTACAACAAGCGACAGAGAAGCCCAATACTACATCCAATGTGACAAAAATACTCAGTAAGATACTTATATATTCTCTTGAAAAAGGGTCATTTAGTTTAACCCTTTGGCCAAAGGCAGACCCAGTTCGCAGGTCCTAACACTACCAGATAAAATACTAATATACCTCTATTAGGATTAAAATTTTCATGTACCTCTATTAGGAGGGAGAAAGACAAACATTGGATCTATATCCAGTAGAAGGAAAAAGACCTGCTGACTTGGGAAGTGGGGAGGGGTGAGCTTAAAACCCTGGGAAGGAGGGGCCACTAACCTCCAACAGCTGAGACAGATGAAAATAAGTTAACAAACAATACACAGAACCCCAGCAAGCTCATTTTAGGAACCCCTGAGCCCCCGCAAAATATATATGTATATAAGTGGTAAAAAGGAGAGCTATTGAGCGTGGCAAATGTATACAACAAGCAACAGAGAAGCCCAATGCAACATCCAATGTGACAAAAATACACAGTAAAATACTTATATATTCTCTTGAAAAAGGGTCATTTAGTTTAACCCTTTGGCCAAAGCGTTGTAAGCTTGCGAGCCACGACAAGGCAGACCCAGTTCGCAGGTCCTAACACTACCAGATAAAATACTAATATACCTCTATTAGGATTAAAATTCTCATTCACCTCTATTAGGAGGGAGAAAGGTACTAACAGGCATCACACCACTTGCATGTGATCCAGTCAGTACCCTCCCAAGCATGGCACGATCTATGAACAAACCCGCTTTGCCAATTACCATAAATAGGGGTGCACTAGGGTAAATGAAATCAAAATGAAAGAGAAAAGGGTGGAGTGCTGGCCGCAGAACCTGCGTGCCTCTCCACCAAAGTACCCCTTACAATGCACTCTCCTACGTGAATAAACTAATATATTGCAGCTGGTCGTCTGGTAGTGGTACTCAGAATTGTTTAAATAAACATATTATGACCCCTAATTTGTGTATTCCTTGTTTGATTATAAGTAAAAACAATACTTTATTAAACTCAATCACTAAAATAAAGAGGGGTAAATAAAACCTATGCACATACAAACATGAAAAATGGTGTATTTATAATATAAACACCGGAGACTTCCGGTGACGTCATTGGCAATGGTCGCATAGGAGAGGAGCTCCTGAGACCCGCTGCCTAAAATCAATAGATAGAGCGCAAAAAACGCCGAAAAACCCCCCTCACAGAGATAATTCTGCAAAGCAGCTCACCCAGGGATGCGTCCCAAGACGAAGAGCCAGGGAGGACAAGACATAGCACGTTTCTGCTCGGGAAGCCAGCGCAGAATACCTCGCGGAGCAGGGAGCATGTCCAATCAAGATGGCACCGGGGAAAGCGTGCCAGAAAGCCCAGGACATGCAGTGTCTAAGGAGGCCTTCCCCCCCCCTCCCCCCCGAGGGAGGAGGGAGGCAGAGATCACAAAAGCCTTCCTGGAGCAATTAATGGAGCAATCTTTTGCCAAAATGTGCCAAAACTTTCAAGAGGACCTGCAAAAGGTCATTAACAAAGTGAAGGCGGAGGTAAGGGCGCTATCAGACCGCACGGAGACTGTGGAGACTAAAATAGAGGAGATCCTACTATGCAACTCAGCCGCAGATGAGGAAATCAATCGCCTCGGCCAGGAAATAAACCTACTAAAATATACCATCAAGGTCCAGGAAAATAGAGAACGAAGACAAAATTTAAGGATCAGGAACATCCCAGAATCCATAACCACAGAACATATAATATAAACTCCTTAGAGGGATTGTAAGCCCCTCTTAACTTATAACCTCCTTGTAGTTAAATATTGATCACTATAGCAGTACAGTCTCTGCGTAGAGGTTGCTATACCCTCCTTACAGTTAAGTGTTGATCAATATAGTGTGACAGTCCCTTCGTAAAGATGGCTGTTTGGAGGTATGTATGAACAGATGGTCTGCGTGACCGCGTCCTCAATATGTCTACAGTATATCTGATATTGTCATATCATTAAAAACCCGATAACCTAATAAACATATAGTTGGATGAGCCCCATGTAGTAAATGGGGACATGCCTCAGTTTAAATATATGCTGAGCTGGTATTAATTACTCCTAAGGCTGCGTCCATAGTGACTTCAGCCATGTGGAGGTGCGCTGAGGCTGAGGGAAAGCAGGTGCTTTCCCTGGCCTTAGTTCACGCGCTGTCCGGGGGCATGTCGGGGGGTGGGCCAGTGACATCACGGAGCTGGTTCGTCCTCATTGGGCGAACCGCTCACCTGACCGGCCCTGCGCTCCCCTCAGCGCTGAAACTAAATTTTTCTTGTCGGCTACACTTCCGCATGCTTGCAGAAGCGTGCGTGAGCCCCTGCTAAAGCAGCTCTCATTGCGGCTGCAGGGGCTCACTGCCAAGTGTGAGCGCGGCTCAGCATGGGTCAGCGCTTAGCCCGCGGTCTAATATATGTTCACTAGGAGCTAGGTGACTATATCCTGGTACTATTAAGCGCTTGTCGCAAAGTATCTCAACATGCTGTATATAGTTGAAATGGGCTTGTTACATATAGTACTATAATGTATCCCCGGAGCGTTCCCCGCAGGACAACAATAGGTATAATCAGTGCAGTAGAAACCAGATGTCTGATTTAGACTGCGGTTACCAGAATTAGGTCATCACGGAAGAACCCAGGTAAGTATACAGAAAAAACACTGCCACGGTTATCATGTTAATGATTCCCTGTAGAGTGCAACGTCTTAACCTTGTGGGGATTAACATGTGGTTATTATCAACAATTGCAATATATCGTAATTAGATATTTCTCCTCATATAACTCCTCCCATGGACCTGATCTCAATTCCTAAGGGACATACACAGAGTAAATTGCGGCCACTATATTCGTGAACTTGGGTATTTGTTCATTGTATAGTGTAAGTACATATCGCTACTTACTAATATGTGTGGTATAAGCAAAACAAGCACTGCCTCTCTGGCCTCAGTATATGGTTGTAATTATACACGGGCAGGTATATGCTATGACCAGGTTAACCACTACTGCAGCGGGTTAGCAATCAGCCCACCGTATAGTGTAGGTGAAGCTGGTTGTCTTTTGAAGATTGCAGATTGAAGAATATATAATTGCAGGGCCTTTATTTCAGTGAGCATACAGTCCATTCACCGAAGAGTGTACTCAGTGCTCCCTTCAGTATTAGGCTGGTCCAGCTCACTGGTTGTGTATTTAATTAACTGAGCAGTTTCTGGGACATGGAGCTGAATAGGAATGCTGTAGTGCGCTATCATTGCTTCTCCTGCTCCAACCGCCCGTTTCTTCTCCTCTGGCCTTCAACTCTTCCAGCCAGGGCATTATTGGCCAGTAATGCCCTTTTCTTCAGGGATTATTACTTAAATATTAACTCTCAATATGAGTTTTGTCCTAGGGTGAACCCCATATGATAGAGAGTGGAGTGTAAATGAGTTTAGCAGAATAAATACCACATCTTCTTATAGTATATGGTCATCTGGTGTGATTATCATATTTAGAGGAAACAGGCCAGTTGAAAACCCTCATTTATGCCATTAGGGGACTGTGATTTGAGCTTTTATATCCATTTACAGTTTATGTAGTTGCATCTAATGTATCCACAACGATTTTTAAGCTATTGATCTCCTTGTTGAAAAACCACCATTTTAGTAGCTATTTGATCATTAAGAGAAACCCACAATGGCTACAGTTCATGTAGTTACATGTAATGTATCTGCAAGGATCTTTAAGCTAATGCTCTACTTGTTGATAAAAGCATGAGACTCGCTGATGTCATACAGCAAAAGTGTGATACTCTTGCATTGTCTCAGTCAGATGATTTGCATTGTCTCTGACTTTATACCTACTGCACCGACACACTTTATTCGAGCAAATACCCGGTATGTACCTGGCAGATACCTGGAATGCGCCGCTCCTCACCTCTGACAAGCCCCGTTGCATTTGCCTTCCCAGCCTGGGTTCATGCCTGGCTGATGGGCGGCTGATCTGTTAAATGATAATGATTAGGATTTAATAGGCTGCAATGCTTCGCGTGTCTACCAGATGGCATAAATTCATGAATTGTAATGCAGTATATATATATATACTGTGCAGTATTGCAGCCAGCGGGAATAAAATGCTTCAATCCCTGCCTGGAAAATACCTCAATGCACTCGGGCAGAAAACAGTCACAAACCTCAATACACCCGGGTATACCCGAATTCGTGGGACTAGCCGAGCTCGAATAAAGTGTGTCGCCAGTGTAGTTGCTTATACATAACAACGTTATTGTCTTGAGAAGATACTTAAAATGTAGAACATTTGGGGTGCATGCGCACCGGCTGCGGGAATTGCAGCTTAACTAAACAGCTCCTCTTGACGCCAATCTCCGATCCCACCAGGATTACCACGAGAGCCCAGAAATGGAAAAATTCATTCGATATAAAAGCCTATTTTCAAAGTACAGAAATGGCGTGAGCAGGAAGAGATGCGGCCAGCTATGGCTCCGACTCGGAGCGGGAGATGATGAGGGAGAGGAGCGCCAGTGTGGAAAGGCAACTGGTAATTTAAAGTGATTTCACAAAGCTCTTCAATTACTTAAAATCCTTCTTTCACGCAGAAATTAAAGAGTTAAGAAGAGATATTAACAACATTGGTGATAGGACTGATGACCTAGAGAGAAAAATAGATACCACAATAAAAGCATTGCGCAAAAATGAGAAAACAACCTCGTACCTTAGGGCACAGTTTGCACACGTTGCTGACAGGCAAGAGGATCTGAAAACATAGATAGGCGCAATAACATTAGAATTAGAGGAATCCCATAATCCATAACAGAAATAGAGGAGCATGTCTCGAAATAGAGGAGCATGTCTATACTGCCTGGAAAAACTGAGGCTGAGCTGCAAATGGATAGGTACCACAGGGCCTTGCGATCTAGCCCACAATCAGAGGAGCCTCCAAGGGACATAATCCTACGATCTCACTACTACAAAACGCGAGAAGCTGTGTGACAAATCACAAGGAATACCCCCTCCTGCACATTTGAGGGGATAAGTATGCAGATATTCCAAGACTTATCCCTCGTAACGTTGGGCAGACGCAGAAAGTTACAGCCCATAACTAAGATACTGAGGGAAAATGGAGTCCGTATCGGTGGAATTTCCCCTTCGGTTTTGTCACGGTAGACCAAGCTTATTAAGACTTTTAATTACCGGGATCATTGATTGAGAAAAGCAGAGAGATAAAAATAAATTGCATTTATTCACATAACGAACATACACAACTATGTTACACAAATTACAGGAAAAAGACACACTTACTTTGGAAACTGGGATAACAAAACTAATCTTTTCTAGTTGCAAACACACAGCAAAATAATTCCCAGCCACTTTTCCTTCCTGTGCCCACTTGCTGTTGGATTCTGGTCACTTAGCCTCTGAGAAATTTAGGCGATTTACTCAGAGCTGGAACTTCTCAAATGGAACTGAATCTCAGGTTAATCATACAAGATGGAACTGATGGAACTCATGAAAAACTTAGATGGATCCGATGGAACTGCCCTCCTGACTAACTGTATGACTTTTTTTAAAACTTCAAAGATCCTATTTCCATAATGGACAGCCAATCTCTGGCATGGGAATTTTATCCCTGGCCACAAACACAGTTTGTTAGGGGTCATTCTACCCTAAGAATCCTACACAGGTGGAGGCGCTGTTTATGTAAGATCGTTCCAGAGCATACACCCCAGGCTCTCACTGGCAGAGGTTCAGGCCTCCTGTGAACCTGACAGGTAAAAGCACCACACACCTGGTAACATACATTCCCCTCACATGCACTCTATCTGCGATTGGGGGTGGGGAAACTGTGTTACACATTAATATAGTTTTGTTTGTAATATCATAACGCTTGCGCTGCCCAAGAGCAAGACAGGACCCCGGTACTGAGGTGGGGAAGTAGTAAACCATGCACCCACAGCAGCGGAAGCGTGCCTGGCAGGCGGATTGTCAAACGTAGCCGGGTCTGGGTTGGAGAGAGTGGGTTAGTTGATACTTGCCAAGGTTTTGGAATGGAGAGTTCAGAATAGTCAAGTCTGTTAGCCGTGGTCTGGGGTTGGAGAGGTCAGAATCATGGAAGTCTGTTAGCCGTGGTCTGGGGTTGGAGAGGTCAGAATCATGGAAGTCTGTATAGCCGTGGTCTGGGGTTGGAGAGGTTAGAATCGTAGAGGTTCGTATAGCCATGGTCTGGGTTGGAGATATCCGCAGAGTCAAGGGTGAACCGGGGTCAGTATCCAGAGGGGTTCCAAAGTCAAGCCGGGTCGGTACACGAAGAGTTAACTGCAAGAGAACACAGGGCAGGGAACAAGGCACAACAGACGCAAGAGCTCAAGGCTACAACAAGTTATGCTCAGCAATGTGGGAAAGGAACTGCAGGGTATTTAACAGGAACAGGAACCAGTATCAAGGGAGGCGGCGCAGAGGCAAGGATTGGCAGCTGGGGAGCGATACAAGTCGTCAGGTTGCGCCGCGCATGAGAGAAGGGCGGCGCATCTGAGGGGGCGGAGCTAAGCTCCGTGGCACACTAGAAGAGCTGCGCATACGCGCGCTCTGTAAGCAGAGTGGGGGTGCGCGCACGCACTGGTGCCAGAGCGGAGGTCTGAGATATGACAGGTAAGGAGGGAACACGTCGCAAAGGACGCGTTCCCCGATTCCTTACAAATATATAGTAATCTTTTTTTATATTCCTTATATTGTTTGGTACACAGGATGTTAGATTAATTCACGATTTTGTGCATGGTTTGTTTCCAGCAATGCTATCCTTATTTTGTATCTACAGTATGTGATTGCTTTGTCAGGTAACAGCAGACATAGTAATTAACACCATTTTTATTTATTGATTGTACCTGGTGACACTTGCATGCTCACTTTACATGTGTAAAACTGCATTTCATTAGCAGTGTGGTATTTGACAAAGGTCCACGTTTAAATGGTTAAAAGCTCACTCCATAGCATCTCCCACTCTCTTGGGAACTTGCTTGCTTGCAGTATGATTGTGACATATCTAATACAGAGTGCTTTTCCTGGTAATGTACAGGTTAATAAAAGCTTCAATCAGACTTAGAACTATGCAACTAATTTTGACAGATTTATTATAAATCATTCTTCCTGGTAATACACAGGTTATTAAGAATTTATATTAGTGTTAGGGACCCTTGAGATGTGGTCTGCCGTGTAGTGGCTCAGGGGCTTACAACACTTTGGCCAAAATGTTAAACTAAAAGACCATTTTATTTAATAGATATTTATACATATATATTTAGGCACTGTACCGTGTATAAGTTTCATTGGATGTGCACTGAGCTCTGTCTGTGTTTCATGTTCTGTCTCTGGTTTTAAATATATTTTGCCATGCTCAGTAGCACTCCTCTGTGACACTTATATGCTTATAGATATGTTGTGGTTAATTTGGGGGTTTAATATGAGCTTGCCGGTGTCCTGTATGTTTTACAATTCTTGTTCAGCTGGTCTTAGCTGATTGGAAGGTGGCGCTTCCTATCTTGTTGAAGCTCACCCCCTCCAACATTTAAATGGTTAAAAGCTCACTCCATAGCATCTCCCACTCTCTGGGGAACAGTATGATTGTGACAAATCTAATACAGAGTGCTTTTCCTGGTAATGTACAGGTTAATAAAAGCTTCAATCAGACTTAGAACTATGCAACTAATTTTTACAGATTTATTATAAATCATTCTTCCTGGTAATACACAGGTTATTAAGAATTTATATTAGTGTTAGGGACCCTTGAGATGTGGTCTGCCGTGTAGTGGCTCAGGGGCTTACAACACTTTGGCCAAAATGTTAAACTAAAAGACCATTTTAGTTCATAGATATTTATACATATATATTTAGGCACTGTACCGTGTATAAGTTTCACTGGATGTGCACTGAGCTCTGTCTGTGTTTCATGTTCTGTCTCTGGTTTTAAATCTTCCATAATTTGCCACAGAACGGTATCGTCTATTAATTTTTGATTATTAAAGCTCGACTAACATGGTACAGATACCTCTACATCTATCTATCTATCTATCTATCTATCTATCTATCTATCTATCTATCTATCTATCTACCTATCTAGCTAGCTAGCTAGCTAGCTATATATCTATATCTATATCTATATCTATATATATATATATATATATAAAACAAAAAGAAGACAGCGCGGCTCCCATAGTATATTACTGTGTATAAATAATTTATTAATTGATGCTGCTAGATACGGACACTCACAATAGGTAAAAAGGTAATAAGCAGTAAATACAGATATCTTGGCACATCACCCGTTACTCCGTTCCATGCGCCGATCCACGTGTAGCTAATCTGGTAGCCTCTGTCGTGGACGCCAGGAACGTGCGCACGCACGAAATCTCTTCCTGGTTTTCAAGCCTCGCGATAGCTGGTCACCAGGTGATGTAATAGGATCCGGAGGCAGTTCAATATGCACAATGTGCAGTGCTCGGATACAGGAGTATATTGGTGTAAAATCGCCAAGATGATAACAAATGTTCTTCTGAATAGATAAAGTCCACAAAAATACCTATTTCTTGTCTTTCTTCCATCCAGGTATCCAAGCTAGCGCAGCAGTGATCTTTTTCTATATATATATTCACATGTCATAGACAGGTCTGCAACCCTGCCTTTCACAATTATCACGTAGCATAGGGATTCTGGGAAATGACATGCAAATGAGCACACCGTGTCACCTTTTGCCTGAATTTAATTTTTATATGGAACCCTTATAAGCTAATGCTCGCTGTTCACACAGCTTTATAGCACAGCATGGGATTAGATGCAAAGCCAGTGAAACCACTCACAGACAGCTGTTTCAAACGTTTGGGTCTCATCATTGTGAGGCTGGTAGTACAAGTATAATAAGTATCAAATTTATTAAATAACGTCTAAGAAAACAAAAATTAACAGACAGACTTTGTACATAGCACGACTTTTTTAGATACCTAATGGATTCTTTAATTAGCGAACAGCGCTGGAAAGAGAATGCTGATGTAGTGTTTAATGTGGGTTCTGATAGGGAAAGTCCACTTATAGCCCCTGCTATAAGTACTGGGGGAGATCAGGTTAAATAACTTTCATTTCCCCTTTCAAAAGAGAACTAGAACCTGGTGGAACCAAATATCCCTTGACAGATATATTCAACAGCATCTTATACCAAGAGGGCTTAGGATACAGGGTTTTCCCTCATTTGAATTTTCAGAAGCTAATCTTAAAACACAAAAGAAAAATGCATTAAATGTATGTTCTTCAGAATTTATGGAAATTCTTATGCTGCATGACCAAACCACCCTAACTGACATTAATAATAATTTTGACACTCTTAAAACAAGTCTCGACCTAACAGATACAGATTGTATTTGTCACTTGTACCATGATCTCGCAAAATATGAACAAGATCTGATTATTTTTAAAAAAACAGTGTCTATAAATGGAGTCATAATAAGAACAATACACAAAGAAAGAAATTGACTAGAGTTCCAACGAATATATATAATCTGAATTCTGGTTTCACCACTTCAGATATTGGCTCCTCAGATGGCGAACCAAGGTCTACAAGTTCTAGAGACTATGATGTGTCTTTTTTAGGAGTGGAACCCCATCAATCACAAAGAGATCGCGGTCGAGAAGGGAACAGCAGAGTTCTGCGAGACAGAAGTCATTGGGATTACAAAAAGAACAAAAAAACACAGAAGTGGAAGAAATAGATGAATTTACTATTATCCATCTATCTGACATAGTACTGATGGATAAACAAATTTCAGTACTTAAACATGGGTTATCCTTTTCACCTAACTATGTCTCTGACTCATTCGACTGAATTAGAAATCTGAATTTATTTTGCAGAAAATTGCTGCTGCATAAATCCTGATATGATGGGTGTGAGCAGTGACAATACCAAGGATGTCTCGTGGGACACGCAAGAATGGGGAGTACTTGGGGATCTTGTATCACTTCTCTATGACCAACTGCCTTTGTCAGGTAATGCCGGTGCCTCTCCTGTCTTTCCTGTGACTAAGTCCAAATCTGTTTTTTGTCCTCCTCTGCAGACATGTTCACAGGTGGAAATCTTTGCCAATTTTATGACTAGAGATTTTTCCTCTATACCTAAAGTACAGGGACCGAACAACTTGACTGCAGGAGAACGTAAAGCATTTGAGGAGTTACACAAATTCAGGTGAACGGGAAAAAAGAAACTGTGTATAATAGCGCTAATGCAATAATAAATTGGAGTGTACCTATCACACCCGTGATATATAACCTAATATCTTATAACTATAAGGCCTCGGCCAAGCTTCCCGCTGGCGTGCTGAGATGCGCTGAGGCTCAGGGAAAGCGAGTGCTTTCCCTGGCCTTGCGGGTGCTTTCCCTGCGCGTGCAGGGGGCGGGCCGGGTGCGGGCCAGTGACGTCACAGAGCTGGTTCGCCCTCATTGGGCGAACCGCTCATGTAACCGGCCCTGCGCTCCGGCAAGTGGGGAAATTTTTAATTTCCCTAAGACCTACGCTTCCACGCGCATGCGGAAGCGTAGGCGAGCCCCTACTAAAGCCGCTCTAATTGCGACTGTAGGGGCTCAGTGCTGAGCGGAAGCAACAACCTTGGCCGAGGCCTTAGAAAGGCTGCCAGGAAAGAAAATGACCAATCTGATCAAATCAAGGTCTTGGGAGTTTGGGACGAGTGTTCTGCCTATTTGCCGGTTACTGAACACTGAACACTGTGTGCCGGGTGCTGTATTAGCAAGCGCTTTGAGAGAGACTTCAGTGTATGCGCGCGCTACCCGCGATACACGTGGAGTCAGCGTTTTGGATACTAGCTTTTACTAGTGATGGTCACTGTACCAGACCTATTCTATATCTGGGATTTTCACTCAGATTCTGGGACTCTGCGACGCTGCCTCGCGCTGACGCGCTGTTTGTTGGGACTTTGAGATGCCACCTCATGGCGATACATCAGCGATTTGGTCCCCTTGGTCCTACCTTCTCCCTTCCTCCTATCCGGAACCATTGTTCACCGCAGTTTGTTTCCGGTTGAGAACAGGAGTAGCTGCACATCCCCTGAGTTCCTGCTGGACGGTAGCTCAGAGGTGTCATACAACTTGTGGGAGCAGGATGTGTGAGCGGAGCAGCAGTTTCCAGTGTCTGGCGAATGAGTATTACTCATTACATGCTTTAATATTTTCTATGTTTGTGAGTGTGCATTTGTTGGAGTTTTATGGAACATTAAATTTTGTATCTTAATATAATACACTAGGATCGAGCGCTTTCTTCTCTTTTTATCTTCTAGATCCAGTGGGAGGTCGTTGTTCCTTTCTGAAAGCTGCCTACATCCATACAGAGGGCTACTACCCTTCCATCTTTATAGGACATTGCCATCATAGGGTTTTATGGACTCTGATTCACCTCATCCATTGTGGTTTTATTATCATTTTTATATTTTCCAACACTCCCCCAAGCGCATTTATTTTATTGTTGTATATGTTTATTACATTTTTTTTTTATACATGCATGTTTATATGTTATATTTGAACAGTCATTGGTAATACTAGTTTATGTTATTGATTTAGGTTTATTTATTTTATATTTTTATTTCTGGCATAGTGCTAGAGCATCATTTTTTTTACATATATTAGGTTTCATTATTATATATATTTTTTTATATCCATTTATTCCCATATATATATTTTATACTTTGATTATACAGTTAGTTGGTAATATATTGCAGACAGATACTTAAAGCGCAGCCTTTTTTGTATATATATATATATATATATATATATATATATATATATACACAAGAAAACAGAGCACAACCCGAGTGCATTACCAAAAACGATGTAGTTTATTCTAAAAGTTATTCTAAAAGTTTTTTTTAATAAAGATTCTTCTTTGGGAGTGATTTCTCCCAGATACAGCTGCCCCTATACCTGCATTTGTGGCATTATTAGATCATTGTCCCTGACGAAGCTCCATAGCCGAAGGGAAACGTGCGTTGGGCACGCAATGTTGTTTTCAGTCTCCTACTTGGAGCTGTTTTAATACAGTGCTCTCAGTCAATGGATCAATCTTGTAGATTTCACATGCCATTTGGCTATTTGATATAGTGTTTTTTAGGCAGTGAGGGTAGTGTATCTGCTCTCGACTTAGTAATAATATGGGCTCTCTGTGTGCCTCCTGATGCATTTGTGCTGCTAATACATTACATCTGCACTTTTGCTGCGCCAGGAGGGCTAGAGGCTTTTTGCTCTCCTGCGGATCCCATAGCTAATTGTGGCTGCACCCATACAATATACATTTTTCATTTATCACTTATGATTAAATAGTGTGGTTTGAGCAGCACATATTATACCACTATTATCTGGTGGCGATTTTAAAAATCTATGATTTCATCTTCACCCCAATATCCCTACTGCTAACACTATCAATTTACCATCTGCGCTATAAGTTGATCCTGTGGGGTTTTACCCTGGCTGATTGCACCATCAGTCCCCTTTACCCTACTATCATTATTTAGTAGGAGGATTTCCATCTCTATTTATATGGTGACTCTGGTGCTTTTGTTATTCGATTTAATTTCTTTTTAACATTGTTATATACACACTCGGTAATATATGTTTAAAGTAATTCAATAAAGGTTATATCTTAACTAGTGGTGTGCAATTAAGTGAATTTCCTTCAGAGTACAATCATTTTGTACTCCTTATTTTTGCTGATTATTAGATCATCTATCATTGGGACTATCTACACACAATTTTT
This sequence comes from Ascaphus truei, assembly GCF_040206685.1. Taxonomy (NCBI): domain Eukaryota; kingdom Metazoa; phylum Chordata; class Amphibia; order Anura; family Ascaphidae; genus Ascaphus; species Ascaphus truei. Next base: position 410,036,085 of record NC_134484.1, on the reverse strand, counting down.
TCTCCTGGACTGGACTTGTAACTATAACGTTTTTTCATTTATGATTATTTTATTTATTTTATGATGCTTCATTTATTCTGTAATTAACGCTATTTGTTGTTATATACTTGCGAGGCTCTAAAAAACATTTTTATACATTCATTTTGACCTCATGCTTTCACTTTCGGAACACTAAAAAAACACAAGAAGTTTTAGGATTGTCTTGCAATGTATTTTTAGACACATCGAGCATAGTGTACACTGAAAACAGAGCTTGCTTAGAGAACAGTCAACCAGTTTGACTTGTCACCATGATTACTGGTTGCGTGAGAGCAGGAAGGTTTCAATGTGTTACCTCATAATGATAATATTTAACCGAGTGTGAATTAGTATAAACAGATAGAGTTATCTCAGTCTCACGTTAATGTATCACTGCATTCTTCTGCAGTGTAAAATCTTATACAGTTTCCATACTGCCAGAATGTTCTGGGTTTATTTTAGAGACCACAGTTTATCCCGAAGAAAAATTAAGAGCACACATTTCAAACCTATTATACATATCAAATCACACAATTTGTTTAGAGCACAATAGCTTTATATAAAGCTTTTGATGACACAAGAAATTAAAGTATTTACAGTATAATATCAAATAAAAAACATTCAGCAATCACTTTCAGTTTTGTTGTTGTTTATATCTCCATATGCTGTAAATCACGTCATACATTTTTAATTAACGCAGAATGCAACATCTATTCAGCAGTTATAAACATGTGATCGGGTGAGTGTGACGATAGTGAGGGTTTGGCCCGGGATTAACGGGGTTACTCCCCAAGGGCCCCCCTCTAACTTCGCCAGGGAGACAAGGGGTTAACTGGGCTGAGGTCCAGAAATGTGATTTAACCCTTGTTATAACATGAAAATGCTTATTCCCCTGTGTAAAATGTATTGTTGCTGGGTCAGTGTCTGCATAACCCACCCACTGGGACTTAAGGGGTTAATCTTATATGCAGTGCTGAATAAACAGTTACCTGAAAACTGGTAATTTTGTAACGGAGTAAGCCAGGACCCTGAGGCTTGGGGGTACAGCCTCCGGGTCACCCCCCAAGTACACACATATTAAAAATATAACTTTGTCATAAGAGGAACATATATTTTTGATAAAGTGACTTTTTGCAGTCTTACAATGTACAGGCCAAATGCTAACTACCTCTGCCTGCCTTTGTAATGCGTACGAGGACCAAATGGTTGACTCATGAGTCTATTCACGTTTGATATGCAAGCTTCCTCTCTGGAAGTGCATATCCAAAAAGGAGGTGTGAATTGGCCAGTTGGATGCTAAATAGGACATCCTGCTAGAATTTAGCCTGGCTTCACAGGGGAATTGCTATGCAAGACCCAGGAAGGATCAACAGGTAATTACCTAGTTGGTTATGCGAGAAGCTACAAGCCTACTTCAAAAGGTTTTATTGATGGGGGTAGGGGTGGAGCTACCCAAGAAGGGAATCAAAAGGAGTAACCTTATTAAACATGAGAATATTATGAGATGTCCTTGGCTGAAAAGGATAAGAATTACATATTTGTATTCGTGGGACTTCCCCGCCACCAACCGTTACAAACACTTAATATCTGGCCCTTAGTGGCTGCCAGATATTAATATCTCTATTAATTTTCATATTACACTGTAATGTCTGGTCTCTCTGTGAGCGTCCGGTGGGACGGACTGTATTAATATATCTCACCTGACTGTATGTATTACTGAACTCAAGTTATGAGGTGATTTGCAGTAAATATGAAATTTTGGTTGAGTTCTGAGAAACTGCAACCCCCTGCTGTTGTGATGAGCAGGAAAGGCTAGAATTTACAAGCCTGGTCATCAAAGGCTAATTTGCTAATTGCTTATGCTTGGCCCAACGGACAAAAGGAATTAACCAGAGTAAGTGTAACTTTTCACACGGGACTCTGAAAGCCCAAAGTCAGCTTCAAAAGCTTCAAAGGGGATTTTACTAGACGGCACGGCGCCGTAAGCTGGGATGCAAGGGTTAAAATGATATATAAGTCAGAGCCACCCTTTTATCCATGTTGTTCATGTTCTTCATTGTCTTGATGCAAATGTCTTGATGCCTGCATGCAATGGCTTCATGTCCTGCATGTGTCCTGCATGTATTGCTGTGATGTCAACTGAAATCTGGGAGAAGTGGCCAAGTCTGTGTCCTGATGGCCTTCTGTCCTAATCTTTAAGTAAGTGTCTATATTTTGCCTGTTATTTGTATATATATATATTTATATATAGTTTTGGTGTAAATTACAACCTGTCACAAGCTACCGTGACAGTGAGCCAGGGGTTAACCCTCGCAGGGCATCAGAAGAGGGTTAATAGCTGTGTAATGCGAGAGATATAAGTTGAAATTGAACACGGCAACTTCGAATAAATCAATGTATAACAGTCTCTCCCAGCAACTGGCTCCCCTAAGAGCACAAGTGAAGTTGAGATAGAGAGACTTACGATTCTGAAGTATTGTGGCACCGTGTAGGATGATCCTCCGTGTAATGCCGTATGATGAGCCGTCAACCCCTCAAGCAACGCGACGTTGCGAAGGGCGGTCACATGACTGGCGGCAACTGCGTGGATAGGAGTCGCATGAACCGCATCTCGGCGTGCGATCAGGAACAGCAGCAAACAGGAACTCCTCCAACAGGAGGCAGAAGATGATGCACAGCCGACGTCACGAAAAAGCGGAGGGAGGCAAAACTGGTGATTACTTAAGTTTATTGGAACAAGTGTGATGCTGACGGATCATCTGATGCGTTTCAGCCCATGAGGCCTTTGTCAAAGAATGATCCGTCAGACATGCTGAACAACCTGATATAGCCCGTTCAAGACACAACACCTGTGATGCTGCTCATCAACTAATGAGCCACAGATGTGGGCTTGCACGTTCTAATATCAGAAATATATACAACATAAAATGGTTTCAAATAGGACCAGAAATATATATGAACTCATTAGGTGACATATATATATACCAATGATATTGAATAAATGTCTGGTCCACAAGATAAAAAAATAAAAATAAGAATGTCAGACAATACACAAATGTCAAAATATTTAAATATATAACTTGTAGCTATATATCATCATACCCAATTGAATAGCATAGAAATGTACCAACAAATAAACTGTCAAAAAAAGGAATGATTAAAGAAAGAAATATTCAACAAAAATCAATATGATAATTGAAAAATGAAAAATAATGAAAGATAAGAGTAGGAGAGGAAAGGGGGGGGAGTGAGGGAGGGAAGGGGAAGGGGGGGGAAAGGTGGGAAAGGGGGAAAGAAGAAAAAGAAGAATAATGATAATTAGTCATGAAGAAAGTGCTGTAGTTCCCATTCCACATTTAAACCATGTGGTTGCAAGGTGTTAAGGGAGAAAATCCATTGCATTTCTTTTCTATTAAGGCAGTTGAGCCTATTTCCACCTCTGATTCTTTGGGCAACATGCTCAATACCAAAAAATCTAAAGTTAGTAAGCCCACCAAACGGGCATTCAGTGAAATGTTTAGACACTGGATGTAATGTGTCCTTTTTGTTAATTAGTCTAATATGTTCTGAAATTCTAACATGTAATGGCCTGATGGTTCTCCCCACATATTTGTGGTTACATCCACACAGAATAATGTAAACGACATAGCTCGTATGACAATTAATAAACGACTGATTCTGTATCTGGTGTTTGGATATTGTTAGGAATCGGCGTTCTCCTCGCTCCCCACACAGAGCACTCCCTCCCCGCAGAGAGTCCCTGGACACACAAAACAATCCTGCCTTACCGGCCTCCACGGCTCCTCGCCCCTGCCGCCATCGCGGGATCACTCCCCTCGGCGATTCCTCTGCTCAGCGCCGGGCGCACCCACGCCCTCCTGCACGTACACCTGCACCATCCACTGGCTCGGTTCACACGCGTACACGAGTTACGGAGCACGCTCAGTCTGCACACTCTTATTCCCGTCCCCGTACCTCAGGCTCCGCCCCCGCACACTGCACGGGCATACTCAGGTTACTAACAAGACTCACCTGGCCTGTTATGCCTGCACCAATCTGCAATGTCTCCCTGTAGCTCTTCCTGTCCCGCCTCCGTTCCTAATTGGACCTTCCTGCTTTATCTAGCTCCTCTCTGCTCTCAGTCTTTGCTCGACATAGTCTCTGTATGGAAGTATTTCTGGATTCTCTCAGTGTTTTCACAGGTTCTGACACAGCTCGTACGACTACCCCCTCTGGCTCTCGATCTCGGCACTCCTTGGACAACGCTCACTCTGATACCCCTTGAACACGGCTTGGACTACGACCTATCTCCACTCTCCACTCCCTGACTTCGGCAAGGCATCATTCACTCTATCTCTACAACCGGTACCGGCAAGTATTGTCTACCTTACTACACCTGGCCTGGAAACGCTTCATACCACACTCCGGACACGCTCCCTTTGCTGCGGGTGCGTGTATTACCACCTCCCCCTTCAGCTCAGGGGACGGGTCTGGTCTGCGGGCAGCACCGGCGTAACAGATATAAAGTATGTACTTTTTTGGTTGGCAATACATATTTACAATTCCTGCAGAAACCACATTTCTAAAATCCCTTAGGTATATATCCCAAATGTGATTGTTGTTGGGATTGAAATAAACTTCTAGAAATTGAAGTAGCGAGAATATTTGCCCTCTTAAATGCAAATTTAGGTACCGATTCTGTAAGCATTTTTAGGTCACGGTCCAATTTAAGAATGTTCCAGTGTTTGGAAACAATCTTTTGTATTTGTGATGTCTGTTTGCTGTATTTGGTAATAAATAAAGGACTATCAGAGAATTTGTTCTTCTTACGTTGTATATTACATTTAACCAAATCGGACCGGTTCATAGAATCTGCATTTACAAAGGCATAATGTACATCACATTTAGAATAACCTCTTGTTAAAAACTTTGCACTTAATGTTTCTGAATGCTGCAGGAATGTATCTTCTTTAGAACACAATCTTTTGTATCTTAAAAATTGTCCTTTGGGGATCCCGCGGATCAGAGATTTAGGATGGCTACTCTTTGCGTGTAGGTATGAGTTCCTGGAATGTGGTTTTGCAAAAATATCAGTTTGGATCATTGTTGTGGAGTCACCATGGAGTGTCACATCAAGAAAATTAATTTTGATTAAATCTGTTTGATAAGTAAATTTGAGATTAACATCATTGGTGTTAATAATGTGATAAAAAGAGTGTAAAGTATCTAGATCACCATCCCAAATGAAAATTAAATCGTCAATATATCGTTTGTAGAAAATTATATTAGAACGAAAATTGTTAGTGCTACCAAAAATGTGAACAGATTCCCATAAACCCATAAATAGATTGGCATATGAGGGTGCAAAAGACGTCCCCATAGCCGTGCCGGGTTTTTGAAGGAAAAAATGTGAATCGAAAAGAAAATAATTATGTGTTAATAAAAACAAAATAGAATCATTAATGAAAGTAATCTGTGCTGTGGAAAGTGAAGATTGCTGAAGATAGTGATAAATGGCTTGAAGGCCGTGCTTGTGTTCTATGATTGTATAAAGTGATGTGACATCCATGGTGACCCACCTGTATCCATCTTTCCAAACCACATCCCGCAAAGCAACCAGCAGAGATGTGGTATCCTGTATAAATGAAGGCAAATTATGTACAATTGGCTGTAGAAACTTAACTACATACCGGGAAACACCATCTCCCAAAGATCCAATACTAGATATGATGGGTCGCCCCAGAGGGTTATCTAGTGATTTGTGAATCTTCGGGAGATGGTGAAACACCGGTATGACAGGAAACTCACCCTCCAGGAACAAACAGATTTAATCAAAATTAATTTTCTTGATGTGACACTCCATGGTGACTCTACAACAATGATCCAAACACGCAAAAAGTAGCCACCCTAAATCCCTGATCCGCGGGATCCCCAAGGGACAATTTTTAAGATACAAAAGATTGTGTTCTAAACAAGATACATTCCTGCAGCATTCAGAAACATTATGTGCAAAGTTTTTAACAAGAGGTTATTCTAAATGTGATGTACATGATGCCTTTATAAATGCAGATTCTATGAACCGGTCCGATTTGGTTAAATGTAATATACAACGTAAGAAGAACAAATTCTCTGATAGTCCTTTATTTATTACCAAATACAGCAAACAGACATCACAAATACAAAAGATTGTTTCCAAACACTGGAACATTCTTAAATTGGACCCTGACCTAAAAATGCTTACAGAATCGGGACCTAAATTTGCATTTAAGAGGGCAAATACTCTCGCACTTCAATTTCTAGAAGTTTATTTCAATCCCAACAACAATCACATTTGGGATATATACCTAAGGGATTTTACAAATGTGGTTTCTGCAGGAACTGTAAATATTGTGACAGAAACCAGGGGATGGTAATAAATTCCGTATATAGGGCTCCCAGGATACTAGACAGTTTCTATCCTGTTTGGCCTGGGAGTGCAGCCTTATAATACATACACTCCATCCCACAGTTTGGCAAGCGCTGGAACTGAGGGATGAGAGATCCAGACCAGAGTTTGTCTGCTGCCTGATTTCTGTCACCTGTCATGCTAATTAGGAATCAGGTATGAAAGACTGATTTCCTGTTTGCTCTGGTCTCCCCACAAGAGCCAGGAGGCTGGAAGGCTGCTGAACTACAGAGGGGAGAAGCCTCTTCCCCAAACAGGTTCAATCTTTCTGTTCATTTGTGTAAGACTGCAAAAGTACCGTGTTTTGATGTTGGAAGTGGAAAAGCCACTTCCAACCCTGAGTCAGGGATATCTAAGTTAAGTTATCGCTCAGGTGAGCAGCTTTTGTTTTGATCTGTTTTCTGTTGTATGCACTGTGGCAGTCTCAGTGCCTGGGACTGAATAAACCAGGCATAGCCTGTTTAAAGGAACAGTACGTGACGCCTCATCATTTAACCTACCCTAAAAGACCGTGTTCTAAACAGTCCCGGACAAACGACGGAGCCCCGGAGTAAGCCGTTTGTCACATATGGTGGAGAATGCGGGCAGAGCACTAGGGGGTCTGCGGGTTGAAGAACTTTGAAAAAAAAAAAAAAAAAAAAAAAAAAGTTTTTTCATCCTCTGCAAAGAAGATGGAAGACGTGGTGGGTGCGCTGGTACGCAATGTCGCTGCCCAGAAAGACGTGAATGAAACCAAGCAACAGCTGTTAATAGCCCAGCAAGAAACTAATGCAAACCAGCAGCAGACGAATGCAGCCCAGCAACAGCTGCTAATAGCCCAGCAAGAGATTAATGCCAACCAGCAACAGGCGAATGCCAACCAGCAACAGGCGAATGCCAACCAGCAACAGACGAATGAAGCCCTGCAAAACGCGAATGCAAACCAGCAAGAGACAAACCGCTTGCTGAGAGAGGAGCAACAGCGGTTCGCTCAGGGCTTACAGCAGGAACTCGAGATCCTGAGGGGGACTATCAGTAACCTTCCACTGGCAGCGGCAGCCCCAGTTCCGAAAATGACCAGGGCAAGCCACTACCTTCAGAAGATGGGACCCTCGGATGATGTGGAAGCCTATCTTCTCACGTTTGAACGCACGGCACAGAGAGAGGGATGGCCAGAAGCTGAGTGGGCTGGTCTAATCGCACCCTTCCTAAGCGGCGAACCCCAGAAGGCTTACTTTGATCTAGAGCCAGCCGAAGCTAACGTCTATGCAAAATTGAAGTTCGAGATCCTCGCCCGCCTCGGCGTAACCACGGCTGTTCGCGCCCAAAGGTTTCACGCATGGTCCTTCACGATGGATAAAGCCACCCGAAGCCAGATGTATGACCTCATCCACCTCGCCCGGAAGTGGCTACAACCCGAGATCAACTCAGCCAGCCACATCGTGGAACGGTTGGTCATGGACCAGTTCTTGAGGAAACTTCCCTCTGCCTTACGCCGTTGGGTCAGTCGGAGTGACCCCCACAATGCGGATGAGCTTGTGGCCCTCGTAGAAAGGTACAATGCAGCAGAAGAGCATCCGCAACCCACAGTCGTGGAGCAACCCCACTACCCGAGGTTCCAGGACTCTTCCAGAGACGGTAAAAGGGTACCGGGGTTAAGGGGCGCTGAAGAGCGGCGACCACCTTCACGCAGCACCAGCAACAGTGGTTCGCACACTAAGGGCAATAGCCAACATGGGGAGCCGGGAAAAGGCTCTAAGTGGGACACAGACTATGTACCTAAATGTGTAAATTGTCATGAGAGGGGCCACACAGCAAAAATCTGCCCACTAAATGATGAGCCCATGCAATGCAACAGCGTGGAACCTTATTCGCTGTTGTCCCAATGTATGGGCCCTAGCCCAGAGGACCCCTTGAATAACCATCTGTGGGCATTTGTAAAGGTTAATGGTAAGAGGGTTCGGGCACTTCTTGACTCTGGGAGCATGGTCACACTAGTGTCCGAATACCTCTTGCCCATTAAGAAGAAACAGGGAAACAGTTCACAAAGAGTGGCAATTTGTTGTATACATGGGGATAATCATGAATATTCCACTGTTGATGTTTTTTTTTGAAACAGAGTTTGGTTCTTTAGATTTCAAGGTGGGTATTGTACCCAAACTGGCACATGATGTGTTAATAGGGACTGACTTTCCCCATTTTCTAAAAATGTGGTCCCCCGCTCAGAATAGCGCCCAGAGTTCAATAGCGGACCATAACGAAGTATTAGAAGAAACAAATCCTTTCCCTTTTTCAGAAATGGAGGTTGACGAGGGCCCAAATAAGAAGGGGGAAAAGGAGGAGTGCTGTAAAATTCCCTTCCCCATCACTACTTTGGTAGGGAATACCCCAAATCAAGATGTTGAGCAGACACTTACCACCCCAGAAACGGATAAGACCCTCGCTGACCTAGAGGTCAGTCCTGGGAGTTTTAAGAAGGCCCAGTGGGAGGACCCCACATTAGCGGTAGCAAGGGGAAATATACGGGACCAGAATAGTACTCCTGGCCAACCAGATAGGTCACTTGCTTACCCCTACTTCGAGGTAGAGAACGACCTAGTATATCGGGTTGATAAAAGGAAATCAGTTACAACTAAACAATTGTTGGTACCACGGACATTCCGTAACGTAGTATTACACCTCGCACATAGTCATCCATTGGGGGGACACCTAGGGGTGGAAAAGACAAAAGAAAAGGTTCTCCGAAGCTTCTATTGGCCTGGGGTTCTGGCAGAAATTACGAATTATTGTTCCTCATGCCCAGAATGTCAGATCACCGCCCCGTTCAAGGCGTACCGCAGCCCATTGGTACCCCTTCCCATAATAGAGGTACCATTTGACCGGATTGCTATGGATCTAGTAGGACCCCTAATAAAGTCTGCTAGGGGACATCAGCATATATTGGTAATATTAGATTATGCCACCCGATATCCGGAGGCAGTTCCCCTACGTAGCACCTCAGCTAAAAACATAGCAAAAGAGTTAGTAGTTCTGTTTTCCCGGGTCGGGATTCCTAAAGAGATTCTATCTGACCAGGGAACACCATTTATGTCCCAAGTAACGAAAGACCTATGTAAACTCCTAAAAATCAAGCATCTCAGAACCTCAGTCTATCATCCACAAACAGATGGTTTAGTGGAAAGGTTCAATAAAACCTTAAAGAGCATGTTACGGCGGGCGGTTGATAAAGATGGGAAAAACTGGGATTGTTTGTTACCGTACCTGTTATTTGCCATTAGGGAAGTTCCCCAATCATCCACAGGCTTCTCCCCGTTTGAACTATTGTATGGCCGACACCCAAGGGGCTTACTGGATATAGCCAAAGAGACTTGGGAACACGAGGTTACCCCTTACAGAAGTGTAATAGAGCATGTTGCCCAGATGCAGGACCGCATTGCTGCAGTCCTACCCATAGTGAGGGAACACATGGAGAAAGCTCAAGAAGCACAGAGGAATATATATAATAAGGGTGCTAGGGTCAGAATTTTTTCTCCAGGTGATAGGGTACTAGTTCTGGTTCCCACCGTGGAGAGTAAATTCCTTGCTAAATGGCATGGGCCATATGAGGTCTTGGAAAGAGTGGGAGAAGTAAATTATAAGGTAAGACAGCCAGGTAGGAGGAAACCTGAGCAAATTTACCATATAAACCTACTCAAGCCCTGGAAAGATAGAGAAGTCTTGTTAACCCTAGTACCCCCAGGTCCGTCAGAGAATCAAGAAACTGACCCAGAGGTTAGCATAGCTGAAACCCTGTCTGTTCATCAGAAACGAGAGGTTCAGAATTTAGTGAAAAGAAACAAAGAAATCTTCTCTATACGGCCAGGTAGAACTAGCGTAATTGAACATGACCTAGTCTCTGAACCGGGGGTCCGAGTTAACCTTAAACCGTACCGAATCCCAGAGGCCAAAAGAAAGGCTATAAGTTTAGAGGTTAAAAAAATGCTAAAACTAGGTGTAATTGAGGAATCCCAAAGTGGGTGGAACAGCCCTATAGTCTTAGTCCCAAAGCCAGATGGTACAACAAGGTTTTGTAATGACTACCGGAAACTAAACGCGGTGTCAAAATTTGATACTTATCCTATGCCCAGGGTAGATGAACTTGTAGAGAGACTGGGCAAAGCCCGATATCTCACAACCCTAGACCTAACAAAAGGGTACTGGCAGGTTCCCCTCACAGAAAGGGCAAAAGAAAAGACAGCCTTCTCAACCCCAGACGGCCTCTTTCAGTATAAGGTGTTGCCTTTTGGCTTACATGGAGCTCCCGCCACATTCCAAAGAATGATGGATAAAATTTTAAAACCACATGCTCGGTATGCTGCCGCCTACCTGGATGATGTGGTAATCCATAGTGAAGATTGGCAATCCCACCTTCCAAAGGTCCAAGCTGTGCTTGACGCAGTCCGGTCTGCTGGACTAACTGCTAACCCCACTAAATGCACTATTGGTCTGGAGGAGGCCAAGTATCTGGGATATTCTATTGGCAGAGGTTTACTCAAACCCCAAACACTCAAAGTGGAGGCGATACAAAATTGGCCAAGGCCAGTTACAAAAAAACAAGTAAGGACCTTTTTGGGGTTAATTGGGTACTATAGAAGGTTTATTCCCAATTTTGCAACTAAGGCAACCCCACTAACTGACCTCACAAAAGCAAGAGGACCGCTAATGGTAAAGTGGTCCCCCGAAACCGAACAGGCCTTTAGAAGCCTGAAAGAAGCTCTCTGTGCCCAACCAGTGTTGGTCACACCTGACTTCTCCAAAGAGTTCGTAGTCCAAACCGACGCATCTGAGGTAGGGCTGGGGGCGGTACTCTCCCAGGAGTCTCAAGGTGAGGAGCACCCCATCCTTTATTTAAGTAGGAAACTAAATCCCCAGGAGAAAAATTACTCCATAGTAGAGAAAGAGTGTCTCGCAATAAAGTGGGCTGTAGAGACGCTCAAATACTACCTGTTGGGGAGAAAATTCCGGTTGGTCACAGATCATGCACCCCTTACCTGGATGTGTCAAAACAGGGAAAAGAATGCTAGAGTGACCAGGTGGTTCCTAAGCCTACAACCCTTTAAATTTTCTGTGGAACACAGGTCAGGGCACAAACATGGCAATGCTGACGGGTTGTCAAGGATGCACTCCCTAATATCCATGGTCGCTCATCCCTCGAGGTCTGAGCTGGGGGGGAGGATATGTGACAGAAACCAGGGGATGGTAATAAATTCCGTATATAGGGCTCCCAGGATACTAGACAGTTTCTATCCTGTTTGGCCTTGGAGTGCAGCCTTATAATACATACACTCCATCCCACAGTTTGGCAAGCGCTGGAACTGAGGGATGAGAGATCCAGACCAGAGTTTGTCTGCTGCCTGATTTCTGTCACCTGTCATGCTAATTAGGAATCAGGTATGAAAGACTGATTTCCTGTTTGCTCTGGTCTCCCCACAAGAGCCAGGAGGCTGGAAGGCTGCTGAACTACAGAGGGGAGAAGCCTCTTCCCCAAACAGGTTCAATCTTTCTGTTCATTTGTGTAAGACTGCAAAAGTACCGTGTTTTGATGTTGGAAGTGGAAAAGCCACTTCCAACCCTGAGTCAGGGATATCTAAGTTAAGTTATCGCTCAGGTGAGCAGCTTTTGTTTTGATCTGTTTTCTGTTGTATGCACTGTGGCAGTCTCAGTGCCTGGGACTGAATAAACCAGGCATAGCCTGTTTAAAGGAACAGTACGTGACGCCTCATCATTTAACCTACCCTAAAAGACCGTGTTCTAAACAGTCCCGGACAAACGACGGAGCCCCGGAGTAAGCCGTTTGTCACAATATGTATTGCCAACCAAAAAAGTACATACTTTATATTCAAACACCAGATACAGAATCAGTTTGTTTATTAATTGTCATACGAGCTATGTCGTTTACGTTATTCTGTGTGGATGTAACCACAAATATGTGGGGAGAACCATCAGGCCATTACATTTTAGAATTTCAGAACATATTAGACTAATTAACAAAAAGGACACATTACATCCAGTGTCCAAACATTTCACTGAATGCCCGTTTGGTGGGCTTACTAACTTTAGATTTTTTGGTATTGAGCATGTTGCCCAAAGAATCAGAGGTGGAAATAGGCTCAACTCCCTTAATAGAAAAGAAATGCAATGGATTTTCTCTCTTAACACCTTGCAACCACATGGTTTAAATGTGGAATGGGAACTACAGCACTTTCTTCATGACTAATTATCATTATTCTTCTTTTTCTTCTTTCCCCCTTTCCCACCTTCCCCCCCCCCCCCCTTCCCTCCCTCGCTCCCCCCCTCTCCTCTCCTACTCTTATCTTTCATTATTTTTCATTTTTCAATTATCATATTGATTTTTGTTGAATATTTCTTTCTTTAATCATTCCTTTTTTTGACAGTTTATTTGTTGGTACATTTCTATGATATTCAATTGGGTATGATGATATATAGCTACAATTTATATATTTAAATATTTTGACATTTGTGTATTGTCTGACATTCTTGTTTTTATATCTTATCTTGTGGACCAGACATTTATTCAATATCATTGGTATATATATATGTCACCTAATGAGTTCATATACATTTCTGGTCCTATTTTAAACCATTTTATGTTGTATATATTTCTGATATTAGAACGTGCAAGCCCACATCTGTGGCTCATTAGTTGATGAGCAGTATCACAGGTGTTGTGTCTTGAACGGGCTATATCAGGTTGTTCAGCATGTCTGACGGATCATTCTTTGACAAAGGCCTCATGGGCTGAAACGCATCAGATGATCCGTCAGCATCACACTTGTTCCAATAAACTTAAGTAATCACCAGTTTTGCCTCCCTCTGCTTTTTCGTGACGTCGGCTGTGCATCATCTTCTGCCTCCTGTTGGAGGAGTTCCTGCTTGTAATCAGCAGTTATAACTACTTTCCCAAAAGCAAATGGAACTTTTTCAGGTTGGGCTAAAGTAGTGAGTGGAGTACCTCAAGGATCGGTACTGGGACCCCTGCTTTTTAACTTGTTTATTAATGACCTTGAGGTTGGGATCGAGAGCAAAGTCTCCATCTTTGCTGATGATACTAAATTGTGTAAGGTAATAGAATCAGAGCGGGATGTAATTTCTCTTCAGAAGGACTTGAAGAGACTGGAAACGTGGGCAGGTAAATGGCAAGTGAGGTTTAATACAGATAAATGTAAGGTTATGCATTTGGGATGCAAGAATAAAAAGGCGACTTACAAATTAAATGGAGATATATTGGGGGAATCCTTGATGGAGAAGGATTTAGGAGTTCTTGTAGACAGCAGGCTTAGCAATAGTGCCCAGTGTCATGCAGTAGCTGCAAAGGCAAACAAGATCTTATCTTGCATCAAACGGGCAATGGATGGAAGGGAAGTAAACATAATTATGCCCCTTTACAAAGCATTAGTAAGACCACACCTTGAATATGGAGTACAATTTTGGGCACCAATCCTAAGAAAAGACATTATGGAACTAGAGAGAGTGCAGAGAATAGCCATCAAATTAATAAAGGGGATAGACATTCTAACTTATGAGGAGAGATTAGCTAAATTACATTTATTTACATTAGAAAAGAGGCGTCTAAGAGAGGATATGATAACTATATACAAATATATTCAGGGACAATACAAAGAGCTTTCAAAAGAACTATTCATCCCACGGGCAGTACAAAGGACTCAGGGCCATCCCTTAAGGTTGGAGGAAAGGAAATTTCACCAGCAACAAAGGAAAGGGTTCTTTACAGTAAGGGCAGTTAAAATGTGGAATTCATTACCCATGGAGACTGTGATGGCAGATACAATAGATTTGTTCAAAAATAGGTTGGACATCTTTTTAGATGGGAAAGGTATACAGGGATATACCAAATAAGTATACATGGGAAGGATGTTGATCCAGGGATTAATCCGATTGCCAATTCTTGGAGTCAGGAAGGAATTAATTTTTCCCCTTAATGGGGTTTTTTGTTTGCCTTCCTCTGGATCAATAAGTAAGTATAGATATAGAATAAAGTATCTGTTGTCTAAATTTAGCATAGGTTGAACTTGATGGACGTACGTCTTTTTTCAACCTCATCTACTATGTAACTATGTAACATTGATAAAGCAATTACATAGCCACTGTGACCTGCAAAGTAAAAAATACAAGATACAAACACCATTACTAACCCCCAGATGCAAACACCACTACCTCCCCCCAGATGCAAACACCACTACCTCCCCCCAGATGCAAACACCACTACCTCCCCCCAGATACAAACACCACTACCTCCCCCCTGATGCAAACACCACTACCTCCCCACAGATACAAACACCACTACCTCCCCACAGATACAAACACCACTACCTCCCCCCAGATGCAAACACCACTACCTCCCCACAGATATAAACATCACTACCAACCCTCCCCCCCCAGATATAATCAGCACTGCAAAGAGCAGTTGTCAATCTGACAAACACAGACAGATAAAATACGCCACAATATACAGAATGGCTCAGGCCATTTTTTGTTTCATGCTATTTTGCACTATGTGTGTTTTTTCTCTTTTTTTATTAGTCACTAGCTGAGAGACCCGGCGTTGCCCGGGATGTAAATGCGTAATAGGTAGAAGGGGGGTGGAGGGGGGGGAGGGGATGTGGAAGGGAGGGGAAGTGGAGTGGGGGGTGGGTGAGGGGAGGTGAAGGCCGCTCACTCACCCATCCGGCCGTTCCCTCACCCGTCCGGCAGCTCCCACGTGGATCTATAGTATTATTTATAAATGGTGGAACAATAAGTGAGTATTTGTTGTAAAGGTTGGATAATAATGTTGAAAAGAAAGATGGAATAAAATGTAATACGATTTTGTATAAAAATGGTTTATTGTAAACACACCACAGTACAATGTATATTTTGGTGACATAAGTGATGTGAAAATGTGAGGCGTGTGTCCTGCTAGGGTGTGAGCGTGTGTGAGGCGGCAGGTGGGTGTTCAGTACGGGTGGCGCGTGGGTAGTGAGTGCTGGCTGTGGGTCGGGGTCCTGCTAGGGTGTGTGGCGAGTGCGGGTGACAGCTGGTCAGTGATATTGTTGCGTAGGGGCAGGATGCGGCAGGTGTGTGTCGAGTGTGTGTGGTGGGTGAGAGATGCGCGGGTGTGTGTCGAGTGTGGCGGGTGTCTGTTGAGTGCGTGCGGCGGCTGTGTGGCGCAGGGGTGTGAGCGGTGGGCGGGTGAAAGGCAGAAGTGCGGGTGGGCGAAAGGCAGAGGCAAGAGGGCGGACGAAAGGCATTAAAGGAGGGGAGGTGAGGTCGGAGGGGTGGTGGGGGGTGGTGAGGGGAGGTGAAGGGGGCGGAGGGGAGGTCGGAGGGGAGGTGAGGAGGATGGGTGGTGAGGGGGGGGTGGTGGGGGATGGTGAGGGGAGGTGAAGGGGGGGCGGAGGGGAGGTGAAGGGGGGGGCGGAGGGGAGGTGAAGAGCGGGGTGGAGGGGAGGTGAAGCGGGGGTGGAGGGGAGGTGAAGGGGGGTCGGAGGGGGTAGGTGGGAAGGGTGGAGGTGGGGGGCTGGGGGGAAGGATGGAGGTGAAGGGGGGGTGAGGGTAGATGAAGGGGAGGTGGAGGGGAGGTGAAGGGGGGGTAGGTGGTGGGAAGGGGGGGTGGTAAGGGGGGGAGGTGGTGGTAAGGGGGAGAGGTGGTGGGAAGGTGGGAAGGGGGGGAGGTGGTGGGAAGGTGGGGAGGTGGTGGGAAGGTGGGGAGGTGGTGGGAAGGGGGGGAGGTGGTGGGAAGGGGGGGAGGTGGTGGGAAGGGGGGAAGGGGTGGAGGTGGTGGGAAGGGGTAGAGGTGGTGGGAAGGGGGGGAGGTGGTGGGAAGGGGGGGAGGTGGTGGGAAGGAAGGGGAGGTGGTGGGAAGGGGGGGGAGGTGGTGGGAAGGGGGGGAGGTGGTGGGAGGTGGTGGAAAGGTGGGAAGGGGGGGAGGTGGTGGGAAGGGGGGGGGAGGTGGTGGGAAGGTGGGAGGTTGTAAGGGGGGATTGAAGGGAAGGTGAAGGGGGGTGAAGGTGGGGGTGAAGGGGGGTGAAGGTGGGGGTGGAGGGGAGGTGAAGGTGGGGGTGGAGGGGAGGTGAAGGTGGGGGTGGAGGGGAGGTGAAGGTGGGGGTGGAGGGGAGGTTAAGGGGGGGTTGGATGGGAGGTGAAGGGGGGGGTGGAGGGGAGGTGAAGGGGGGGTGGAGGGGAGGTGAAGGGGGGGGGTGGAGGGGAGGTAAAGGGGGGGGGTGGAGTGGAGGCAAAGGGGGGGTGGAGGGGAGGTGAAGGGGGGGAGGGGAGGTGAAGGGGGGGGTGGAGGGGAGGTTAAGGGGGGGTTGGAGGGGAGGTTAAGGGGGGGGTTGGAGGGGAGGTGAAGGGGGGGGTGGAGGGGAGGTGAAGGGGGGGTGGAGGGGAGGTGAAGGGGGGGGTGGAGGGGAGGTAAAGGGGGGGTGGAGTGGAGGCAAAGGGGGGGGTGGAGGGGAGGTGAAGGGGGGGGAGGTGAGGTGAAGGGGGGGGTGGAGGGGAGGTTAAGGGGGGGTTGGAGGGGAGGTTAAGGGGGGGTTGGAGGGGAGGTGAAGGGGGGTGAAGTGGAGGGGAGGTGAAGGGGGGGGGTGGAGGGGAGGTTAAGGGGGGGGTGGAGGGGAGGTTAAGGGGGGGTTGGAGGGGAGGTGAAGGGGGGTGAAGTGGAGGGGAGGTGGAGGGGGGTGGAGGGGGGGTGGAGGGGGGTGGAGGGGATGTGGAAGAGAGGGGAAGTGGAGTGGGGGGTGGGTGAGGGGAGGTGAAGGCCGCTCACTCACCCATCCGGCCGTTCCCTCACCCGTCCGGCAGCTCCCATGTGGATCTGAGGCGGGAGGCAGCGTGTTGTGGCCGCTCCCCCGCTGTGTCCCTGGTGCGCGCTCGCTCACTCCGCTCCCCCGCTGACTGTAGCGGCGCCGGGGGGGTGGAGGGGAAGTGAGTGAGGGAAGGTGAAGGGGGGTGAGGGGAGGTGAAGGCCGCTCACTCAACCGTCCAGCAGCTCCCTCACCCGACCGGCAGCTCCCACGTGGAGGGAGGGGGGTGAAAGCGCGGGAAGCAGGGAGAGGCGGGGAAGAGAGCGGGAGATGTGCTGCTAACACTGTGAGCCCCGCTAATGTATGTAACACCGTGTGTGTGTATGGGGGGTGTGGGGGGAGGTTGTGTGTGTGTGTGTGTGTGTGTGTGTGTGTGTGTGTGTGTGTGTGTGTGTGTGTGTGTGTGTGTGTGTGTGTGTGTGTGTGTGTGTGTGTGTGTGTGTGTGTGTGTGTGTGTGGTGATGTGTAGTGATGTGTGTGTGTGTGTGTGTGTGTGTGTGTGTGTGTGTGTGTGTGTGTATAGTGATGTGTGTGTGTGTATAGTGATGTGTGTGTGTGTATAGTGATGTGTGTGTGTGTGTGTATAGTGATGTGTGTGTGTGTGTATAGTGATGTGTGTGTGTGTGTGTGTGTGTGTGTGTGTGTGTGTGTGTGTGTGTATAGTGGTGTGTGTGTGTGTGTGTGTGTGTGTGTGTGTGTGTGTGTGTGTGTGTGTGTGTGTGTGTGTGTGTGTGTGTGTGTGTGTGTGTGTGTGTGTGTGTGTGTGTGTGTGTGTGTGTGTGTGTATAGTGATGTGTGTATAGTGATGTGTGTGTGTGTATAGTGATGTGTGTGTGTGTATAGTGATGTGTGTGTGTGTATAGTGGTGTGTGTGTATAGTGGTGTGTGTGTGTGTGTGTGTGTGTGTGTGTGTGTGTGTGTGTGTGTGTGTGTGTGTGTGTGTGTGTGTGTGTGTGTGTGTGTGTGTGTGTGTATAGTGATGTGTGTGTGTGTGTGTGTGTGTATAGTGATGTGTGTGTGTGTGTGTGTGTGTGTGTGTGTGTGTGTGTGTGTGTGTGTGTGTGTGTGTGTGTGTGTGTGTGTGTGTGTGTATAGTGATGTGTGTGTATAGTGATGTGTGTGTGTGTGTGTGTGTGTGTGTGTGTGTATATAGTGATGTGTGTGTGTGTGTGTGTGTGTGTGTGTGTGTGTGTGTGTGTGTGTGTGTGTGTGTGTGTGTGTGTGTGTGTGTGTGTGTGTGTGTGTGTGTGTGTGTGTGTATAGTGATGTGTGTGTGTGTGTGTGTGTGTGTGTATAGTGATGTGTGTGTGTGTATAGTGATGTGTGTGTGTGTGTATAGTGATGTGTGTGTGTGTGTGTGTGTGTGTGTGTGTGTGTGTGTGTGTGTGTGTGTGTATAGTGATGTGTGTGTGTGTGTGTGTGTGTGTGTGTGTGTGTGTGTGTGTGTGTGTGTGTGTGTGTGTGTGTGTGTGTGTGTGTGTGTGTGTGTGTGTGTGTGTGTGTGTGTGTGTGTGTAGTGGTGTGTGTGTGTATAGTGGTGTGTGTGTGTATAGTGATGTGTGTGTGTGTATAGTGATGTGTGTGTGTATAGTGATGTGTGTGTGTGTGTGTGTGTGTGTGTGTGTCTGTGTCTGTGTCTGTGTGTGTGTGTGTGTGTGTGTGTGTGTGTGTGTGTGTGTGTGTGTGTGTGTGTGTGTGTATAGTGATGTGTGTATAGTGATGTGTGTATAGTGATGTGTGTATAGTGATGTGTGTATAGTGATGTGTGTATAGTGATGTGTGTGTGTGTGTGTGTGTGTGTGTGTGTGTGTGTGTGTGTGTGTGTGTGTGTGTGTGTGTGTGTGTGTGTGTGTGTGTGTGTGTGTGTGTGTGTGTGTGTGTGTGTGTGTGTGGTGGTGTGTGTGTGTGTATAGTGGTGTGTGTGTGTGTATAGTGATGTGTGTGGGTATAGTGATGTGTGTGTGTATAGTGATGTGTGTGTGTGTATAGTGATGTGTGTGTGTGTATAGTGATGTGTGTGTGTGTGTGTAGTGATGTGTGTGTGTGTATAGTGATGTGTGTGTGTGTGTGTATAGTGATGTGTGTGTGTGTGTGTGTGTGTGTGTGTGTGTGTGTGTGTGTGTGTGTATAGTGATGTGTGTGTTTATAGTGGTGTGTGTGTGTGTGTGTGTGTGTGTGTGTGTGTGTGTGTGTGTGTGTGTGTGTGTGTGTGTGTGTGTGTGTGTGTGTGTGTGTGTGTGTGTGTGTGTGTGTGTGTGTGTGTGTGTGTAGTGGTGTGTGTGTGTGTATAGTGGTGTGTGTGTGTGTATAGTGATGTGTGTGTGTATAGTGATGTGTGTGTGTATAGTGATGTGTGTGTGTCTGTGTCTGTGTCTGTGTCTGTGTGTGTGTGTGTGTGTGTGTGTGTGTGTGTGTGTGTGTGTATGTGTGTGTGTGTGTGTGTGTGTGTGTGTGTGTGTATAGTGATGTGTGTGTGTATAGTGGTGTGTGTGTGTGTGTGTGTGTGTGTGTGTGTGTGTGTGTGTGTGTGTGTGTGTGTGTGTGTGTGTGTGTGTGTGTGTGTGTGTGTGTGTGTGTGTGTGTGTGTGTGTGTGTGTGTGTGTGTGTGTGTATAGTGATGTGTGTATAGTGATGTGTGTATAGTGATGTGTGTATAGTGATGTGTGTATAGTGATGTGTGTGTGTATAGTGATGTGTGTGTGTGTGTGTGTGTGTGTGTGTGTGTGTGTGTGTGTGTGTGTGTGTGTGTGTGTATAGTGGTGTGTGTGTGTGTGTGTGTGTGTGTGTGTGTGTGTGTGTGTGTGTGTGTGTGTGTGTGTGTGTGTGTGTGTGTGTGTGTGTGTGTGTGTGTGTGTGTGTGTGTGTGTGTGTGTGTATAGTGGTGTGTGTGTGTGTGTGTGTGTGTGTGTGTGTGTGTGTGTGTGTGTGTGTGTGTGTGTGTGTGTGTGTGTGTGTGTGTGTGGTGATGTGTGTGTGTATAGTGATGTGTGTGTGTATAGTGATGTGTGTGTGTATAGTGATGTGTGTGTGTGTATAGTGATGTGTGTGTGTATAGTGATGTGTGTGTGTGTATAGTGATGTGTGTGTGTGTGTGTGTGTGTGTGTGTGTATAGTGGTGTGTGTGTGTATAGTGATGTGTGTGTGTATAGTGATGTGTGTGTGTGTATAGTGATGTGTGTGTGTGTATAGTGGTGTGTGTGTGTGTGTGTGTGTGTGTGTGTGTGTGTGTGTGTGTGTGTGTGTGTGTGTGTGTGTGTGTGTGTGTGTGTGTGTGTGTGTGTGTGTGTGTGTATTGTGATGTGTGTATTGTGATGTGTGTATAGTGATGTGTGTGTGTATAGTGATGTGTGTGTGTGTGTGTGTGTGTATAGTGATGTGTGTTTGTGTATAGTGATGTGTGTGTGTGTATAGTGGTGTGTGTGTGTGTGTGTATAGTGATGTGTGTGTGTATAGTGATGTGTGTGTGTGTGTGTGTGTGTGTGTGTGTGTGTGTGTGTGTGTGTGTGTGTGTGTGTGTGTGTGTGTGTGTGTGTGTGTGTGTGTGTGTGTCCTTCACTCCGCCTCAGGCCAATGAGAGGTGTGCGGGGGCGGGCGGCCCAAGGGAGCAATCTCATTGGCCTGGCCCAAGGTCCAATGAGATTGCCGCTAGGGACACGGGGAGGGGCACAGGGAGACACATACAGACCCGGACACATAGAACACTTTCAGAAATATATAGTAGATGATCCTGCGCTCCCCATTACGAGAGGAAACAGCATTCAAGAATCACAAAGACAGTTCTACTGGGTTCTAAGCAGCATATCTCCATGCAATAAGCACATTATTGTTACCCATCACCAATTGTACTTTATCACTTTATTCACTGTATTAGCACTTTATTGGTTTCCATTCACTTATTGTACTTTGTCACTACAGTCACGTATTGGATTTATTAAGAGCGCCCTGTGTTCTGTTCACTCTTTGCACATCTATTTCAAAGCCTGTGTACTCGTTCTATTGGATGGTTCTTCCTGGTTTATCTTCGTCAAGCATGGTCCATCATAATGTTTATTAAACAGTCTACCCAGTTGTGTGTTATTGAACGATACAACTTTAAATAAAATGTAACCCTTTTCTCCCCCTCCTTTTTAATTTTTGTAACTTTCTCCTTAACCCTCCCTTTCAATTGTGCCATATATTGATAACCCCAATAGAAACATTTAAAAATAATGTAGACCACATTTTGTGATCTGCACCAGAAGCTTTTTAATTGCAAGTGCATTAAACAAAAGGGCTGTGTTTTATGCAAATGTTGTGATCCTGCCCTGATGCAACAATTAGGAGCAATTTATTGAAAATTATGGAGCAGCATTTTTTGTTCCTCAAATTAGTTTATACTAATTTTTACCACCAGGTACAGTGTCATGATAATACCATGAAGATATAATATTTTAATAAACTGGCACATACACCGCTAATTTGAATTGCAAGATTTCACCCCCCCCCCTCCAATAAAAAATATTAATATTTATTTATTTTGGGGGTTTATTACCTGAAATAATTACACATACTGTACAAAGTCTAATTATACTGAAAAATGCAACATCATTGATAAAATTAATATGGTGTGATTTTAACAATGTAAAAATGTATTGACTATGAAAACATTGCATCATATAAGGTTTTGTTTAAAGCTCACAATTATTCTCGCCTTCTCAAGAAAAATTAAATTGTCACTTTAAAAAAAAAAAAATTCCAGTTTGATTTCTAAGTCCGATTCACAATGTGCATGCGTGTGGAACCAGGAAATGGAAATGTTATAACTGTTATAATTGATTAAATATGAACAAAATGCATCACATAATGTTTTCCATTAACCAGGAAGTGGAATAAAACCAATAAAAGCAAAAAACATCTCATTGTGAAATTATAGTACAGGTTATGACATGTAATTGAATTGATCACATACTACAGTACTGTACAATGCATAGTGTGTTGTCCAAAATAATAACGTGGCAAAGTTTTAAAAGCGTGAAGCTGTTAATACTGCCTGTATAAAAGTAAAAAAGGCAACGTTTTAAAAAAGCGATATTAGAGTTCCGTCGAACTTCATCCTTATCTTTTGATGCTCGATTTCAAAGTTTCTTCTCTGTAAAAAAAATTATGCAAGTAATTCCGGTAGTGCGCATGCGTCAAGTCGTGCTCTAGTGTGCATGTGTACAAGCATTGATATGGCAGGCATACACTACTGTAGTGTCATTGGGAATTAAAGTTAATACTGCATAGTACATTATATTTACCTTCATTATAAACTTTGCCAACCGTGTGGAGATGAGCCAATGTCAGAGGTGTATTGTGGGTATAAGCTGGGGTCACACATGTAGTCTGCAATATAGTTGACAGGTGACTGCTGAAGCTGGTAATCAGGCGAGGCCAGGCAGCAAGGATTGCGGTTCACCAGGTTTTCAGTGACGGTCGGCCGTTATAGCAATAGTATTGGTAAGTCGGTGCTGGTACTTGTACATTGCAGGGTCAGGAAGAACGAATTGTAAATGGATTAAACCCAACCTTTCTCCTTTTGAAGTCGCCATGAGCAAACATACCGGCAAAAGCTAGGAGCACCGACAAATAGCCTCTTGCACTTCCCGGAGGAGGGGCTGTGCGAAAACAGCAACCTTCATTAGTTAAAGCTTGCCTTATCGAATGCTTCCACCCACGATGGTTCGGTGAAAATTTGACAAAATCATAGTTCTCAATTATATAATCATATATCTCTCAAAAAGTCGCCTTCTTATCCGTTCCAGCATTAATTGCAGAAAATATTAAATATGCATAACTACAGTTTGGTTTAGGATAAGGACATGACATGATGTATGTCTATTCAGCAATTGTGCGGGCATAGCAATTGAGAATAATGTACAAAAGATTGTGTTTAGATGTTTAAATTATGAAAACGCCTACATTTGATAACGTCTTCAGCGACCAAGGTCAATTTACAATGGATCACTGTGGTAGACACTGTTTTTATCTGGTTTTTAAACACCTGCAAATTGACTACAGGATAATAACTGTACTATCCACTGGATAGTGCAAAGGGAATTCAGTTTTGCCAGGAGGAAGAGGCTATCAATTACTCTAAGGGCACAAACGCAGGACTGAAGGAAGCCCCAAAGACCCCTGTACATCATTTGTGTAATGTTTTAAAATGTGAGTGAAACTGCTGTATTCCACCACAATACCAATTTGTGTCAATCAATCTACACCTTTGGTTTTGCCTCTCTTTTTTTCTCTAACCCTGTGAGATACTGAAGAAAGATCCCATGTAATCCTTAAGGAAGAAAACGGAACATCAGTGTTTATGGTTTCAATATCTTTATTGTATATTCACTGTTCACATATAATTAGTCACTTTATAACCTGCGCTCCCCTATTTTTCACTATTTGTATGAGTACTGTTAATTTTTCTGGTTGCTCACTATTCTCTATCCTCCTCCTGTAGCTTGTATATCCGGATTGTCTTTTCCAAGGTCTTGCAGTGGACCGTGGGTACAAGCATGTGTGACACCTTTAACCTATATCATACAATTTGTATCTTCTTAGCAACAGGCCTGCAACATATCTGACGAAACAGGCAGCTGTTCCATTCTTTTGTAGTACTTTTATTCAAAAGGCCAGGTATTTTAAGGATAGTCATGGATATCTGGGCAATGTTTTCCAGGGTCTTTCCACACCAGCTCTCTACTCAAATGTTGACCCCTAAAGGAATACAAAAATTGCCTTTTTAGGCATCTCAGACATAGATGATTAGGTGGAAACATCACTGCAAAATACATTATTGGCAGGAGTACTACCCTTATCACGAGTATTTTTCCTTCCAAAGTGAGGTTTCTCAGGCCCCATGTTTTGCTCTAGCCTTTTCAGGGTGGGCTCCTAGTTATTCTGCTCTGTCATGTCCTGTGAGAACGTGACTCCCAGTATTTTTATGTTGTCATAATTGATGGGTATTTTACAGGAAACTAGCCTGTCCCAGTTTCCTATTCCCAAACATTCGCTTTTTTGCACATTTAACTGAAACCCAGGTGCCTGGCAGAAATACTCTGTCGTGAAAACTGCCCCTCTCAGGGCTGCAGGTGTCTGACATAGAATAGTGATGTCATCCATATAGTCCAGGCACTTCACCTGTGTTCAGCTCCCACCTGGGATGGGCACACCATTTATTACGTTGTCCTTTCTTTGTGCCACTAGTAGTGGTTCAATAGCCCAAATGAAAAGGAATGGGGACAGCGGGGGATTCCTGCCTGACCCCTGCTCCAACCTGCACCGCTTTTGTTAGGTGCCCGTTAAACCATATCAGGGAGACATTGTCCGTATACAAAGTTTTAATTTGTTGGATTATTTGTGCGGGAAATCCCATTTTCTGCAGAATCTGAAACAGATATTGGTGATTTGCCTTATCAAAACTCTAAAGGGGAATGGGACCGCTCATCCTATAATATACATTGGATAGTAGGTATAGGCAGGTGCTTTAAAGGGAATAATTGGCATAAATTGTCGGTGTGATCCAAGAGGGATCAAAAAAGGTTCCCCAAAGTTAAGCACTCAATGCCGGAATATATTATTCTGGATGACAATTATCCAACAGGAAAATTACCTGTATTGACTGTATAGGGAATAGATAGCCCTAGTGGTACCAATAAATCCGAAGAAAAATAATAAAGTTTTATTCAAGTCATTACTTATTAAAAACACATACACATCATTCAAACCTTGTTAAAAACGTAGACTAAGTATATTTACCATAGCACGTTTTGGTTGTACTTGGGATCCGATGCAATCAAGCGGTATAATTGCAGACATACTGCACGGCTCTGCTGACACTAAACAGACGTTATATGTGTACGCACACAGTATATTTGCAGACATACTGCACGGCTCCGGTTATACTAAACAGATGTTATATGTGTATGCACACAGTATATTAATATTGCCCGGTCTAGATACTGACCAAGTATAATATCAACTGTGATCATTTGGTCAATCTATGCGACCATAATACCGTCTATCAGTCCACCTTTGTGCTAAGTGATTTACATCTGTATATGGCTGAGGTGTTTGAGAGTATGTTGTTACACCGACACACACTTTGATACATAACAGTATCAAATAGACAACTCTCAGTGTGAGGAATAACAGAGCTCATATACTTATTGTTTCATAAAACTAACACCCTCCATTTGATCACTATACTATTTCGGTTCTCAATAGAAAACACCGATATGGATGCATGTGAGTCAGTAAGACTATATTAATAGAGGATATCCAATTTGGACTCTGACCACTTTAGCCACCTTTGAATGGGGTTTTTTTTTAACAAGGTTTGAATGATGTGTATGTGTTTTTAATAAGTAATGACTTGAATAAAACTTTATTATTTTTCTTCGGATTTATTGGTACCACTAGGGCTATCTATTCCCTATACAGTCAATACAGGTAATTTTCCTGTTGGATAATTGTCATCCAGAATAATATATTCCGGCATTGAGTGCTTAACTTTGGGGAACCTTTTTTGATCCCTCTTGGATCACACCGACAATTTTTGATTTACCTTATCATAGGCTTTTTCAAAGTACATATATAAACATATATATTAACAGCAGATAAGGGAGGAAAGGGTGGGAATCTTGATACAGTCTTCTTTACATGTGAGTGATACCTTACCTCTGTACTTTATTTATATCCCCACATTTCTGCCCAACTTGACTCCTACCACTCTTCAGCCAATGATTTGACCCTTCCCCTTAGCCTAGCAGAACACCTTCAACCAATCAACAAAAGAGAAATGTCATGGATTTTTTCCCTCAACACACTACAACCCCATGGATTAAATATAGAATGGGAGCTAAAACATTTCTTGGAAGAATAAATCTTCATAGTGCTCTCCGCCAGCTTCTTTTCCTTCCCCACCCCCCTTCCCCCCCCCCCTTTTCCCATCCCCCCCTCCCCCTCCCTTTCCCCCTCCCCCCTCCCTCCCTTGCCCCTCTCTTCCCCACCCCCCTTTTCCCCCCCTCCCCCCTTTTCCCCTCCACACTCTCATATCTTTCTCTGCTTCTTTTATTCTTTTGAAAAACATCATATTAAACATTGTGCTATATGACAAGCTCACAGATTGTTCGTCATTTTCTTGCTCCTTGTATCTATAGGTATATCGCTATTCAATTAGATTAAAACATAAGACTTAAATACCAGTGTGCATATGATCTTATTCATCTTTGTTTTTAAATGGGAACAGGCTAACTCTGTTGTGACAAATTGATTGCTTAAGTATATAAGGCAAACTTTGTATTGTATCATACTATATACATCAATGATTTGACATGCTTGTTCCTAATCTCTTTGTTTTTAACCATGTATGCTCCTAAGTGGTGATTATGTGATGCTGGAAACCTGTAGCTCAATGATTGGGCCACACATACAGGTGTGTCAGTGATTGCACACACTACTTAAGGAGGTTTGATTTGCTGACAAGATACTCTTTGACAAAGGCACTGTGTGCTGAAACGCGTCAGAGGACTTGTCAGCACGCTGTTTCAATAAAGTCTTTTTAGCTAGCACCATCAGCCTCTCGTTCTTCATTGCTGTGCTTCTGCCTGGCTCCCCCCTTCCCCACTGGGTGGATTTCTCTGCTATTGATGTCCGTAGCAGGCACGCCGGGTTGCTGCTGTTCCTGAACCTCCAGTCAGAGTCCCACGCTACGTTCCGTCAGCCTGAAGCTACACCATAGCCGCCGGTCATGTGACCGCCCACTGCATACACTCAGTTGCAGGAGGGTTGGCGGCAGGAAGATCAACGCGATCATCACAGAAGCCACGGATCTACACGCTGATTCTACAACTGATTACCGGTACAGGGATCATTTCCAAGAGGGCGACGGATCTAACGAGCGATACGGGACCTCCAGCTACTACACTGCCCACTTCATACAAACCGTGAGTCTTTCTATCTCAGTGCATATAGAGCCCATCTGGAGCCAGCTGCTGGGAAAGATTATGTGTGCATACTGAGAGCTTTAATGTATAGCCACGTGAAGTGAGTAATCAATCAATATTTATTGACTATGTTATGGAGGTTACATACAGCAGCACCCGTGATTAATCTTCTGAGCACCTGAGTGGTCAAAACACCTTGTTTTGCCCGTGTAAATATATCTGTATTTTTCACAGGTAGCTCGAAGTATCTCTGGGATACACAGACATTTATTACACAGACAGATACTTTTGAATTTGAAAGGATATATATGTGGAACATTACCTTATCCTATGTCAAGGCTGATGGTGACTAATCATTTTTTAAGATATACCTTTTTTATATATTAGTTCACACATTTAGTGTATTATATATATTTTTTCACAAAATAAGTTTTTTTTTCATCTACAAATATGGATGAGGAACAAGAAATGATGAATGATCAACCCACTACATATGTGCAAAAATGTGGCAATAATTCTGAACGGGTTAAAAGAGCATTACATATATTTGATGAAGTTTCTGACAACATTGTTTGTGAAAATTCTACTGATCTGATAGATCACTTTGTTAAATTAGAGAGACTCCTCACCCAGGATATACGTATATTCTGGGATATTACCACCTTGGAGAACTATCTAAGAGTTAAACGAGTACCAAGGGGGTTGAGAATAAAGAAAATGCCATAATTTGGTTTTCCAAACAAAGAATTCCAATCACATTGGAGGACTATACTGGATGAGTGTTCACACAAACTCATAGAACTTATAGTTCGTGCTAAAGTTGAGGAGAAGAAATCATTAGCAATAGAAATTGATTCTTTAAAAAAGGAACTATATAGATTCAAAGACATGGATAGATTTACACATAATGATAAGATCCTGCTGCAAAATATAGAGAAAATGGAAAAATGGGTCATTACAAAAAAACAAGAAAAATTTGCCAGAGATAAATCTGATTATGAGAAAAATCAGGTTTATTTCTGGGAGAGGCCAACGCCCATTCGAGAGTTTGGCAGATCAATAACTCCTCCCCAATTTACACCGCGCAGATGGTCTTCTGAGGAAGACGTTCATAAATCTAATACAAGGTCCATTCTAAAGTCGCCACACTCAGACCGCAGGTCTAGTTTTGACACAGATTCCTCAGATACTAACGAGAGACCATCTGTGTCCTTCTCCACTCAAGACAAACACCTTAATAAAGAATCTGAGGGTGGCTACTTTGATAAGACCTACATGGCTAATCACAGGGAAGAAAGGCCTCGGCCTACTTTTTCTCACATGGACAACACCCAGTCAAAAAATCCAAAAAATGTAGAAGGGGTAAGAAGACCAGAGAAACTTTATGGTGCAGACAACAAAAGGAAGAAATACTCCTAGAATCAACACAAAACAATGTGATCAATATTTCGGACATTGTGTTAACCCAAGATCAAATTACATTGCTAAACAAGGGACTGAATTTTGCTCCACATGAAAATTTTGATTTATTTGCAACAATAATAGACCTTCAAAAAAATGCTAGGAAATGGGCATTGAAAAAACTATTTGCCACAAAAAGTAATATGGTTCAACCATCTACAACTGTGATAAATGATTCTGATGTGCAGACTAACGTTGATAATGTGAATGTATGCTCCTTTGTCGAGAGTGCCTGTGAGTTTGACATGCAGTCACTTTTTGATGAAGGATGTACAGAAACCACTACTGACCCCCCTTTCTTTGGCCATACAGATTCAAATCTAAAAAAACGATCGACCTTTATTCCTTACAATACTAAGGAACCTTGTGTCTCCACATTTGAAAGGCTTGTTGATAGAGATCTGAGGTTATTAGCCAAGGGCTATTCATTTTCACACTTTAGTCATATAAATGACAACCTCACTAAACAAGAGAGAATTGATCTAGATCTGTTAAAAAACGACAAATCAATAATCATCAAAAATGCCGACAAGGGGGGAGCAATAGTGGTGCAGTCCTCTATTAGGTACAGAGAGGAAGCTCTCAGATTATTGAGTGACACAGAGTTTTATGTTAAATTAAAATCTGACCCCACTGCAATGTTTCTCACAGAACTCAATCAACTTCTTGAACTGGGTGATGCATTATATGTTCTAAGCAGCAAGGAGAGGGGTTTTCTGGCATGTAAGTTTCCAATTGTGCCAGTGTTCCACCATCTCCCAAAGATCCACAAATCATTGGAGAATCCTCCTGGACGACCCATCGTCTCCAGCATTGGATCTTTGGGAGATGGTGTGTCACGATATGTAGACAAATTCCTTCAGCCAATTGTGCGCAACTTACCGTCATTCATTGAGGACACCACGGCTTTACTGATAGCCTTACAAGACATTGAATGGAAAGAAGGATACAGGTGGGTCACCATGGATGTCACATCACTATACACTATTATACAACATGAACACGGCCTTCGAGCCATTTATCACTATCTTCAATCTTCTTCACTTTCAACAGCACAGATCACGTTTATTAATGATTCCATTTTATTTTTATTAACACATAACTATTTTTTGTTTGATTCACACTATTTTCTTCAAAAACAGGGCACGGCTATGGGGATGTAAGGAATCCACTACTGGCTTTGACTATTGCCTTGCAGACCTGTGCAGTTGCAGGCTTCCTCTGGCAATATATGGCACAGGTGCTGCCTCTCATTGCAGCTTCTGCCCTGTGCTACTTCATTGGAGGAATTCTCACACACCCTCCTCCTGTGATTGGATCTCCGCCCTTTATATTCTAGGCGTTGGCTCTGAACCAGCGCCGAGCATAACTATTCTTATCTCTATGTTACTGACTCTGCCACAAACCACCCCAGGCCTCTCTCCTAGCGTTCTTACCTTCCAAGTTCCTGAGTATCCAGAGGCCTGGTCCTGGACGTCTGTGCTGAAGCGTTGTTGCCAGCACTGGCCTGCTGCTATCTCCTTGCAGTGGCCTACCCTGGACGTCTGTGCTGAAGCGTTGATGCCAGCACTGGTAACTGCTGCATTCCCTCCTAGCAGTAGCTACCCTTCCTGTCCTGAGGCCTGCCGCTATTCTCCTGTAGTGGTCTATCCTGGACGTCTGTGCTGAAGCGTTGATGCCAGCACTGGTACTGCTGCATTCCCTCCTAGCAGTAGCTACCCTTCCCTTCCTGCGGCCTGCTGCTATCTCCTTGCAGTGGCCTGCCCTGGACGTCTGTGCTGAAGCCTTGATGCCAGCACTGGCCTGCTGCTATTCTCCTGCAGTGGCCTACCCGGGACGTCTGTGCTGAAGCGTGTTGCCAGCACCGGTACCTGCTGCATTCCCTCCTAGCAGTGGCTACCCTTCCTTTCCTGCGGCTTGCTGCGATCCTCTTGCAGTGACCTGCCTTGGACTTCTGCGCTGAAGCGTTGGTTCTTCCCGACGCTGCCCTGCGGTGAACTTCGGCCAGCCTGCTGTCTCCTCCTGCTGAGATCGGCGTCATGGGCCGAGGCCGCTCCTCGCGCAGAAGCCACCCCCGCGCTCACGCTCCTAAGCTGAAGCGGGGCACTCCTGATTTCCTGTTGCCGAACTCCTGCTTCATTAACGACGATGCTGCCTTCTCCAATCCTGACCCTGCGATGTACGACTATGAACTGCGCACTCCGGATCAGTCTGCGTGGACTCAGGTCGGTGATTATATAACCCCACCTCAGCCCCGCGGTCCGGTCCCGGTTTGTGGCGAGCATCGGCGTAACAGTATGCTCGGCCCATTAAAACCGGACCGCGCCGTGGCGGGGGATGGCAATTTACCAACTGAAGTTATGTCCCGGCCTGCGTATCAGTCCCACTATGAAGGCCAGTATTTGTGTGAAGTAATACCCCTGATGGATGAAATGTTTACCTATGAAGGTTTAACCCCTTTGCAAAGACAATGCCGTTGTGATCTCTTTATTAAGGCTTACTGTATCCTGAACTTAAAACAGTCTCTAGCCGAATGTATTCGCTCCCCTGATTCCCCTTTAACCTGGGATAATGTGAACCCTATGGAACTGGCCGACGCCCAAGAGGCAATCTATGCCCTGGCCTCATCACTGGACATTCATCTAGTGGAACAGAGCGCCCTCCTCATGTTGGCTCAGTCTCAAGATACACTCCATGTATTTTCCTCAACACTAGACACTCACATAATAGAACAGGATCCCCTCCTTGCCAGCTATGCTGCTGCTTGGCAGATTCTCTGTGCTACCAGTCCTGTTACTAAACCTGTGGGGTTACCTCTCTCTCCTAAGAATGGTCAAACCATTTCTCTGTCGCTGCCCTGTGAACCTTCATTGGTAGATCCCTTTAGTTCGTCAGTCAGGGACACCTCCTTAGCCTCAGAGGATCAACCCCTTTTGTCCTCTGACTCAGCTAAAATTCTCAGGGCTATGCCCCCTGAACTTTCGGCAATAATACTGGCTCCAGTAAAAAGTATTCTGGAGCCGTTTGTTTCTCTAAACCTGTTCGCAGAATCCCTACTCCTAGGTATTTCACTCACCACGTCTGCCACTCAGAGAGCTGAGACCCCTGCTTCTGAGCATAGACCCCTTTTCGTGGAATCTGTTGTCGTTTCTGAAGTCCCAGACACTCTTTCCCAAATACCCACTTCAGAGGCCAGTACAGTCGTGGTTGCCCCACTTGCACTGTCTGAGTTCTCCTTTTCTCAAATCCTAGGGTTTAAAGCGAACAGTACATATTATGCTCCTTTCCAAGTGACCCCTTCTGAGATCAGCGTATCTGCTGTTGCTCCCTCAGTACCATTAAAGTTAGGGCCCTTCTTTTTGAAGGATCAGGCTTTCAAGTTTGAGACTCCCTTTATCCCTGACTTTGTAAATCTGCAGTCCCTTCTCACTGTAGTTAAAAGTTCTCCAGCAGCCGCTGAGTTAAGCTTTGCCGCTGCCAAATCTTCTGTTATAGAAGCAACCTTGCCTAGCTTACTTCTGTCTGTCCTATCTGTGATGCCTATCACCTTTACTAAAATTTCTGTTTTGCAAGGTATTTCTCCTATTAAATCTGTGATACCTGCAATTCCTTTTATCAGTTCCAAAACCCCTGTCACTAAGTCTCCCATGGAGTCTGATGCCCTCACTAGGGATTCTCAGGGACCCAATTCTGTAACAAGCAAGATGTCTCTTGTGTCTGTTGGAGAGTTTACCCCAGTTTCTCTCACGGATCATGCCACAGCCTCCGGGATGATCAAAAATGACTTTAAGTCTGGGATGCCCATTCCTGCAATAATACTGTTTCACGCTGATTCGCCCACAGTATTCGGGGTATCCACTACTGACTGTATGTCTACTACCACGAACTCAGGGGTATCGCATTTGGAACTTTCCCTTTTTTCAGAAGATACCGTCTTTAAAATGGACTTATATTTCTCTGTGTCTTCCACAATACTTGGGGTACTTGCTATTGACTGTCCTGTCCCAAGACTAGGGTTACCTCTCAAAAAGGTGCCTGGAGCTACCGATGTTAAAAACCCTATGTTTAAAACAGTAACAATTTGCATTGCTTCTCCCACAGTATCATGTGAGACCTGGGTACCTGGGACCTCCACTCCGAAGCCAAGCTCTAGTTCTCTGTCTTCTTTCTCTGTGTTGGAGGCACCCAGCTTTAACCCCAAGACTTTTTTCCCTAAGGTCGATGCACCGCTTAACCGCCTGCCTTGTTTTTTGGATAAAATCTGTTTTCTCACCTTTCAAACAGACTCCTTACTCGCAGGTCTCTGTGCGGTGCCCAAAGTGCCCGTTCTGTATGGCAATTGGCCTCTCCCTAAGACGAAGACACCCTTACTGGACCTCGTCGCTTTACCTGAAGCGTCCGTTCCTGTTCTCTATGGGTCCACTATGGGTATAGACATGCTTATTATGTCCTTCGCCAAGGCCACAATTTCGGATTTGATTCTCTCTAAAGATCACAAACCAAAGGAAGCGGATCCTTCTTCAACTGCCAGTACCATGAGTTGCATACACACTGCTACAGACTCTCGCAAATTGCTTGGGATAGCAACCCTGCTTGGTATCAAAAGTACCGCTGCAATAGTGTGTAGTGAACCCTCCCGCCCCATTCCCTTGCTAACAACCACCCGGAATTCCTTGGAAGCTAAAGACTCTCGCAACTTCCTCCGTGCTGATTTCACCAAAGACATTGCCTTCTCTGAAGGTCCCTCTGCCATTTTTGTCCAACAATCTGTGTCCTGTGTCCCATACTCTTGGACTATTACTATGCACCGGACACCTGGCTACTGTCCTTCCGATGTTCCCATTCCGGAGCCCTCAGGTCCCATTGTCCATGTACCAAGAACTGCAGTACCACCGCTGTCTTTCATGGCACTCGCCAATATACATCTGGATTGTGGACCTAATTCTCGCCGGAGACACTTCAGGAACAACTCAATGTCTCCCAGACCTATGAATGGTCCTGTTCACCCAGGCTTCTCACCCAGTGGTGGGGGTACTGTAAGGAATCCCAACAAACTATGGGCTTTCAACGCCACCTCTCGCCTAAGGAGGTTTAGGAACAATTCCATGTCCCCCAAATCTGTGATGGATCTTGTTCGTCCGGAGGCCTCACCTGAAGGGGGGGGTACTGTAAGGAATCCACTACTGGCTTTGACTATTGCCTTGCAGACCTGTGCAGTTGCAGGCTTCCTCTGGCAATATATGGCACAGGTGCTGCCTCTCATTGCAGCTTCTGCCCTGTGCTACTTCATTGGAGGAATTCTCACACACCCTCCTCCTGTGATTGGATCTCCATCCCTTTATATTCTAGGCGTTGGCTCTGAACCAGCGCCGAGCATAACTATTCTTATCTCTATGTTACTGACTCTGCCACAAACCACCCCAGGCCTCTCTCCTAGCGTTCTTACCTTCCAAGTTCCTGAGTATCCAGAGGCCTGGTCCTGGACGTCTGTGCTGAAGCGTTGTTGCCAGCACTGGCCTGCTGCTATCTCCTTGCAGTGGCCTACCCTGGACGTCTGTGCTGAAGCGTTGATGCCAGCACTGGTAACTGCTGCATTCCCTCCTAGCAGTAGCTACCCTTCCTGTCCTGTGGCCTGCCGCTATTCTCCTGTAGTGGTCTATCCTGGACGTCTGTGCTGAAGCGTTGATGCCAGCACTGGTACTGCTGCATTCCCTCCTAGCAGTAGCTCCCTTCCCTTCCTGCGGCCTGCTGCTATCTCCTTGCAGTGGCCTGCCCTGGACGTCTGTGCTGAAGCGTTGATGCCAGCACTGGCCTGCTGCTATTCTCCTGCAGTGGCCTACCCGGGACGTCTGTGCTGAAGCGTGTTGCCAGCACCGGTACCTGCTGCATTCCCTCCTAGCAGTGGCTACCCTTCCTTTCCTGCGGCTTGCTGCGATCCTCTTGCAGTGACCTGCCTTGGACTTCTGCGCTGAAGCGTTGGTTCTTCCCGACGCTGCCCTGCGGTGAACTTCGGCCAGCCTGCTGTCTCCTCCTGCTGAGATCGGCGTCATGGGCCGAGGCCGCTCCTCGCGCAGAAGCCACCCCCGCGCTCACGCTCCTAAGCTGAAGCGGGGCACTCCTGATTTCCTGTTGCCGAACTCCTGCTTCATTAACGACGATGCTGCCTTCTCCAATCCTGACCCTGCGATGTACGACTATGAACTGCGCACTCCGGATCAGTCTGCGTGGACTCAGGTCGGTGATTATATAACCCCACCTCAGCCCCGCGGTCCGGTCCCGGTTTGTGGCGAGCATCGGCGTAACAGGGGACTTCTTTTGCACCCTCATATGCCAATCTTTTTATGGGTTTATGGGAATCTGTTCACATCTATGGTACCACTAATATATTCCGCTCTAATATTGTTTTTTTACAAAAGGTTAATTGATGATTTGATTTTCATTTGGGATGGTGATGTACATAGCTTTCACACTTTTTTTCACACTATTAATTGTAATGACATTAATCTTCAATTCACATTTCAAACAGACACTAATACAATTAATTATCATGATGTGGCTATCCATGGTGATCCAACCACTGGTATCCAAACAGATATCTTTACCAAACCTCATGCCAGAAACTCCTATCTACATGCGACTAGCAGTCACCCTAAGTCACTCATTCGTGGTATCCCCAAGGGACAATTTTTGAGGTACAAACGTATTTGTTCCAATCAGGGTACCTTTCTGCAACATTCAGAGACATTAAAATCTAAATTCCTAACACGGGGATATTCAAAAACAGATGGAAGTACCTTGATTAAATATAAGACCAAAAAGAATAAAGAATCATTTTGTGAAAGCCCTTTATTCATTACCAAGTTTAGTAAGCAAGCATCACAGATCAGACAAATAGTTTCCAAGCATTGGAATGTACTTAAATTGGATCCGGACCTGGGACCCTTCACCAGGTCTGGACCCAAGTTTGCATTCAGAAAGGCCAACACACTTGCTTCATCTATTTCTAAAAGTCTTTTTCAATCTGCACAACAGTCTCGTATTTGCAATATACCTAAAGGATTCCACAAATGTGGTTTTTGTAAATGTTGCAAATTTGCTCTGCCCACGAAACGAGTGCATACATTGTTCCCTAAAGGTAAACATAGAATTAACACGTTCATTAACTGTCATACCAGTTATGTTATCTATGTGATTGTTTGTGGGTGCAATAGCAAGTTTGTGGGCAGGACAATCAGACCTTTATATATAAGAATATCAGAACATTTGAGATTAATTAATAAAAAGGACTTATTCCATCCTGTATCAAAACACTTTTCACAGGGTCCGCTTGGCGGTCTTAAGAATTTTAAATTCTATGGAGTAGAACACATTCCCACCCACACTAGAGGAGGTGATAGGTTAAATTGCCTCAACAAAAGAGAAATGTCATGGATTTTTTCCCTCAACACACTACAACCCCATGGATTAAATATAGAATGGGAGCTAAAACATTTCTTGGAAGAATAAATCTTCATAGTGTTCTCCGCCAGCTTCTTTTCCTTCCCCACCCCCCATCCCCCCCCCTTTTCCCATTCCCCCCTCCCCCTTTTTTTGAACAAATCTATTGTATCTGCCATCACAGTCTCCATGGGTCATGAATCCCACATTTTAACTGCCCTTACTGTAAAGAACCCTTTCCTTTGTTGCTGGTGAAATTTCCTTTCCTCCAACCTTAAGGGATGGCCCCGAGCCCTTTGTACTGCCCGTGGGATGAATAGTTCTTTTGAAAGCTCCTTGTATTGTCCCTGAATATATTTGTATATAGTTATATCCCCTCTTAGACGCCTCTTTTCTAATGTAAATAAATGTAATTTAGCTAATCTCTCCTCATAAGTTAGAATGTCCATCCCCTTTATTAATTTGGTGGCTCTTCTCTGCACTCTCTCTAGTTCCACAATGTCTTTTCTTAGGATTGGTGCCCAAAATTGTACTCCATATTCAAGGTGTGGTCTTACTAATGCTTTGTAAAGGGGCATAATTATGAAATGATTTAAAGCAGCACTCAAGTCTGGGATCTTTCTTTTTAGTCTTACCTGAACCCGGATCTTATCGGTCGTCCCCCAACATCTAGGGACTCTTGGTTCCTGAGATATGTGTCGTCTTTTTTGCTGGTTTTAAAAACGATAAATATTGAGAGACAACAAGCACATCTGCCAAGGTCACCAATAGAAAGCCGCGATGTCATTTCCAGATGAGACTGTGGCTCTTCTATTGGCCCAGTTCATGTAATTAAATATATCTTTATGGTCAGGATTGCTGCCTTAAAGGTGTGGGATTATTAAATTATTTTTGGTAAACTGTATTCACTGGCAGATGTGTCTGCTATGTACAGGTGCGCCGACGAGTATTCTAAACTTGCCTTAAACTTGCCTTGGAAAATCTGGGGCTATCATCAACAAGGCCCAGGTACATGCTGGGTATATGCTGCAACATTTCAGTGACATTTCTGCAGAGACTAATGGCCCATCGGAATAATACAGCAGGGGTCCCTGGCAGTCCCATTCAGTTTGAATGGGACTACCAGGGACCCCCGCTGTTAATCTGATGGGCCATTAGTCTGTCTGCAGAAATGTCAGGGAAATGTTGCAGCATGTACCCAGCTTGTACCCAGCATGTACCCAGCATGTACCCAGCATGTACCCAGCATGTACCCAGGATGTACCTGGGTCTTGTTGGTGATTGCCCCAGATTTGTTTTAGAATACTCGTCGCAGTACAGTATGTCATTTAGAAAAACAGTAGGGGTCAAAGATGTTAGGAGTGATGCAGTTTACTTCCTTGTGTGGGCTCCCATGAAGCATATTTGTGTGATATTAAAAGGTTTATTATTTTACCTACTAAATAGATTACCGCATTATCTAATAGATATACAGTAGTCGTGGCAAAATAATGCATTAGAATCTAAAATAGGAAACAAAATAGCTATACATATAGACCTACAGCACGTGTCACCCAGAGTGGGACATATTTGCATCAAAGGCACTCGGGCAGCTTCAATGACATCTATTGTATGAAATCATTTCTGTTAAAAGTCTCAAATACGAGAAATACCAGCAAAACAAATGTACAAAAATCAGGAAGCCATTATCCTGAACATGAGCAGGGCTCAGATTTCCCAAAGTGCTTTGAGATCAATTTATACTCAATAAAACCTTGATGTAATTCAGCATTAACTTCTGGAGATAGCAGCCGCATAATAGCAGGAGGAAGGAGCAGATCTGCAACACAAACTCCAGTGACCTGGGGCTGATGTAAGTGCTGGTGGTGACCATGAGCAAGCAAGGCGCGCCTGCCCCATTCACACATTGCATGCGATGTATAGCCTTATCTACATCAAATATTAACACGGGAGCCGTCTTGCTTTGAGTGAGGAGGAGCTGGGTGCAATTATCTCAGCTCACAGCTCTATGACAACAGGAAGAAGCGCTGTCATCTGAGGGATGTAACAGCTGTCAAACCCTCTCTTCATTTACTAGAGGGGAGGAGCCAGGCGCATGTTACTGCTGTGCCTCTGCTCTGGCTGCCTTTCAGCCTTTATTCATTCCAGAGTCACACCGAATCGCAGTAACCACTGCTAATCACTCGCTCAATTGGTGAACATTGTTTGCGAGCGGAGAAAGAAAGCCTTGAAGGTAAGTGGAGAGAACACATGTTTTATGCTGCTGCACTTTGGGTGGGTGGGTAGGTGGGGGTAGCAGTGCAGGTCCCTGTGATGGTCCTGCAGTTATCCACCTAGCAGAACACAATGTGCTTTTATTTAACATATATTCCACTCCATCCGAGTCTCCTGTATTTCTTAACCTCTGGAGTGCTGGGGACCAAGACACCGTGCTGTGTTCAGAAGCACATTGTTTTTACAGTACCAGTATGTTTTGTGTGCTCGTTAATTTGGGGCTTGATTTAAAGTTTGGATTCTACAGTAAATTATTTTCTGACACTTTTTTTCCACCTTTAAATACTGTAGATCATAAACATGGCTTCTGATGCGAAGACAATAGAAGCTAATGGGATTGATGCAGCTGCAGTGGCCATCTCGGACCCCAGTGCTAAGAGGTGATTTGCTGTCTATATAGGAAGATATACTGAACTATACTGTATGTGAAGGACTCTTCTGTACTGCTTGCAAGGGAACAACAACACACAAATAATGAAAAGTGTCTGATTTTTTTAGCTCATCTCAGCTTCTTTGATCTGTATCCTCTCGAAACAAACAATCCTAATGTGTAAACTCTTATTGTAATATACAGTAGATTATTTACTTATTCTGTCGATTTCTATGACTGATGTTCACACATACCCTTCATATGCTTGAATCTCTGTATTAACCATGTCTACTGGTGTTAAGAAGCTCAAATGGTCTTTCTAGTACTTTTAAACGTAATGCCAATAACCAATGATTAAATAGACCAAGAAAAGTAAGGCGGAGGTGATACTTTTTATGGCTAATCTGTGGTTTATAAAAAGTTCACGCTTCCAGGACCACCAGGGTGCCATCTTCAGGAGGAGACCTTTGTGGTCCTGAAAGCTTGCACTTTATTTTTAACCACGAGTTGGCTATTAAAAGTATCACTTCTACCTTACTCTTCTTTGTCTCTTTTACAAGCTAACACGGCACCGTCCTCTATTTGTGCCAATGACAGAATATAAATCTTATAACCCATTTATTGACCTAACCTATGAGCTAGATACGCCTGCTTTTATTGTGAGGTGGTTATCTCCTGTAGCATTGGCACTGTGGACGCGCTGTTAACATGACAATGTTGGTGTGTTGGCAGTAGATCATTTACACATACATTTATTTTTGTATTGGGTTGGGCTAGTGTGTGTTGGTACAACACGTTACAGTACTTACTACCTTAAAACGAATAATAAACTATAGTATAAACGTTGGTCCTGAATACAGCTAATATCACTCACTGTAGATGCGCTCTGTTGAAATGTAAAACCTGTTTCTTGATTCGAGATGTGTATGATGTTAGACCAGGTTATGCAATCTTGTACAGGTACGGCACAACATGTTGCAGCAATTACTTCCTTCCAGAATCATGCACTATAACAGTGTTTCCCAACTCCGGTCCTCAGGGAACCCCAACAGGTCAGGACTTAAGGATATCCCTGCTCCAGCACAGGTGGGTCAATCAGCGGCTCAGTCATTTTGACTGAGCCACTTGTGCTGGAGCAGGGATATCCTTAAGACCTGACCTGTTGGGGTTCCCTGAGGACTGGAGTTTGGAAACACTGCACTATAATATAAACCATGTGCCCCAAAACAGCCCGGCAGTTCAATGTATGGGACTCAGAGGCTCCCATAATATGGAGAAGTTTCTTCACAGCATGTTGAATAGGGGCAATAATATGCTGTTTGTCAGTGACCCAGCAGTTTTAAAGTGGTTTACTTGAAGAGAGAAGAATAGCCATCTGTATAGGCTACTTTTATCTATTACTGATACAAGCTCAGTGCTTAATTTCTTTCAGGATATTTACAGAGACAAAGCACGATATTTTGTTAGATATCTGCCCACTTCTGCATCTGGCAAAGAGGGCAAATACGCTTCCGAATTCTGTGCTTTTGTCTCCTTACAGATCCTGCATAGTCATGTTGGGAATTGTGTCAGTGTGATGTGTGTCAGTAACTTACTCTCCGCCCAGGATGTGACTTTACTTTCAGCAGAGTAGTTACCCTTTTTGTTTGTGGATGCTGGTTCCTGCTGCACGCTAAATAACTCAAATGAATGTATTTACACAATATTGTAACAGAAGAGACTATGAGATATAGATCTTGTTTTCAGGTATGTCTTGTATGTCATTGGTATTAACCAATAAGCAGGAGTTTTACGGTGCTGTTAAGGGTGACAGGTCATGGCGGTCATTGAGTCTAGTTGAGATAAGCATAAGGAGTCTATTATATATATATATATATATATATATATATATATATATATATATATATGTATGTATGTATGTATGTATGTATGTATGTATGTATGTGTATATATATATATATATATATATATATATATATATATATATATATATATATACACATACACACACACACACACCTGTGTATATATCTTAACTCCACGCTTCCATCAACATATCCTTGTTAAAAAAAACATTAGCTGTATAGGTGCTCAGTTAAAATACATAAAATAGTGTGTGTGTGTGTGTGTGTGTGTGTGTGTGTGTGTGTGTGTGTGTGTGTGTGTGTGTGTGTGTGTGTGTGTGTGTGTGTGATAGAGAAGGAAAAAGTGCCAATTTGGTGACAAAAATAAAAGCACAGGCCAGTGAACTAAAATTAAATGTACATGCAAGCTATAATGAATGAGCTCTATAACGTAAACTGTGAGTGAGATTATGGGTCACCAATATAAAGGTGCCGGCTATAATCTATGCATTAAAATCTCTACAATCACCGCAAAAAAAAGTCTGTCAAGAGCAAATATTTTTTGTTACATGCATTTCATGGTAATTGTGTGGCTAACCTCAGCTTATTTGAGACATTACTGTAAGGTCCTCTCTTCACAAAGGTATCATCTCTATCCAGTCACTTGTTGGCTCTATTACTCTAGGATGATGATTTCAGACCATACTAGATAGCCATGGTCCAAGAAATGGATCCATCCCATTATCATACATTATTACAGTGAGTTAACTTACTTAGAGATGTGAAGAGATTGGAGTAGAGTCACAAAGAAATGCACTATTTTACATAAAAGAACTTGCGGAAAATTGGGACCATAGAGTTGACCAGTCTGCCCATGGTTATCAATACTGCAGGAGACATGTTTGAACATGCCCTACATAGCCTTCTGTACTCCTGCACTCTCCACAGATAAGCATCTCATTGTGAACACTACACAAGGTTAAATTATGAATTTTCATTACTTTACCCCAATTTTTCACAAATGCAAGAAAGACCGTAAAGTATATGAATAAAAATGAACAATAATGTTTTCATGAGCACCGTTTTTGTAATCATAAAAAATGCAGTAAAAGTTTGATGTCCCAAAAATGTTGCAAACACGTCTGTCTGATTTAAATAGTGCCTGCAATTGTGAGAAAAACGAATCTTATTTTATACATAAAACTTTCAGTGCTACAGTAGCCAACAATACTTTGCATTTCCTGTATGCAGGATCCATAAAGAGACAAATGCACTGCAGGACCCTCCAGCATTAAAGTGGTTAAAATATGAAACTTGAGGAACATCCTTTGAAGAACTACAACTAAAGTGGTTTTTACCTTCTTTTTTTTTAAGAACTTCCATTTTGTAAACCCTCAAGCTCACTAATACGTAGCCCTTTTCACTGCAAACCTATCCCAACATACTGCACCTAAAACTACTGTTCCTGCAGTAGGGAATGTTATTTATTAAACTCATTTCTTTATAAGTAGTATATTATTCAAAATATTAGGCTGGCATCTTTCTATGCCATATATAATTAAACTTATTACAATATAACATCTAATAACCTTTTTGAAAGACAAGATTAAAATCTAGCAAGAACAACAAAAAAAAAACACCCCAGGGCTTCTCAGCACAAAGGTAAAAATTAAAAACCAGTGTTCTCAAATATTTTATTGAGTGAAAATTAAAAAAAAAAAAAGAATTGCAGTGAAGTTAAACAATAACTTTATAATCTAGCAAATACATAAAAAAAACACATAAACATTTTTAAGAGGTTTTGCATTTTTTACTTTATGCCTTTACATTACACTCATGCCATGCACAAATATGCAGCTCTGGGTTATTATTAGAAAGGTGAAGATCTTGTGACACAAATTTTTCAGATAGAAAAGGGAAATAAGGAAAATACAAAAAAAGGGAAAATAGGAAAAATTGATTATCACCTAAAATTGGTGCTAAGTGGTAAAAGTAACTGTGGTGCTGTTACTGAGTATGCAGACATATATTGTAATAAACTCCTTAGATTATGTTGATCAAAAGTGTTAAACACATTTACAATTTATTAAAAAGTTAATAAAACAAAGTTACACAATAAACCTCAAGATTCTCTTTTGTAGCTGTGCAAAATCTATCTGAATAATAGATAATGTCCTTAAGTGGTTCTCCGTTGGTACAAGGAGGCAACATTTGAATTCATATACAGTAGTACAGAACAAAAAAGAAGAAAAGAAAAAAGTTAAAAAATGTATAATTTAACCACAGTGTCTATTTTGACAAATTGACACTTGGCCAGGTTGTTATAATGTTCCAACTATTTCTCTTATTTTCCCTTTTCACATCTCTCTCTCAGTGTGAGGTGGGGAGACTGTGGCTGTGATACATATTTTAACTCTTTTTCTTCACTTGACTAACAAAAATCAAGGCAGATATACAAGAAAAAGAAACTTGGTCAAGAGGAATCCTTTATTAAAAGAGGATATCTGAAAAGTATTGCAATACTATATGAATTCAAATCTTGTGCTTGCATAAAATTATTTACTTTTTGGCTTATACCCTGTTTTGATCATTTTTCCCAGAGTCAGTGAGTGCTGGAACTCTAGTTGATATTTGGATATTGATTTGGGGGGAATTTGCCCCCCCCCCTGTTCCTTGTGCACCCTGCGCATTATTATTGTACTTACTTATTGAGTGCTGTATACCATAGCGACATACCCATACCATTACATACCAACGCTACACATACATATCAGTACATTATAACCACCATTATGGTGTATACCAATATCATATACCCACAATCACAGTATGTACCAGTATCTTTTAACCATAATTCTCATACATACTAGTACATAATAACCACCATTACAGTACATACCCGTACATTATAACCACAATTACGGTACATACCAGTATATTATACCCAGGCTTACTGTACATACTAAAACATTATAACCACAAATACAGTACATTATACCCGCACTTACAGTACATACTAATACATTATGACCACAACTACAGTACATACAGTACATTCTAACCACACTTACAGTACCTAATATACTTTATAACCACTATAGTACATACCGTAAATCATAACCTCACTTACAGTACATACTAATACATTATAAACACAACTACAATACATACAGTACATCATAACCACAATTTCAGTACATACCAGTATGCTATAATCGCAAGTCCAGTGCATACCAGTGCCTTATAACCCCAATACAGTACTATCAGTACATTGTTATGTATGTATGTCTTTATTTATATAGCGCTATTAATGTACATAGCGCTGCACAGTAGTAATACACATGACAATCATATAAATAACAAATAACTACAAATAACACATCATGGGAATAAATGCTTCAGACATAAAAGTAACATTGTGGAAGAGGAGTCCCTGCTCCGAAGAGCTTACAATCTAATTGGTAGGGAGAACATACAGAGACAGTAGGAGGGCATTCTGGTAAGTGCATCTGAAGGGAGCCAAGATTTATGTATCTTGTGTATAGTATTAGCCACAGTGCTACTCATATGCTTCTTTAAGCAAGTGTGTCTTAAGGTGGGTCTTAAAGGTGGATAGAGAGGGTGCTAGTCGGATATTGAGGGGAAGGGCATTCCAGAGGTGTGGGGCAGTCAGTGAGAAAGGTTTAAGGCAGGAGAGGGCTTCAGATACAAAGGGGGTAGAGAGAAGACATACTTGTGCAGAACGCAAGAGTTGGGATGGTGCATAGCGAGAAATTAGGGCTGAGATGTAAGGAGGGGCAGAAGAGTGTAAAGCTTTAAAAGTGAGGAGGAGAATTGAGTGTGAGATACGGGATTTGATGGAAGCCAGGAGAGGGATTTCAGCAGAGGAGACACTGAGACACTGAGTGATTCTGGCAGATGCGTTGAGGTTAGATTGTAAGGGAGACAGGTGAGAGACAGGAAGGCCGGACAGCAGGAGGTTACAGTAATCAAGACAGGCGAGAATGAGGGCCTGAGTCAAAGTTTTGGCAGTCGAGCAACAGAGGAAAGGGGGTATCTTTGTAATATTGCAAAGGAAAAAGCGACAGGTTTTAGGTACGTTTTGAATGTGAGGGGAGAATGTGAGAGAGG
Source organism: Ascaphus truei (assembly GCF_040206685.1). Taxonomy (NCBI): domain Eukaryota; kingdom Metazoa; phylum Chordata; class Amphibia; order Anura; family Ascaphidae; genus Ascaphus; species Ascaphus truei. Next base: position 409,991,299 of record NC_134484.1, on the reverse strand, counting down.
AGTCAAGTGTGACCCCTAGGCAGCGTGCTTGGGCTACTGGGTGAATGATGGTAATTCCAACAGTAATGTGGAAGGAGGGAATAGGGCCAGGTTTGGGAAGAAGTATAAGGAGCACTATTACCGTACCTCCTGTACCTTATAACCCTACTTACGGCCCATACTCGTAAATTATACTCTCAATTATGATCCCATACCTGTATATTTCTCACAGAACATTAAACCTTAGTGCCCTAAACCCCCAACCCCAAAAGTGGAACCTTATAACCTTCTGAAGCTGGCAGCAAGCCCAGTATTGAGGAGGAGAGGGGGCGTGCGTAGGCATCGTATGCTTGTCCATACTTTGGTGGCCCGCCACGCGTTGCAAGCCGCCCTGTGCCACCTGCGCGTGCGTGCTATGCCCCGAGATGATGCCGCGAGCGACGGAGGAAGAAGCGTGCCACATGAGTGAATAGGGACGGGAGAAGAGGGGAGGGGACCGCTTGTTGGTAATGTGCCGTGTTGCTGTGCTGCCTGTGCGCGCTGGGAAGAAGCGTGTCATAGGCGTGGGAAGAAGGGGGGAGGAGGTGAAGGGGAACAGTTGCCGAAATGTGCAGAGTTGTCCCGTGAAATTAGGAAAGGGTGCCTTCCAATGTAGGAAGGGAAGTGGCGGTGCACTTTTCACTTGTCCCGTGAAATTGTACCACGAAAAGAGACGCGACCCGGCCACGCGTCCGCCCTCAGCTCCCTCCCCCTGGTACAGCCCTCGCCACGAATGCCCCAGCCCCAACCCGCCCAGGTCTGGTGGTAATGCACTGAGCTCGGCAACTGGGGATGAGTGCCTCATTCCAATAAAAACAAAAAACTTACCGAATTCAGGGGGAGAGTAAATTTGCTACAGCGGGGAGCAGAATGAACGCTCCAGCTCCCAGATTTTAAGGCCTCTTCCTAGCCCCTCCCCAGGCCGCAATAGCGGCCCCGAGACCCCAGTGAGGTGAGGGGCGGTTATGCCCCCTGGTTGTGGCCATCCCTCGCCTAATTGGCTAGACGGATTGCTTTCTTGGGCAGCATTTTCAGGAATTAATCACCGTTTTTGGTGTGCATACACATATATATTATTTTCCATTGTATTCACATATACTTATTTGTGTACAGCACCACATGATTCACTTAATGTTGATAGCGCCTCTCTTTTTCACTAGGTTATTATTAGTATATTCTGCTGGTAGCAAGGCATTGAAAACATGTTTTTCCTACAAATTGTTGAGAAAAGAATTGCTTGCTTCCTTTTTTGCAATGTTGCATAAATAGTATTCTTTGATCACCTGCAAACTTGGTCTTATCATAAATTACAGCTTTTACTGTTATGCTGAATCCACAGGATTCCGGGCATTGCAGCGGAAAAGCTAGGAATTCCCACAGAGATCTTGTATATTATCTGACTTCAAAATCATTCCAGGAGTTTGGATAATACTGACTGTCACGTACACACATACACCCACCAAACTGGCTGCCCAGTTTTCTCTCACCCCCAGCAGGGCACTACAATGACCAAGCACCCCCACAAAAATACTCAATTATGCTGTTACCAGCAAAATTAATTTAAGGGCTTACACCTTAAGGGTCGTCGGACACTTTGTTCCCAGGAAAATACAACAGTTTAATAAAAATCCCAATTTAACATAACAAGGTGGTAAGAGATGTCCGTATTAGGTAGTCAATTCAAGGGTACACCGGTTCAATTAAAAGCTCAAAGATAATACTACAGTACATTTTAAATTGAATATAATGACAATTCTGCCATTGCAGATGACATAATTATATACAGGAAAATAAGAGCAGCATTTTTTGTTTAAGTTCAAACATTTTATTCACTTTTTTAATGTTCTTTGATTACAACACATTGTAGATAGTTCACATACAGTATTTGTACATGTTCCTTTCTTAACCACCTTTAATTTCTCCCAAAATATTACTATTACAGTCAACGTTGTCAAATATTTTCTGTAGTTTCTAATATACTGTACTATTCCCACCAATTCTGCCACCCTTCTACTCCTTCCGATTCGCAGCGTCAAATGTCACCGCGGACGTCACCGACGTGACGTCTCACGGTGTCTCGTTGCCATGGTAACGTGAGGTCATTTGACGCCGTGCCGTCACGTTGCCATGGCAACGAGATGCCACGTGACACCACGTTGGTGGCCTCTGCGGCGTCATTTCATGCTGCGAATCCGGAGAAGGGCGGCAGAAAGGAGGCGGCCGGCATATATAAGTCACTTCTCATTAGGTCAAATAGACCTGAGAGCGCAGCAAATGTATATGGGGCAGACATATTTGTCGCCCCAAAAATGTTGCCGCCATGGGCCTGGGCCTAATGGGAAATCTGCCACTGCTAGTGATTATTATTATGCACTTAAGGGACAGAGAGTTGCTCCGATCTACTGCAGCAGCATCCCTGCTCCCTCTGCCCTGAGAAAAGATGGAGAGCAGACTGCTGTGGTGGCCAGAATTTGGGGGTGAAGTCCCCAAGGGTAGCATGAGACTGTCTGTTACTCACCAATACCTTAATATAGCTCAACCCCGTTATAGCGCGATCCGCTAGAACGCGAATCCGCTTATAACACGGTCAGAGCATGGCTCCCGAATTTAATTAATTTTTAATTATACCATATCATACAGGAATAGAACCCAGGACCTTTCATAAGCTACCACTACACCACAGGGACTGTGTGATGTCACAGACATCTAGAAATAAACTTAAGAGTTAACAGAGTACACTCTCCTTACAGAGGAGTCACACCCAGCCTATAGTGTAGAGGTAAGAGGTAAGGCATTGGTATCAGTATCAGTGGAAGGTCCTGAGTTCAATCCCTGCATGTGTCTTATACAAAATGTACTAATGTTCAATTTGTGTATGTGTCCGTTTGTCAATAAAGCATTTAATTGAATGTTTAAAAAAAACAATGGTGCACACGAAGGCTGCAGGGAGGAGAGCACGTGGACAGCTGCGGAGCAGAGGAGAGCGAGCACGTGGACAGCTGCGGAGCAGAGAGGAGAGCGAGCACGTGGACAGCTGCGGAGCAGAGAGGAGAGCGAGCACGTGGACAGCTGCGGAGCAGAGAGGAGAGCGAGCACGTGGGCTTCTATGAAGTGAGGAGAGATGTGCCGTAAGGTCCTCGCGCGCGGAAAAATGGAGGTTTAAAAAAAAAATGACTGCCGGTGACATTTTGACGCAATCCCAGTTATAACGCAGTCTAGGGTCTGTGGACCCCAAGGACCACGTTCTAACGGGGTTCAGCTGTTCTTAAATCTCATGAGCGGAGTATCAGATTGAACCAATAAAAACAGCATCTGAAAGGCCAAGAAGAGGTCTGTTAATCAGTAATAATAATAAATAATGCACAAAATTAATACAATGCAAAAATAAGGGCACTCAGCACAGACTGCTTCTTTAAAGCACAAGCAGCCAGATACAGTACATAGAGCTGATTTACAAAACTGCCGTCCTCAGTCTTATTTGAAAACAAAGAGTTTCCTTATTTATTTTATTAATTGTAACTTAAATAACACACTGACCAACACTTACTGCAAGAGCAATGTAATTTACCTTTGGCTGGTTGCCATACTGCATGTTCACGTACGGCACACCTGTGCACACGTGACTTGTATATGTGACAAGGGTTAATACACACGTTAGCTAGTTAACTCACTTTTCACTTCAGCAGGGTCTCTCAAATGAGTAATATCCCCCCTGAATCCATCACTGTGTGTATATATACAAAGTATTAAAAATGAACATTTTATTTATGATTGTGTTAATATGTCCAATTACATTTGAGCCCCTGAAATGAGGGGACTGTGTATGAAAATGGTTGCAATTCCTAAACGTTTCATACGATATTTTTGTTCAACCCCTTGAATTAAAGCTGAAAGTCTGCACTTCTATTGCATCTCGGTGAACCCTGTATATATACAGTTAGGTCCGGAAATAATTGGACACTGACACATTTTTCATAATTTTGGCTCTGTACGCCACCGCAATGGATTTGAAATGAAACAACCGAGATGCAATAGAAGTGCAGATTTTCAGCTTTAATTCAAGGGGTTGAAGAAAAATATCGTATGAAACGTTAAAAAATTGCAACCGTTCATTTTTAATACTTTGTCGAGAATCCTTTGCAGGCAATGACTGCCTGAAGTCTGGAACGCATGGACATCACCAAACGCTGGGTTTCCTCCTTTGTGATGCTTTGCCAGGCCTTTACTGCAGCTGTCTTCAGTTGTTGTTTGTTTGTGGGTCTTTCTGCCTTAAGTTTTGTCTTCAGCAAGTGAAATGCATGCTCGATCGGGTTGAGATCACGTGATTGACTCGGCCATTGCAGAATATTCCACTTCTTTGCCTTAAAAAAACTCCTGGGTTGCTTTTGCAGTATGTTTTGGGTCATTGTCCATCTGTAAAGTGAAGCGTCGTCCAATCAACTTCGCTGAATTTGACTGAATCTGAGCAGACAATATATCCCTATACACTTCAGAATTAATCTGGCTGCTTCTGTCTTCAATCACATCATCAATAAACACTAGTGACCCAGTGCCATTGTAAGCCATGCATGCCCATGCCATCACACTGCCTCCACCGTGTTTTACAGATGATGTGGTATGCTTCAGATCATGAGCCGTTCCAAGCCTTCTCCATACTGTTTTCTTCCCATCATTCTGGTACAGGTTGATCTTAGTTTCATCTGTCCAAAGAATGCTGTTCCAGAACTGGGCTTGCTATTTTAGATATTGTTTGGCAAAGTCTAATATGGCCTTTCTATTCTTGAGGCTTATGAATGGTTTGCACCTTGTGGTGAACCCTCTGTATTTGCGCTCGTGAAGTCTTCTCTTTATGGTAGACTTGGATAATGATATGTGCACAGGATATGTTACTAAATAAACGCTTAGATCAAATATACCAAATAACACTCTATGATAAGTGCAAGTGAAAAAGTATAAATAGTAATATAATAATCAAGATGATACTTCGCTGCTCAAATCCTTAGAGGATTGGATTCCCTCAATCCCACACGTACAGCAGTCCAGGAAAAATGGGGAGCGCAGGTGTACGCAAAATAAAAAACATACAAAATATAGTGTAATATATTCTTACACATGTTCACAGTGAACATAGGGTGAGTCTTGAATTCTATGCAGTGCGTACTCACAAATTTCCAACCAATAATAGGCGTGTCCCAATACAATTGGTAGTGTGCTCTCTTTTGGTCTCTGTCTCAACCTATAATGCACTTCTGGAGTCGGGTCACCTTCCTTAGGTAAGTAGACAAATACAACATAGTGTATACTGATAAAAAATGTTTATCACTCACACAAAAGTGAAAATACACTCACATGGCTAAAAAGGTTTTAATGCCTTAAGAACAAACAAATGGTGCTGCGGCTGATCAGGATCAGTGGGCGTTCTCTCTGCCCTCTGCACCGTCCTCACCGCTCCTCCCCGTCCCACACTATAGCAGAGTGCTCCGGTCTGGTCTTGGGCAGGGTTGTGGATTACGTCACGTCTGACGCGCTTCTCGTCACTTTACGCGTTTCACCGGGCGTGACCTTTTACCTGCTTAATTAATGATGAAATAATGAAGGAATAGCCCACACCTGTCCGTGAAACAGCTTTTGAGTCAATTGTCCAATTACTTTTGGTCCCTTGAAAAAGAGGGGGCTACATATTAAAGAGATGTAATTCCTAAACCCTTCCTCCAATTTGGATGTGAATACCCTCAAATTAAAACTGATAGACTGCACTTCAAGCCCATATTCATTATTTAACTGTAACTTGAATTTACTTTGGTACACAGATGAAAAATCAAAACATGTATCAGTGTCCAATTATTTCCGGACCTAACTGTGTTTGTGTATATATATGTATATATATACAGTATATATACAGTATATATATATATATATATATATATATATATATATATATATGTATATATATATATATGTATATATATATATATATATATATATATGTATATATATATATATATATACCACACTAAGTGACACAAACCCTCCACAGTAAAGCATATACCAAAGGGAAATATTACTGTGTGCTCATTTGCATGTCTCTTGACAGGTCTGCAATCCTGCCTTTCACCATTATCACCCAGCATACTGTACAATGCTTCCACTGCAGCAAGAGATTCTGGGAAATGGCATGCAAATGAGCCACCTTTTGCTTCAAATCCATATGACATGGACCCCTATAAGCGTATGCCTGCTGCATTGCACAGCTTAAAAGCACAGCCTGGGTTAAGAAGCATAGCTAGTAAGCCTACCCACAGACAGCTGTTTCGACCTATAGGGTCTCATCAGTGTGAGGCTAGTTATACTGGCTTTGCAATTTGAAGCAGCGTGGGAAAGGTTTCACCACACTTAGTTAAGTTATGGTGGGTAAAACAAGTGACAAAAACCCTCCACAGTAAAGCATATAACAAAGGGAAATCTTACTGTGTGCTCATTTTCATGTCTTAGACAGGTCTGCAACACACACACACACACACACACACACACACACACACACACACACACACACACACACACACACACACACACACACACACACACACACATATATATATTTTTTTTTTATATATATATACACTGTATATATATATATATATGTCCCACGCAGCGGGGCCTCCAACACAACTCCCCTCACCTTATCCAGGAAGCGGTCTGCGGTGAATCTCCAGCCGGAGGGTTCCACTTCTGTGCTGCCACGTGCAGCTCTTGTCCAAGGCCGTCGGCAGAGTTCTGGCCTAGTCCATGGGCTTTCTGGCTCCCTGGATGCGTCTGTCCTCTCTCCTGGCTCCTGCAAGACTGCCTCGTGTTTCCGGCCCCGCAGAGGATATCAGGAGTTTCTCTAATGGCCGCTTGCTCCTGATTCATTAAAACGGCCAATGTGACACACCCAAGGCTTCTGGGAAATGTAGTCCCGAAATACCAAGATAGCCACCACCACTCTTCCCGATCGCGCGGAGCTCTGCCAGCTAAACAGCTGATCAGCCCCCTGCACTGGAGGCAAGGTAGGGCACCCTGCTACATATATTTTGTATTTTCATTATTTATTTATTTTCGTTAAGCTCTGTGCAACACACAAGTTAAACTGCCAGGATGTTTATGCTTTTTTTAAGCATAAGCAGACTCCATGTCCTTTAACTGCGTAAGCATTTGGCAAACACTAAGATGATACAGTAGCAGTAAGTCACTGCATAACTATTCCACTAGACAATTCCTGGAAGGAAGGAAAAATCTTTGCACTTGTTATAAATATTGTATTAAATATATTACTATTAATCCTACTTACCCATGACTTCCATATATGTTTTTTTTTTTCTTTGAATCCAATGCTTTTCTTTGCAATGGCTTTGCCCTAGTTTGGAAGTTGGACGACTTTACTTCATAAACTCCATAGTGTCAAAGGTCACAGGACTTTATTAAAGTAGAACAACATATATTATTAGATATAACTGTGTTTTATATACAGTATAGATACATACATAACATATTTTGAAAGATTGTAGTAGAAAAACATAATAATGAGCCAGACATAATATTAAAACTATACCTCATGCATTCCATAAGGAGAAGCTTATAACCCTTATTCTGTAAGGTGTCATAAGCGCAGGTGACGTGATATCTCATGAAAAGCTCCAATGACTTTAATGGGGCTGATCACACCTTACAGAATAAGGGCCTATGTCTGCAATAAAATGACCACAGTTCCAAACCAAACCTCTGTTTCAAATATTTACTTAGAAATAATGCGTTCTTCAGTATTAGGTGATACCTTTTTTATTTGGACTAACAATTTATGTCATACTGAGCCACTAATTGAGCCAGCTGTGCTGAAGTAGGGATATCCTAAAAACCTGGCCTGTTTGCGGCCCTCGAGGGCTGGAGTTGTGCAGGCCTGGTATAGAGTGTCTGTGCATATTCATTCTGCCTTGAAGTTTTTGGCTGGTTTCCCTAATGTACTTAGAAATAAATATATTTTTTTACAATATGCATTGATTGGGGGCAAAAGAGACACAACATACAGTAATTGCCATTAACAGTGACATGAACAATAACTATCTTGAGTTATTACGCTACAAATTGAGGGTGGTTCATGTCTGATAATCATCACAGCTCTCCACCTAAAATGGGCAGCATAGGCATGAGCATCTACTTAAATAATGTTCCTGTCCGTACAATCTGCCCAAATTACTAGCCAATCAGCCTTAAACTAATACTACACTGGAGAACCCTACCACATATAACCATCAGTGACAGGTAGCCCCTCAGTTTTTCCATGTCTTCATTATTGTTACTGGAGTTTCTCAAGGATTTACATAGTTGAACAAACATAATGACACAATAATGCAAATAATACAGTAGTAATAATAATGACTGTGTGGGTTCTAAAGGTTTAACGTGCAGGTAAAAGTAAGATAACAATACAAGATGTCTAATGGGAGATGATGTCAGTGCTGTAGCGAACCAGAACAGTGCTGGCTACTATAGAACTTAAATGGTTAAAAGATTTCATATACTAATTTTAAATGAAGAAATAGCCTCACACGGAGTGGAGTCCTGACGAAGGGTGGTTAATTTAAAAAAAAAGTATAATTAGCTTGTATAACAGATGATGAATTTCTATTCTGTCCAATATTTGATTAAACTTAGACACATTTAGATTTTTATCCTAAATCAACGTACGTATCAAAGTACAATTTGAAGGATTAGAAACAAAATTAAAATGAAAACCTTATATAAATGAGGGAATCTTCTCCCTTTCCTGTTTCCATTCAAAATCAAAGCTTTGTAGTGCAAAAATAGGGACTTCATTTATTTTGTAAGCTCATACACAACATATACGATGTTGGGCTCTATGTACTAAGTGTCATAAATTACATTTTTGGTGTAAAATTCACTCATGAAAAACAAAAAGTATATTGTGTGTGTGTGCAGCTATGTACTAACGTTTTTGTCAATGTGTGCGGTAAGCAAAATGTTATTAGGTGGAGCAGTGATGCCCATGATGCCCGTACTGTATATACTAAAATTATTTTTGTGCCAAGAAATTAGTAAAAACTGTCTCTTTGTTTCTCTGTTTCTCTGTTTCTCTGTTTCTCTGTTTCTCTCTCTCTCTCTCTCTCTCTCTCTCTCTCTCTCTCTCTCTGTCTCTGTCTCTGTCTCTGTCTCTGTCTCTGTCTCTGTCTCTGTCTCTGTCTCTGTCTCTGTCTCTGTCTCTGTCTCTGTCTCTGTCTCTGTCTCTGTCTCTGTCTGTCTCTGTCTGTCTCTCTCTCTGTTTCTCTATCTGTCTCTCTGTTTCTCTATCTGTCTCTCTGTTTCTCTATCTGTCTCTGTTTCTCTATCTGTCTCTCTGTTTCTCTATCTGTCTCTTTCTCTCTCTGTTTGTCTCTCTTTCTCTCTCTGTTTGTCTCTCTTTCTCTTTCTGTTTGTCTCTCTTTATCTCTCTGTTTGTCTCTCTTTCTCTCTCTGTTTGTCTCTCTTTCTCTCTCTGTTTCTCTCTCTGTCTGTCTCTGTCTCTCTCTATCTCTCTTTCTCTCTCTCTCCTGTTTCATACCAAGCCACAAATAAACTCCACATGATCGGTGAAGTTGAATGTTGGTGAATAATTCGCACATCTCTGCTTACCGGTTCCTTCTTCAATATACTGTTGACTCATCATATTCCCTTAAAGGTGCAGTGTACCCATTGCTCACCACCACATTTTTTTCATGAATGGTAAGCAGGGGGTCCCAGGAGTTGAACCCTGTTATTTCAGGTCTTGAGAGCCTGTAAAGGTAGTGCCGGTACTGTCATCTACAGGGGAAACAAAATGGCTGTTTAACTCTCTTGGAGGGGGGCTTAAATAAAATAAATTAATCAGAGGGCACTGCTCCTTCAGCTTATTTTTTGTCTATTGCAAGTTATCACAAACTACAACAAATCTACATTTAACCAGGATTAATACAACTACTAGAACTTTGAACAAGAACACATACCGATAATTTTTCATCTTGGTGTGATATTAAATATCAGTGGGATATAGTGGATGAAGCACACCAATAAGAGATCAAAAGAAGAGCTTAGCACAGTGTTTTTCAACAGGGTTCTACTGGCATCCCTAAAGAGTTCCCTGCAATGTTCAGGTAATTTGAAAATTGGACCAAATACAGAAGAATTTACAATGCATCTGATCACAGACGCGCTATTAGAGGGGCATGAGGTTCCTTACAATGCATCTGATCTCATTCATGATATTAGAGAGGATTAGGGTTCCTTACAATGCATTTGATCTCAGACGTGCTATTACAGAGGGTTGCAGTTACTTACAATGCATCTGATCTCATACATGATATCAGAGAGGATTGCGGTTCCTTACAATGCATCTGATCTCAGATACGCTACCAGAGAGGGTTGGGGTTCCTTACAATACATCTGATCTCAGGCACAATATTTGAGAGTATTGGGGTTCCTTACAATTAATCTGATCTCAGACGCGCTATTAGGGAGGGGTTGGGTTCCTTACAATAGATCTAATCTAAGGTGCTATTACAGAGGATTGGGGTTCCTTACAATGTATCTGATCTCAGACACGCTACCAGAGAGGGTTGGGGTTCCTTACAGTGCATCTGATCTCAGACCGCTGTTGGAGAGGGTTGCCGTTCCTTACAATGAATCTGATCTCAGACGTGCTATCAGAGAAGGTTGGGGGTTCTGCAGAAATGTACAATATAACTATAGGGGGTCCTTAACCAAAAAAGGTTGAAAACCACTGTCTTAGAAGGTAGTATCTGTAGGTAAGCATTGGACTGTGTCATTAAGTCCAACTACAAGAATATCAATGAGTACTATAATGCTAGGTAATCCAGGAACACCAACAGGAATATGAAAAATGGCTATATATATATATATATATATATATATATATATATATATATATATATATATATATATATATATATAATCCATAAAGATGTAAGTAAGCATCATGCGTTATCACAGTCGGCAAAGAATCCTGTTTCTTATTAATAGAACTAACGGAACTGTTGCATTATTGTTTACCTTTAACTTTTCCTTTGCAGAGAAAAGACCGGATTCTTTTCTAGAAAAAAGAAAAAAGAAAAACCACCGAAACCAAACCGGGTCAGCACTTTTGCTATGGTAAGACACAATATGTCCTTTTAACGGTTTACACTGCAACATTGTAAGCAATTCAAATAATAGATATGCATAAACTTATATATCATTATTTAAATTAAATGATCAAAATAGCAATTAGAATATCACTAATGTTTTCATCTTAAACAAACAAAACCTGGGAAACAGATAATTTTATTATAAGTATTATTATAATATCCACAACAGCACTGCATTAATAGAATATTTGCATCTTGAAAGGCAGAACTAATATTAGACAGTGCTTTTCCTTAATTTATGAAATCATTTGCTTAATTTGTGCAATAATAGAGATTTGTTGGGTGTGGATATGATCCATACTATAAGTATTTGTTATTACCCAATCATTTGGATGATTGGGGTTCCTGAGGGTACAATGAATCTGATCTCAGACGCGCTATTAGAGAGGATTGGGGTTCCTTACAATGCATCTTATCACAGACGCGCTATTAGAGAGAGTCGGGGTTCCTTACAATGCATCTTATCACAGACGCGCTATTAGAGAGGGTTGGGGTTCCTTACAATGCATCTTATCACAGACGCGCTATTAGAGAGAGTCGGGGTTCCTTACAATGCATCTTATCACAGACGCGCTATTAGAGAGGGATGCAGCTCCTTACAATGCACCTGATCTCAGATGCGCTATTAGAGAGGGTTGGGGTTCCTTACAATGCATCTGATCACAGACGCGCTATTAGAGAGGGTTGGGGTTCCTTACAATGCATCTGATCTCAGACGTGCTATTAGAGAGGGTTGGGGTTCCTTACAATGCATCTGATCTCAGACGCGCTATTAGAGAGGGTTGGGGTTCCTTACAATGCATCTGATCTCAGACGTGCTATTAGAGAGGGTTGGGGTTCCTTACAATGCATCTGATCTCAGACGCGCTATTAGAGAGGGTTGGGGTTCCTTACAATGCATCTGATCCTAGACGCATTATTAGAGAGGGTTGGGGTTCCTTACAGTGGACCTGGTCACAGACGCGCTATTAAAGAGAGGGTTGGGGCTCCGCAGAATTTCACAATCTACTGTAATTATAGGTTCCTTAACAAAAAAAGGTCAATAAACACTAATCTCGAAAAAGGTCACACATGGTAGCTGCACTTTACTTAAAGGTGCAATTCCCATTTCTGTGGGGAAAAAACTGAAAACAATGTAAACAAATGTAATTATACTTGAGGCAAAAAGGTGATTTTTTTTAAAAAAAATTGGAAATTGAAAAGAATTTCATTTGCATCAAGTCTCTGAATCTCAGCCAAGTGTTCCGGTGAAGGCCCAATAAACTTAAGTAAAGAGAAGAGACGGGGCTGTTCCTACGTAAGCACATGTTCAGCACATGGCGGCGTCACGCTCAAAGGGCCGCTAGAGGAAATCCAACCCCACTGATGTCTCCAATGACTGTTTACCAACTAGCTTTAAAATAGTATTTCAACCAAAAAGAAAGCCTAATATCAGAACAGATGCTCGGGAGATTCCCTTGTCTTCCTTCCCTCCCCTCCTCCTGTATTACCCTTTCCTATCCCCTCCCCCCCCTTCTCTCTTCTTCTGTTATTTTTCCCCTCTTTCAAGTGATAAAGAATTTAAAGACTTTGAAGGTTGCAATCTCCTGATTGGAAGTCCAGAAATATCTAAATGATCTAAAACTAATATAGAGTTTGTGTTAGCTTTAACAAAATATCTGAAGTCCTTAGGTCTAGAATATGTGTTTAAATACCAAGAAAGAAAGTACTGTTGTTTAAAGATATATATGTACATTGTTTCTTTCAGTTTCAAAGTCGTGATGTGATACCATAAAAATAATACAAGTATTTGAAATAAAAAAATAAAAAAATCCTCTCCTGACAGATTTAAGAGTTCCAATATGATCTTTGCATTGACAGATATGATTTATGTTGTAATAAAATGATATAATGTCCAGCCTGCATTTCCTGTACCATGCTGTATGTATAAATCCATGGAACTGTATGTACACTTGAACCACGTTTGAATAAAACTAGAGAGAAAAAAGAAAGAAAATAATATTTACAAATACTTATAGGTGAAAAAGTTAAATTAAAGAAGAGCTCTACTACCATTATAAATAATTTAACCAAATCATTAAACCAAAAATAATTAAAAAAATATATATCAGTGGCGGTGCACCCAATGAGCAAAGAATAATGTAAACAAAAAGGAGAACAATGCAGCCACCAAAAGACGGGTGCTGCAGAAACTCATAATAGGAGCACTCAAAAAATGAACATGGCAATTGACTGGTCTGAATATTTATTGTGTGGTCAAAAGATGTTTATAGAAGTGAATAGACAATACTTATAGGTGTCTGATTTTTTTGTACATAAGCAGTCAGTAATCTATGTTTATCTCTCTAACCATGTCACTGTTATTGGGTTGTTCGAATGACTGCATGTTTAGTTGTTAAATCAGCATTAGTCGTCCCCCGAACTCTAGCAAATGTACGTATTATTTTTCAGTTTCGGTATGCTGATTCCATGGACAGGTTTTTGATGATCTTTGGAACCATATTGGCGGTAGCCCATGGAGCAGGACTACCACTTATGATGATTGTGTTTGGAGAAATGACTGACCTCTTTGTTACTTCTGGGAAAAATGAATGTAAGTCCCCTTCCTAACATTGTGAATAATTGGGGATACGTCAAATAATTTTAGGAACATACCCCACTGTTTCTTAAACCATTGGGTGACTTGCAATGAGCTGTAATTCAGCATTTTAAATGAAATATGTTTGTTTTTCTGATAACAAATGATTGATATAAGACTGTATATATGTTTCATGTGTTTAATATGTTATATTCTTATTTTTAGCGTTAACAATAGAAGGTCTACAAAATGCATCAGTGTTACTACAGGAGAAAATGACAACGTAAGTAAAAGTGGCACTTTCCCTTGGTGTATCACAGTAATAGGTATAGTAAATGCCCTGTCTTTCTGTAATATGTCTTCCCTATTTGCCTTATGTGCAATATATGACCAATCGTAGTATCATTGCTATCTTATTTTTGTGTCAATAACTTATTACAGCTTATTACAATACCTGAAGAAGTTAATTGTATTTACATAATGTTTTTATTGTATTTTCTAATTTAGTTCTGGACATATTTAAATGAATTACAGGCTAGTAAAAATTGTGTCGTTGATTTGAAAGAGAAACTTATTTTACTATATATTTTTGGGTAATTTTGGTCACTACTTGGAGTTGCTTATATGAATAACCTATTGATTGGCTTAGGTTGACTAAATACTATTTTAGTATCGTACTTTCAGACTGTGAAAGTAGAAGGTTATGATGGGCGAGAATACAGAGCAGGCAGAAGCAACAGTACTGTAGTAATAAGAGCAATAAAGCATGAAGAAAGGAGCAAGGAACAAAAGAAGATTGAATTAAAAATTAACTTGCAGCTCAAGGTATAAAAAGGTGAAAAAAGTTGTGGGCAGTGCAGGAAATCAATTTTCCTTTCAATTGTAAAAGCTGTATGTGAGTAGGTTTACTAGCTCTGCACTTCTTTAACCCAGGCTGGGCTGAAAAAGCTGTGGAATACAGCAGATGTAAACGTATCCATGTTAAAATGGATAAGAAGTAAACAGTGACTCACTGTGTGTGCTAATTTGCATGTCATTACCCAGAATCCCTGGCTGCAGTGAAAGCATTGTATGCTAAGAAGTCGAAGAATAGGGATAGTGGTACACCGCTGTTTATATAAAATGAATGCATGTTTCCCTCACTGGTGCTCACCCTCCGTCACTCCCGGCGTCTCAAAGCTGGATCCAGAAAAATGTGAATATTTTGCAAAGGAGTAAGACCACAGGAAACTTGTATGTAAGCAAACGTAATCTGTATTTGTAACATTAGAGCAGGCATAAGCATAACCCTTCAGGACCAGTTGTCCTTTCCTCAGACCATACACCTTAATAAACAGTGAAGAAAAGCACACACACATAATATATATATAATATGTGTAGGGGTATTATTACTCACCAATCCCCACAAACTGTGATTATTGCAGGGCAGCAACTGCAGCCTCCACACTTCCTGGTTGACGTCTGACGTCATCACGCACTGCAGCGTCGGCCGACGCACGTGACGCAGTGATGCGATGATGTCACGTTGCCAGGCAACTAAAAATTACAAAAACAAAAGGCAGATACACGGACACTAGAGCAGTTTTACATAGTGCAAGGGGAAGCCTCATAGTGTTAACCCTTTTGGCTGGGTATGAAGGGCTTAAAGGCACAGGATGACATACAATATATTAGTATTAAAAGGATATATCATGTTTCACATGACTAATATTAATAAGGAGACCAGAAGGACAAAGGCAGGCCTTCCAATCTTCTTATTCTCAGGTATTGTCTGCCAGGATGGGAGAGTGGATGCTGAAAAGGAATAAGTGATTTTTGGTTAAATACTGAAATTGTAGAATACCATGCTAAGAGGTAATGGGGAAAGGCAGGTTTGTGGACCTTAGGTGAATAATTAGTGCAGATAGCGCCAGTGACAAAACATAAAATAAATGTACAATTAATGTAAACAATATTAAATTAGAGTCTAATGACTTGAGTTCCAGATGCAGCCTAAAATGTCCGTCTGGCTGTCAACCAGTTGGAAAATGTACTAAAAAAACAGACCTCTAAGGCGCCTAGATGCCTTTGAATCTGGATCTATTCAAATGTGGTTCTTCCTGTATCCACTCCAATCCTGATGGTATCTTTAAATCTCAGAAAAAGAAAGAGAGAACAAACAGGGCATGCCACAATAGCACATTAACTAAGTGATAGGCTACTTCATACTAATGATTGGGGATGACTTGGCAGATAGTACATCAACAATTTAATATTCCATATGGAAACAATTAGAAAAAAAAAGTCTGAAATAACAAACTAAAACATAAAAGGAGTACTCTTGTACACAATGGACGTTGATCCTTTGTCCTCCGCCGAGTAAAAATTGGAATCCTACCCAAGGAAGGTTCCTAGATTATGCGCCTTATTTGGTGGGTTTCTCTGGCGACCTAGTATGTTTGTGGACCTGTCTGAGATGTGAGTGTGGTGTTTTTATTGTGGAAAGATTACCTTACACTCCTTCTAATTGAATGTCATGGATTTCGATAGATGAGGGATTTCTATTTGGCCAATAAAGACTAATAAAGCCGAGCATGACAAAAGAACCAACATATTCACCTAAAATAAACTCCTTTTATCCAAATTCTTCGTGATAAAAGTTGAAACTCTCTTCTGGCCTCTCCCTTTCTACAGCCTTGTTTGTATATCTCATATGAAACAAAGCTCACCTAGTATGTCAACACCAGGTTATCTATTAACATCGGGTTATTATTAGATCGCCATATCTGATTTGTAGCTTAGGGTGTGTATAAATGAACAGAACATTTTTTTTTTTACAGGATCCTAAAGTAATATAGTAATAAAAGTGAAAGATAAGTGTTACATGTGGCTACTATTAAAAAAAAGTCTGATAACAGACCCAACGTTACTTATATCTATTGCACATGGAAGAAATACATTAGTTCAATGTAAGGATCACATGCATGTGGCATGTTCAATAAACATTACGGTACTCAGAAATGAGATTACAAGTTCGAGAATTACTTTCTGTGGTAATAAGGATGACTCAGTAACTCTGGCCACTGATCCATCACAAGACAAGACCATATAGTATCTGTGATGGAAGTGTCAGAATTATGTTAGTGAAGACATAGACTGAGTTGTAAGCAGGACATTACTGACTGATGCTACCAACCATAATTTAGACCAGTGGTTACCAACTCAAAGAAGTCCCATCAGGTCTGGTTTTAAGGATATGCCTGCTTCAGCACAGATTTTTCAGTCAAAATGACTGAGACACTGATTCAGCCACCTGTGTTTACACATATAGACTGTGGTTATGAGTATAAGGTAATAGATCTTGTTCATGTAATAGTGTGGTACACTTGAGGATCTTTTGTGAGTAAGCTCCAGTATTTCTTAAAAAGTTGAGATCTCTGTAAATAATAATAATTGTAACTATTTATGTGTTTTTGTGGCTATAATGTGTTTGATTCAGGTGCCCACTTTTAATGTGATTTAAAAAAAGGGGGGGGAAATTGTGTCTTTAAAAAAATAAATATATATATGAGGATGCTTTCATACTTTTAGTACAGTTTTGCTTTTATTAAAAAGTGACTAGTGTTGCATCCCAGTTTTCCTCAATGACTATGATAACATTGTGTCAGTAGTACTCATTTTGTTCAAATTTGAATATTTGATTACCTCTCTCCAAAATGTCCTCGTGGTAAGAAATAAAGCATGTTTCTGTGTGTTACAATCGAGAGAACGATCAATAACGTTAACAGAAAAAGGCTATGAAAATATTAAGACAGTGTATTTTTCTTGTTTCAGATTTGCCTTATATTACACAGGCATCGGCTTCGCAGTGCTCATTGCTGCCTACATTCAAATTTCCTTCTGGACCCTTGCAGCTGGCAGGCAAATTAGGAAAATTAGACGACATTTTTTTCATGCGGTACTGCGACAGGAAGTTGGCTGGTTTGATGTCAATGATGCAGGAGAACTCAACACCAGACTCACAGAGTAAATATGCATCATCGTTTTCCAGATCCTTGTTCGGTGCTATAGCCTCCACATTGTATAGTCTATAGCACGGGTAACCAACTCCAGTCCTCAAGGGTCACCAGCAGGTCAGGTTTGCAGGATATCCCTGCTTCAGCACAGGTGGCTCAATCAGTCAACGACTGAGCCACTGATTCAGCCACCTGTGCTGAAGCAGGGATATCCTGCAAACCTGACCTGTTGGTGGCCCTTGAGGACTGGAGTTGGCCACCCGGGTCTATAGTAAGTTACTTGAGCCAAGGTGGACTTTCACTTGTATGGTAAGCCTGCTAAACTCCAAATGGGTTACATTTATCTTTGTTTGGACCAATATCTCACTCAATTATCCTTATAAACGTCCCAACCCATGGGAAGCAATTTGTAAATGAACCTATTTCATACCAGAGGGACCTGTTACCACCATGTCCATTGAAGCATCCGTCACTGATGGAACACGTGATCGCTTCCGGGTTCCAGCGGGCGGCCTCAACGGGAAGGGGAGAGTGTAGACAGGAAATTAATTTAACAAAACTAGATCATGGGAGCCTGTGGGGTCTATTCATTAAACATTGACAAGTGCATCTGTGGGCGTACACGACCATTTTCACTTGGGTTTGCATCTCGCTCTGTTTATTAAGTCTTTTCTCCTGTCCAAAGCATACCAAAACTACCAATTTTTTACACAATTTGGTTTCCGGATATGCAATTTTGTGCAGTATGAAAACTCGCAAAATTACATATTCACGGGCTATTCATTAGGCTTTGGGTGAGCAGATCGCAGGAAATCTTGCTTTTCTCAGGTACTGTATGCAGAATAGGATTTTTGCTAGAGAGAGACAGAGAGGACCCCTTATTCTGTGAGATGCACAGACCCTTATTCTGTGAGATGCACAGACCCTTATTCTGTGAGATGCACAGACACTTATTCTGTGAGATGCACAGACACTTATTCTGTGAGATGCACAGACACTTGTTCTGTGAGATGCACAGACACTTATTCTGTGAGATGCACAGACACTTATCCTGTGAGATGCACAGACACTTATTCTGTGAGATGCACAGACACTTGTTCTGTGAGATGCACAGACACTTATTCTGTGAGATGCAGAGACACTTATTCTGTGAGATGCACAGACACTTATTCTGTGAGATGCACAGACACTTATTCTGTGAGATGCACAGACACTTATTCTGTGAGATGCACAGACACTTATTCTGTGAGATGCACAGACACTTGTTCTGTGAGATGCACAGACACTTGTTCTGTGAGATGCACAGACACTTATTTTGTGAGATGCACAGACACTTATTCTGTGAGATGCACAGACACTTATTCTGTGAGATGCACAGACACTTATTCTGTGAGATGCACAGACACTTATTCTGTGAGATGCACAGACACTTATTCTGTGAGATGCACAGACACTTATTCTGTGAGATGCACAGACACTTATTCTGTGAGATGCACAGACACTTGTTCTGTGAGATGCACAGACACTTATTCTGTGAGATGCACAGACACTTGTTCTGTGAGATGCACAGACACTTATTCTGTGAGATGCACAGACACTTATTCTGTGAGATGCACAGACACTTATTCTGTGAGATGCACAGACACTTATTCTGTGAGATGCACAGACACTTATTCTGTGAGATGCACAGACACTTATTCTGTGAGATGCACAGACACTTATTCTGTGAGATGCACAGACACAGATGACTCTTACTGACCGGGGGAGCATGAATGATCTGTGTAGCAGCTTTCTTTCTCTGAAGGACTTTTAAGGGAAGTACCATGGTCCGTTAGGGATCGGTGGGAACGGGCCAATTGAAGGGGTTTTCCCCTAAATGTTGCTCCCCCTTGTTTCTCCTTTGCCTATGTATAGTATTTTGCTTAGCTACCCTTGATTTTGCCTTACCCTTATTCCCCCCAATGAGTGTTACTATATAGCCTCTTTTTGGCACTTTTTCCATATTTTTGGGTTTCATATCCTATTTTTTTCTACACATTTGCCCTTGCTTCATGGCTAGAAGATTGTGTGGATAAGTATTTTTTCCTTGTTTGTGTTTTTTGTCTCATACAGTTTTTCAGATTTAGCTTGTCTGGTTCCTTGTTTTTTTTTTCTTTTTTTTGTGTGATCCACAGTGATATTTCATACTGCTTGTTCTATTAAATCTGATGGTTTAGTTTGATACTTTTTTAGATATCTTTTTTTTTTTTTCTTGGGGACCCAGGCATAGGCCCCTGTACACTGCGCCTTTCTAATTTTGAGTGTGGCGGCCCCCTTTAATTATCCCTTATTCTGTAAGCTTCGATATCGCCAATCCGGTTCTATTGCACAGAAAGGTACAGTCAATGGGGCTTTCCTAGTGATAAATAAGAGCCTGAGGGAGAGATAAAGAGAGATTTTTTGTTTTTATTGCGTTAAATTTGCATCCCGTTTTGGGGGCGATTTTGCATAGACCATGTTGGCGTTTAATTACTAGTTACCTATGTGTCTTAGAATGAATGCAGCTTCATTTCCAGGCAGCCATACTGCAAGTAACATTGTGACCTGCCTGTAGCACTGGGAGTCTGGATTCCACCAAAGCAATTACATTTCTATGGAAACCATTGTAGAATGTAATTATTGTCCTGTACATCACTCTTAAGTCACATTTGAATAGACGTTCAACTGTTTTCTGTATCATTACCGGGAAAATGGGTAATGAGCAGTATTTTCTCCTGCATGATAAGATACCTGACTAGCTCCCAAAGGGGTAACTTTTAGAATGAGCATTTTAAGCCGTTTTCTTCTGTGCCACTAGCACAGATCCAGTTGTTTTGATGGTACAGTATAAATGAATAATAGAACGCAATTTAAATACAAAAACATATTGTTACGCTTTTTTTTCTCGTGCTGGAAGAAATAGAGTATTGCCATTTGATTGTTGCCCAGTCACAATAGCAATTTATTTTCTACTGTTTGGGGTCTGACCACCAAAATCTTAACAATTGATAATACATGTTATACTTATGTGATCAAACGCCTTTGTTTTCTACACTTTGCCAGTTTTAAAGCAGTAATTCCCCCGGAAGCTCAACCCTGTACATGAGTTTAACTCCAAAAATGTTAGTATCTTGCCCCCTAAATATGTCCTGCTCTTTTTATATATAAAAAAAAAAGTTTGTCATAGTGTTAAAAGTCATGATTTTCTTCATCTCTAGTGCAGAGGTGGCCAACTCCAGTCCTCAAGGGCCAGCAACAGATCAGGTTTTCAGAATATCCCTGCTTCAGCACACACGGGGCAATCATCATTTTTGAGCCACTGAAGGAGCCACCTGTGCTGCAGCAGGGATAGCCTGAAAAGCTGACCTGTTGGTGGCCCTTGAGGACTGGAGTTGCCCCCCCCGCCCCACCCCGTGCACTAGTGTCTGATGTTACCATAGTAACCTATAAACAATACTGGGCTCCGGGGTGAGCTCCATTTTAACCTCCCAGACACGTTGTATTTCAAACACTTTTATCTCCTAAACGAAGCATCAGATTTTCACAATTTAAATAGAATAGGAAAGGGCAAGAAGAAACGATTATTTTTTAAATACAATGCAAATAAAAAATGGTTGTCATATAAAGAAACTAGGATCAAAGTGCAGATTTGTTTTAAAACACGGTTTGGTTTATGTTTTACCCAGAAGCCCAGATTCTTAGCAGTTATATATCAGGCAGAAAACTACTTTAGTGGTGAGCTGGAGGTAATAAAGTATTCATTTATTTTAAATGAATTCATTTCTAACCACTTTTTGTATTTTAGTGATGTCTCCAAAATTAATGAAGGGATCGGGGACAAAATTGCCATGCTGTTTCAGTCTATAGCTACATTCCTTACTGGCTTTATCATTGGGTTTATTAAAGGCTGGAAGTTAACCCTGGTTATTCTGGCTATAAGTCCAGTCATGGGACTCTCGGCTGCTATCTGGGCAAAGGTATGTGACGTTTGTGAGGTCTGCTTTGATCACAGTTGTTATGCACAGGTGGAAATTCCACCAATGTTCTATATAGATTTTAGCAGCGGAGCACTAAACAAACTGTTTATCCATGTGTTTCTAGACACTTATTTATTCAATTTGTTGTCACCACATAATTCTCTTTGGCGGCTTCTGCGTGTTTTTCTGTGTGCTTCCTGCTGGGGGGGGGGGGAGGGAGCGAGGGGGCTTGTTTTAAGCTAGAGGTTCCCAAACCCAGTCCTCAGGACCTCCTAACAGGACAGGTTTTAAGGATAGCCCGGCTTCAGCACAGGTGGCTGTATATGTCAATCTTTGACTGAGCCACTGATTGAGCCACCTGTGCTGGAGCAGGGCTATCCTTAAAATCTGACCTTTAGGGGGGTCTTGAGGACTGGAGTTAAGAACCCCTGGCTTAAGCTGGTGAGTAATAAACTGATTTGCTCTTACTACAAGTTCTGTTTTGAAAGACACATTCTCACTTCCTCAACGATTATTGAACAAATGTCGTGCTACAGTGTACGCAGCATTGTACATAGCATTTATCAAGTTCTACACATGTAGAACATACTATCTAATTTACAGTGCCTTTGGCAATGAGAGATGAAGTGACATACCTATGGTGACACTGTGATTAACCTGGTGTCGCCCACTGCATATGCAGTGACATTCCCACTAGAATGCTCCATCCCATTCAATTAAGCATCTGTATTAAATGGGACCTACTTTCAGTATATTGCCATGCCAAGCTTTTCACTTCTCTGAAGCCTGTTTGCTTTCCGTCCACCACCATAAACCATGGGATGTCATTTTTAGAGCATGTAGGTTTGGTGCATAATCAGGTTTGCTATAAACAAGCCAGTTAACATTTTCAAGAGACCAATAAGATCAACTATTTTTGCTGCAAAACACAGCAGACCGCTTCCTGTTTATCTGGTCTTTTTAGCTATGTGCAAACTGAAAAATAGCAGCATGGTATAAAAGTAAAATCTGAAGGGTCATTTTCTACGACAGCAGACCATAAAAGAGAAAGTATTTTGTGCTTACGTGCTTGAGGGGGAAACCTTAAGTAGAAAACATCTGTACTTTATTTCATCAGTGTTGAACTGTGTTTTTTTTTATTTTATTTTTAATGCGTTATTCTTAACCCACAGATATTATCTGCGTACACAAACAAGGAGCTGACAGCCTATGCCAAAGCCGGGGCTGTGGCAGAAGAGGTTCTTGCAGCTATCAGGACTGTGATGGCCTTTGGTGGACAAAAGAAAGAAATACAGCGGTGAGAGCTGCTTGATTTCTCCCACCCTTCCTGATTGAATAAGTAGTGTACTAAACCAGTGGGTCCCAAATCTAGTCCTCAAGGACAAATGCCAGGCCAGGTTTTATGGCTATGCTCACATGAGCACAGGTAGCTCTATCAGTGGATCAACCATTTTGACTGAATTACCTGTGCTTAAGCAGGGGTCTCCGTAAAACTTAATATGGGGTCATTGAGGACCGGAGTCGGGAACCACTGCACTAAACCAGCAGTAAGTAAGGGATCTGCTAGTCTGAAGTGGGTTGTTCTCTACTTCACTGGTTTACACTTACAGAAGGCAGCCCTGGGAGCAGTTTCACATGTTCTATTGGCTTACAAAGGACGGCTTTTAAATGTGGACTTTGGGAAGTTTTGCTTTGCCGTTTTAATACCTTAAACATATTTTTTCAAACCTGCTCTTCTTCTTTCTAAATGAATTTGTCTGTAAGGTCATTGCACAGATTTTGTGACAGGCTATCACAGTTATGCGGTGTCATTTTACTTCCACCACAGGTATGAAAAAAATTTAGAAGATGCCAAAAAAATTGGTATAAGGAAGGCAGTCACGGCTAATATATCCATGGGTTTTGCTTTCTTCCTGATATATGCATCCTATGCATTAGCCTTCTGGTATGGCACATCCCTGATTATAGATGAAAAGTATTCCATCGGGTCTGTACTTACAGTAAGTAAAGAGTTTCTTGCTTCAGTAGCTATGCTTGAATGCGCTTCAAAGACGATAGTGCTGCCTTGGTGGAATCGGTCTCATATTTTCTGCCTGCGTATTAGAACAAAGCCATTTTGGAATACTGATACTGGATTGCCTTTATGCTGCACGATACATACTTGTTTACATTACTTTAAGATCCACACGATTTATCTCTTCCCTAGACCATGGTGTTTTTTTTTTATACAGTATAAGACTTTTATTGTAATTGATATATTATCACTCAGGTTTGGGAATCCGAATGTACAGTAAAAGGCAATAATTGAGCAATAAAGCAGAAGTTACTGGGTTACTTGCATTCTTTTCACTGTGACTTTGGATTATGAACTATGTAACATTCCAACAGTGCTGTCATAAAGTCTCAACATATTTTTTTATTATATTATCAAGTAGAGATTTCATTAAAGGACGACAAAATGAACAGCAGTGAATGTCAACATTTACATATATTAGGGTGTCACAGTATTTTTGCTGGTCTGTCAGTAGAAGTGGCCTTAGATGTATACACAAGCACAAACGGCACTACCCTCTTGGCAAGAAGCAAAGAATCTTAAAGATGAGAATTGGTGCAGGCGGACATTAGGAATTCCTAATTCCTTCAACAATATAAAGAATGAAACCAATTGTCCACAGCACTCAAACAGTAACAATCTCACTGGGGTAACTTAGAGCCCCAAAAGAAAGAAATACTAGTATTGAAAATGAAGAGTGTAATTAACAACACATCTAGAATAAATCTGTACAATGATAATGGGTGCAGCAGTTAGGCTTATTATAGCTAGTTCTGTGTATAACTTACACTTATAACTATAGTGGTGTACTACATATTGTGTACCGATGGCTATCTCTCTGTGTGTATTTTAGGCACTTGATTATGCTTTATGGTTTATACCACAGATTGTATACTGCATGTGTTGTACTTTCCACCTGTTAGCATTGTACCACTTTATTCTAGATGCGTGGTTCATTAAACTCTTTTCATTTTGAATACTAGTATTTCTTTAGGGGCTCTTAGTTAGCCCAGTGAGATTGTTACTGTTTGAGTGCTTTGGACAGTTGGTTTAATTCTAGCCTTAGATAGTGTTTAGCACGATTTAGTATATATTTATTACATTATTATTTTCACTAGGAGGTTCCAAACAAGAGATATATATAATGTATATTGTATGATTCATTGTCGATTAGCTAATTTATTGATTTTTCTTTTCCATTTATTTTGGATTCCAGGTATTTTTTGCTGTTATTATAGGTGCTTTTGGTATTGGACAAGCAGCCCCCAATATAGAAGCATTTGCCAATGCCAGGGGAGCAGCATATACAATATTCAACATTATTGATAACGTAAGTCCTCTCTCTTAATCTGGTTAATTGAGACATTTCCATAATTAATTAAACAATTCCCACTTGATATAATGAGTTGAAATAGGCCTTGATTATATTGGTGGCGCACGTGCGCATGATGCTGCTCGTCGCCAAAACAAATTAAAGTTGTCCATTGAGCGCGCACATAATGTGCGCGACCGACTCGTTATAAAACAAAAAGGTGCTTTATTGACAGCCGTCTAAAAACACTTGATAGGTGTTAACACACGTTGTACCTTGACAGAAACACGTGTCAAACAACAACATCTTGAGGTTTCATCTTCTCATAGTTTTGGGTCCTACCGATGGGAGGTTCATGACTTTGGAGTGCCCATCACAAAGGATATGGTGGGGAGGCTATGATGCACTGAGAACCTGCAGGACGAGCAGGTTCAATGTAAACGCAGGCTGCAGCATCGGCAACCCTGTGAGGACAGTGGCGGTCAGGCAACCCAATGAGACTAGCACAAGCGGCATCCATCTGCCACAACTTACGTTCCTTTAACTGGAGATTTCTTAGAAGGGGCACATTGCTAACTGAAAACAATAAACAATGACAGGACATCTCAATACATACTCCTAAACACATAAACCTATGTACAGGACTCACAGTGAGGACCCCAGTTGAAACTATGAAGAACTTGCTTCAAGAACATAAGGGGCACCTTACATTGACATTATACATCACATGATGGGGAGGGGAGGAAAGTAACCTGAGTGAGCCCACACAGTTAACCTCTTAAGACATTTAATCCTTTTACAGAAACTAGTTAGTCCTCCAAGAGGGGGCTGCACAAGCAAGAAAAAGGTTGTTACCTAACACTCTGGGGTAAAGGCATTAAGTGTTGTCCCAGTTTATAAGCCAGTGCTAAACCTTTGCAAAAAATCTACACCTGGCAAAGCAAAAAAAATAGAATTACTGTTTACTTAATTTTGTTTTATATCATACTGTACATTAAATGTGGGGCCTTTATTTATTTTTGCTAGTGTGTTGCTGCTGGCGACAAGTGCCTCCTGATATTATAATAACATGTTACAATTGCTTAGTGTTATTTATTGCCACTCAAAAATTAAACATTGTTAAAAATAAAAAATAAAATAAAAAAAACTCCTGGTAGGGACTTTCCATAATTGTAAAGTCCATTCCCAGTGCTTACCCATGTTATTTATAAATTTATGGTTTTATTTTGCAATGAGTCTGGATTTTTCAGGTGCCAACCTTTTGAAGTCAACCAGTTATTATATGTTTGTGCTCCCTGGTGTGCAAGGGTCACATTGCTGTGATAAGCGGACTTCTTTTGATTCAATAGATAGAGTGTGTATGTAAACAGTGATCTTCTCTTTCTATGCTATTACATTGTTCACCTGTTTATTTCATTTCCTACAGAAACCAAACATCGACAGCTTTTCTACAAAAGGCTTTCAACCAGACAAGGTTAAAGGCGATATAGAATTCAAAAATGTTAAGTTTACGTATCCATCTAGACCTGATACTCAGGTAAATTGAAGAGCTCTGTCTACAGTCCGCATGAACTGTATACTTGAATAATGACATATTTTTGTTTCTCAAATTGCTCACTTTGTCACCAGTAGTGGGTAGACGTTGCGAGTCAGAGAACAGTATT
Source organism: Ascaphus truei (assembly GCF_040206685.1). Taxonomy (NCBI): domain Eukaryota; kingdom Metazoa; phylum Chordata; class Amphibia; order Anura; family Ascaphidae; genus Ascaphus; species Ascaphus truei. The sequence goes on along the minus strand of NC_134484.1, from coordinate 409,964,474 downwards.
TAATACTCTGTGAAGCTGCTTCCCTGTGCTGGAGAAAACTTCAGCTCCATTCCAATGAACCAGAACAAAAGTTTTCCGGGAAAGGGAAGCAGCTTCATAGTATGTTGAATAAGGGCCAAAGGAATAACACTGCATGGTGCTTTGGAAGCATGGTGCCCTGCAGAACACATGTATAGCATAGCAGTACGGTGTTACAATGATAGCAGTGGTATTAGTAGTGGTGAAAACGTAGGCCCTATTTTATTGTGCTGTAAAGTCATCTTTTCCTTGCACTGGAATAATTTATTGTGCTGAAATCTTCATCAACAAAGAGAAAATGGCTTCATATTTGCATAGGGGCCTTAAGTTGAGAGACATTTCATACTTTGCATGAAGGTGGCAATAGATGTAGTTTGAAAATGTTCTTTTGAGAAGACATCCTAGCCCAAGAGACCGTTTTAACATTTAATCAATACATACTGGTCATAGGTCAGTAATGTATTTTTTTTTGCCATAATTTGTGAATAATATTAAATCATTGTACTTTGCACCTTCTTGCTATGGTTTAATCAGCAGAACTAATATAAAGTAATGATCTATGTTTCAGTGTGTGCCTGCAGTACTAAGCCGCTACTGTAAATCGGTTCCTGGCTGTTTAATACTTTGCTGGGCAAGTGGAACATGTTTTATAGAAGGGACAAAGTACAACATTACACAGTATCTTATCATAAATCAGCAAATGGCAATATGATCTGTCAGTGACATGCCATTAGACACCTGCAGAATGGAGTTTGTTTTGTAAAGGTAGTGCATGTAAACACATACATTCCAAGGGCTACAGTATTCAATTATCTCTGCAGGAAACTCTATTTCTAAATTTCTCATTCCTAACCCATTGTTCTTGTACCTTATTGATACCTTTTACACCCGTGTCATTTTTTATCCCTTAGTTGGTTAGACCTTTCTTCTACCTTATCACGGTGAAGGTCACAAAAACAATGTAGCCCAATAATGCCCAGTCATTTAACAATTATTAAGACAATAACTGGCCATGTCATTTTATGGCAACAAATAGCAGTCCTGCCGTTGGCCATAGCAGTGCAAGCAAACACACATACTGAGGAAATCATGGATCAGAAGAAAGAAGCAAATGAATTGCGAGCTCTGCTCCATGTTCTTCCTGTAGTGTAAAGCTTTACTGCTGTAGTTGTCCTGTCCCAGGAGAAGCGCAGATTTCTTCAGACTTATTCCTTTTAATAGACCAACATTACAGTTCTTCATAAAGTTGATTTAAATTAAGTTTAATCTTTAGTTACATCTGCTAAAGTATACACAGTTGTTCTAAAGAAGAGTCTTGTGAGGTCTGAAAACAGTTGAGTAGAAATATATCTATAAAAAATATTTATGTTGGTTCGTTAAATGGTGTCACAATCCGCCACAGACCTTTGTGTGCACATTTAACCGCTTCCTTTTTCTGACCCATGCCTTATTTACTCCTTGGCGCAGGGAGTGATTTATAACGGAAAACTCCCCACTACTGATGGCGTCAACTCTGCTCACTGTTGAGTCAGCTGTAGCTATTGTTAGTCCACTTTCAATTTATTTCTAATAGAACCCAATGTACTGTAGACACATGAAGATGCTGAAATGTTATTGAAGCATATCCAACTATTTTGAAGCTTTGCTTTTTTAAACCTATCCTGTTGTGTCTGTTATGTTTCTAATGAGAAGATTTTCTTTCACTTTGCAATGCAGGTTTTGAAAGGCTTGACCATGAAGGTCCCTAGTGGTGAAACATTAGCCTTAGTTGGGAGCAGCGGCTGTGGTAAGAGTACAACTGTTCAGCTCATCCAACGGTTTTATGATCCAGAAGTAGGCACGGTAAGATGAGGTTTAATAATAATAATAATAGCATGTTCTTGTATAGCGCTGCTAGTTTTCCGTAGCGCTTTACAGAGACATTTTGCAGGCGCAGGTCCCTGCCCTGTGGAGCTTACAATCTATGTTTTTGGTGCCTTAGGCACAGGGAGACTTGCCCAAGGTCACAAGGAGCCGACTAGGGAATTGAACCAGGTTCCCCTGCAACAATCTCAGTGTCAGTCAGTGTCAGTCAGAGCCACTCCTTCTCCGTTTTGTTATGGATTCATATTCTCAAGTTGACATTTTGGTGTATGAATAAACATTCGTTACTTTATATATAGATAGATATATATATATATATATATATATATATATATATATATATATATGTAGCGAAAGTATTTTTCCCATGGAGAGTAAAGTTTATAACTTACTTAAAAATAAGCACCATTAGCCATTCCCATTCCAAAGAATATCTAAATAAAATCAGATAGCGATTTAAAAACTGCATTTTTTATTATTTTGATGTTGCCCTGATAAAGGTTTAGGCTTCAGTTGTGGTCTTTATTTTTTATAGTTATAAAAATGTGTTACCTGGAAGTAATACATTGAGAGTTACCTTTCGTTTTCAAGTATGTCCTGGCACAGAGTTATAACAATACATGGTTAAATTATATGAACAGAAGTTATACAGTCAATTCACAGATATTTCATGGACAGTTGGAGTTGGGAAATTGGGTACAGGGTATAAAAGGGCTGGTGAGTTTCAGATTGAAATAGAGAAGCTTTAATATCACAAAACATCAGCGAATGGCAGCAAACGGCTCACACCCTTTAGCTGCCCTTTGGCTGCGCCAAAGGCTGTACGCCATTGGGGTGATGCAGATGTACACTGAAGGGTTCAGATTGAATGCAACTGTGTTTAAAACCAGAGGCAGAACATAAAACACAGACAGAGCTCAGTGCACATCCAGTGAAACTCATACACGGTACAGTGCCTAAATATATATGTATAAATATCTATTAAATAAAATGGTCTTTTAGTTTAACATTTTGGCCAAATTGGTGTAAGCCCCTGAGCCACTGCACGACAGACCACATTCTCAAGGGTCCCTAACACTAATATAAATTCTTAATAACCTGTGCAATGCCAGGAAGAATGATTTATAATAAATCTGTCAATATTAGTTGCAAAGTTCTAAGTCTGATTGAAGCTTTTATTAACCTGTACATTACCAGGAAAAGCACTCTGTATTAGATTTGTCACAATCATACTGCAAGCAAGCAAGTTCCCCTGAGAGTGGGAGATGCTATGGAGTGAGCTTTTAACCATTTAAATGTGGGAGGGGGTAAGCTTCAATTAGGTAGGAGGTTCACCTTCCAATCAGCTAAGACTAGCTGAACAAGAATTGCAAAACATACTGGACACCTAACAAGCTCCTATTGAACCCCCAAAATAACCACAACATATATATAAGCATATGAGTGTCACAGAGGAGTGCTACTGAGCATGGCAATATATATTTAAAACCAGAGACAGAACATAAAACACAGACAGAGCTCAGTGCACATCCAGTGAAACTCATACACGGTACAGTGCCTAAATATATATGTATAAATATCTATTAAATAAAATGGTCTTTTAGTTTAACATTTTGGCCAAATTGTTGTAAGCCCCTGAGCCACTGCACGGCCGACCACATTCTCAAGGGTCCCTAACACTAATATAAATTCTTAATAACCTGTGCAATACCAGGAAGAATGATTTATATAAATCTGTCAATATTAGTTGCAAAGTTCTAAGTCTGATTGAAGCTTTTATTAACATGTACCATTTAAATGGTTAAAAGCTCACTCCATAGCATCTCCCACTCTCAGGGGAACTTGCTTGCTTGCAGTATGATTGTGACAAATCTAATACAGAGTGCTTTTCCTGGTAATGTACAGGTTAATAAAAGCTTCAATCAGACTTAGAACTTTGCAACTAATATTGACAGATTTATTATAAATCATTCCTCCTGGTATTGCACAGGTTATTAAGAATTTATATTAGTGTTAGGGACCCTTGAGAATGTGGTCTGCCGTGCAGTGGCTCAGGGGCTTACAACAATTTGGCCAAAATGTTAAACTAAAAGACCATTTTATTTAATAGATATTTATACATATATATTTAGGCATTGTACCGTGTATGAGTTTCACTGGATGTGCACTGAGCTCTGTCTGTGTTTTATGTTGTGTCTCTGGTTTTAAATATATATTGCCATGCTCAGTAGCACTCCTCTGTGACACTCATAAGCTTATATATATGTTGTGGTTATTTTGGGGGTTCAATTGGAGCTTGTTAGGTGTCCAGTGTGTTTTGAATGCAACTGTGGGTTCAAAGTCCTTTGTCCTCTTGGCTCATTAACATTCCAGTGGGTGGAGTTGATGTTCCGCATAGTACAAGCACACGTTAACCCTTAGCACGCTGGTTCTGTGCAGAGGGAAGCAGCTTTTGGGTAACCCCATCAGGCGTCTGCCTTTGGCGCGACGCAGATGTACACTGAAGGGGTTCAGATTGAATGCAACTGTGGATTCAAAGTCCTTTGTCTTTCTGATGCTGCCTGACAACTTATCTGTTCTAGGGACTTAATGATATCTGACTTTTGAGCAATGTTTTAAAGGATTGGTCATCCCAATGAACACTCAGAATTCTAAATACTTTTTAGCGCAATAAGCTTTATTGACCAATTTACAGTATGTCTTATTCAGTTGGTACAGTATATTATTCTACTACATAAATCTATGCAATAATAAGGGATAAGAACTGGTCCAAAACAACATTTTGTAGTAATTTTGCTCAAAATCACAGTCCGTTGGCTGCATCCTCCTTGTCTTTTGACACATATACATATATATATTTTGTGGGGGCTCAGCGGTTCCCAAAAAGAGCTTGCTGGGGTTCTGTGTTTTGCGTCCTCCTTGATACAGGCAATGGGCCATATTTACTCAGCTGTGCTACTCCATAAGACACCTTGCAGCACAGCTTTGGAAAAATGTCAAATGCCGATATAGGTGTAATCCAATACTGGAGGTGTCTTATCGAGTAGCAATAGTTTTGTAAATATAGCCGAATGGATTTGGGGGGTTAGGCTGCGGCCCCACTGCCTGCGCTGCACACGAGCCTGCGAGGCAGGTGGCACGTGCAGCTGAGTCCCTCGGTCTGCAGAGAGCTGCAGGGGGAAAGAAAGGTGGGGGATGTGATGGGGGCACGGCCGTGACATCACCCGGCAGGTTCGCCCTCATTGGCTGAAGCGCAATGCCTAGCGCTCCGTCGCGACTCCTGCCCACAATTGTCTTGAGAGCAGGAGTTTGTCGGTGCAGCAGCCCCAGCCCCATTTTTGTGCGGCTCTTGTCCCTGCAGCATCCGCCACAGCGGGCACTGAAGTAGCCAGCGGGGACCTGGCCTTAGCATCTCAGGTGAACAATGCATTCCGTGAATAGGTATGTAACACATTTTGCGCCTGTCTGATTAGATATAAATGAATTATTAGTTTTGTTTTGAAAAGGAACGTTAGTCATACTGCACATACTAAACAGTCTCCTGGCATAAGACATCTTACAGGACATTGAAGTCAAGAATATTGACGTCCATTAGCTGTGAAGTGTCTTCCAGCGTTGGAAGGTGTCTCTTGGCAGAAGATGTGTTAGTGAATGTGGCCATTTATCTGTGTTTATGCGAAGATCATTCTTTTTTTAAATGTGCATCTTTCCCTTCTAGATAACAATTGATGGACATGACATTCGTGAGTTAAATACAAAGTACCTAAGAGAGATCATCGGTGTGGTGAGCCAGGAACCAGTTCTATTTCATACCGATATCGCTGAAAATATCCGCTATGGTCGAGAAGATGTGACAATGGAGGAAATTGAAAAAGCCACCAAAGAAGCAAATGCATACAACTTTATCATGAAGCTACCCAATGTAAGTTATAATATATCTGTGAATAAGTTGTATAATGTTCCCTGTCCTCCTCTTGCACAGCTAACTTGGCAGACTCACCACATGGCACATAAAAAGTAACTTATAAGAGCCTTTATACTGTGAGTATTTACATTTACATTAGTGGAGAATAAAAAACAGAGCAATAAGTCATATGAAAAATCACAGACGCCAAAAGATGGTCAAAGAAATTGATTTATTCAATATATATATAACCTATTGCAATATAATCACAGTCACAAGTACTAATATGATCACAAAAATCTACATACAATGTGTAAATAGTCCTTACCATAAAGAAAGACAAATACAAAGTCTAAAACATGTCAAAAGTGATACCTTACCAAAAATAGGGAAATCTAGCACATTAGTGCAGGGGCGCTCAACTCCAGTCCTCAAGACTCCCCAACAGATCAGGTGTTAAGGATATTCCTGCTTCAGCAAAGGTGGCTTGATTAGTGGCTCAGTCGAAGAGCCTGCTTAAGCACAGGTGGCTGAATGAGCTGGCTGAAGCAGGGATATCCTGAAAACTTGACCGGTGTTGAGGACTAGCGTTAAGAACCCCTGCAATAGTGAAAGAGAATTGATGTTTCGGGCTGCAGATTGCCCTTTATCAAGACATTGGATGTATATTTTTGTGATCATATTACAATGTGCTTTTACTATTAAATACATCATTTTCTTTGAACACTTTTGGAGTCCTGTAGTTTTGCATATGACTTATCGCCATATTTTTTGATACTTGCGTATTGTTGATGGGATTGAGAGATTAGCATTCTGTATGAGCATTTGACTTCCGTTTTTTTTTCCATATATTATAGTCCTTTTTTATCCCACTCATTCCCTGGTAGGGGGTATGTGATGTTACATTTTTATTTTTGATTAGACATTAGCGGAGAAGCATATTGCTGACGTCTGAACCCTAAGTTTGAACCACAAAGCACGTTGGTTATGAGCTACTTTTTATAGTATATATACTGTATGCGTTACTCATTTATAATTATTTATAATTAAAGCAAATATATAAATTGATATTTTTTTCACTCAGTCAGAGCTGTGTAAAATGATTAAAAAGCAATAGCTTTGCTACAGTTTTTGTTTAATGATTTAAGAATTATGAAATGTTCTGCTTTAGCCCCCAAAGTCTGGCATTCATACATCCTATGACAAATATTACAGAAATATTGCCACTTTTACTTATTTGAATCTTAAGGCCTTGGGCATGGTCAACGCTTAGGCGCTGACCCGTGCTGAGGCGCACTGCTGCTCGGCAGTGAGCCCCTGCAGCCGCAATGAGAGCGGCTTTAGCAGGGGCTCGCGCACGCATGCGGAAGCGTGTGTCTTACCTAATCTTTCGTTTCTGCGCTCGCCGTAGCGCAGGGCCGGTCACGTGAGCGGTTCATCCAATGAGGGCGAACCAGCTCCATGACGTCACAGCCCCTCCCCCCCCCGACACGCCCCCGGACGGCGCTGTCTAAGGCCAGGGAAAGTACCCGCTTTCCAACAGCCTCAGCGCGCCTCCACCCGGCTTGATCCACTATGGACTTAGCCTTATACTCACGTCCCCGCTCACGTGGTGCACGCTCGTGCACGGACACGCACACTCTCCCAAGCTTGGCGCTTGAGGAGACAAACAAAAGTGAGTTTGAAGAGCGCTCAACATGCCCCCAATGCCCCCACGCGTGCACTTGCAAAATAGACAGGACACCCGGCGCTCATGCTTACAGAGTTGGTGACGTCACCGCTCTCAAGCATGAGCGCGATCAGCGTCAGCAGGGTCGCAACCTAACAAATATGTTGTTTCCTCCATTTGGGGCTTACAATAGGAAACTCCACTGTATAATGCATGAACAATCAGGGTTTTCGTAGTTCCATTTAATTCATTGATAATGGAACTTCCTTTGTTCATATATTAAAATAAGAAGCTTCTGTGTTGATTGCTTTGCGTGCTATGGTGTAAATCACTATTGGATGCTTGAAATGCATTCGGGAAGCACAAGAAGATTATATTTACAGCATAATGATTTATTTTTGTGTATTTTCTTTTTATTCTTTTACATAATTTTGTCATATTTTAGAGTTGATTTTATGAGATATTTTATACTAATGTCCTCAACGTTTATAGTACCCTTGTTAAATGTGGTACATGCATAAATAGTTCTGAGTGCAGCAAGTTGTGCCTGTGTTTCAGCAATTTGAGACGATGGTGGGAGAAAGAGGCACACAGCTAAGTGGAGGTCAGAAGCAGAGGATCGCTATTGCAAGGGCTCTGGTGCGCAATCCCAAGATCCTACTTCTTGATGAGGCCACCTCCGCTCTGGACACTGAGAGTGAAGCGGTTGTTCAAGCTGCTCTGGATAAGGTATTTGTACTTCCATTGAAATTGATACTCCTGACCTATTCCTTGTTGAGCATTGACCAGCTAAACAACCAAATAATCAGAATCTGGTGAAGGTGAGGGAACGGGCTGCAGAAGGGGGGGTGGGACTTGGGGATGATCAAAATTGGGCAACTAAATACTGCACAGATTTCGTTTTTTGCTCACGATTTAGCTGCATTGTAATGCAACTATCCAGTGACCAAATATATTAATTTGACTTAATCAAATCTCATACTTCCATTTTCAGTGGAAACTTACAGTAAATGGGCATTTGGGGGATTTGGGCATTTGGGGGATTTTTACATAAACCACATGGAGTAGATGCATTGTGGCTTATGTATCAACACACAGAAAACGTGTTTTTATGCACTGCACAGATTTGCTGCAAAATTGTCATTTGTACCAAACTTGTTCCACAAGATTCTTACATCTGGCACAGATTTGTACACAAGATAGTTAATATCACCAAAGACCTGGCCCTTTTTTTACACAGATTTAAGGAGAAAAAGTAGCACACAGTCATACAATTTAACGAGTCTCTTTATAGTCTGCGCATCATGTAACTCCTCCTCCCTATCTCCTCCTTTTTAAACTCCCCAAAAGACCAGATGAAACACATAGTGCAAAAGTGGAGCAAAGTCTTTTAACATTGCCGCACAGAGATGCATTTTGCTCCAATTTACACACTCTCCGCAGCGGCGCAGGATATGCCATCTATTTATTTATTTATAAAATGTTTTACCAGGAAGTAATACATTGAGAGTTACCTCTCATTTTCAAGTACAGTATGTCCTGGGTACAGAGTTATGATGATGAATACATGGTTACAAATACATAGTTGCATTAAGTGAACACAGTTATATATTATATACAAGACATAGCATGCACAGTAAGAGATAGTATATGTTATAGGCGTATGTAACAATTACAAACCTGATTAAAATGTGAGACAACTTTAGTTTTGAAAGAAAGACTGGTGGTGGATGTAAGAGTCTCTGGTAGGTTGTTCCAGTTTTGGGGTGCACGGTAAGAGAAGGAGGAGTGGTTGTATACTTTGCTGAACCTTGGGACCATGAACAGTCTTTTGGAGTCAGATCTCAGATGATAAGTGCTGCATGTGGTAGGGGTGAGGAGCTTGTTCAGGTAGCTGGGTAGGTTGCCCAGAAAGTATTTGAAGGCAAGACAGGAAAGGTGAACTTTGCGCCTAGACTCGAGTGATGACCAATCTAATTCTTTGAGCATTTCGCAGGGATGTGTGTTGTAGTTGCATTGGAGGACAAAACAGCATATTGAATTGTAGAGGGTATCGACTTTGCTAAGGTGAGTTTCGGGTGCTGTGCCATATACTATGTTTCCATAGTCTACAATTGGCATTAGCACCTGCTGTGCAATATGCTTTCTGACAAGCAGACTTAGGGAAGATTTGTTCCTATAAAGGTACACCTAGTTTGGCATAGGTTTTGGATGTCAGGGTATCAATGTGCAACCCAAATGTTAAATGGGAGTCAAACCATATGCCCAAATATTTAAAACTAGTAACAGGGGCTAGGATGGTATTAAAGTTGGTTCTGATCTGGAACTCATTCATTGGAAGCTTTCAAAATGTAGCCTTGGTCCCAAATACCATTGTTACAGTCTTGTCAGTATTTAAAAACAGTTTGTTTTGGGAAGTCCAATTTTCAAGTCTCAAAAAGTCAGATTAAAGTACGTGTTCAAGGTCGGAGAGGCTAAGGCTGTGTGCATATAAGATTGTGTTAACCACATACATGTGCATAGAAGATCTCTTACAAGCTGTAGGAAGATCATTGATGAACACTGAGAAGAGTAGGGGCCCCAGTACAGAGCCTTGTGGGACACCGCAGGTGATATACAAGGGTTTGGAGTTAGATCCTGAGATAGACACATGTTGGCATCTACTGTAATTGTTAGCTAGGAATGAAACCAGTTTAAAGCATGCTTCCCTATTCCAGAGCACTGGAGTTTGTTTAGCAAGATAACATGATCAACAGTATCAAAAGCCTTTGCAAAATCTAGAAATATTGCTCCAGTAAGTTGTCCCAGTTCCATTCTACACTGGATCTCATTGCAAACTTTTAGCAGGGTAGTTACCGTGGAGTGTTTGGGGCGAAAGCCAGATTGAAATGGGCAAAGGAAATTTGTCTTGGTATAGTAATCGTTTAATTGGGAGTGAACACATTTTTATGGAAAATATTCTATGAAATCTACCACCTCCTACCACCTTTGTATGTTAACTAGTTTTAGATTTCTGAGAATAATGTTTAACTTCTTGCAATCCCAACATCCAACCATGAAGTTTCTCTTTGCCACTGTCTGGGCAAGTCATTATCCATATACACAAGGCATCACCCAAAGAGCTACCAGTTACATTTTTATGTTGCTTTAATTTTTTTATTTATAGGCAAGAGAAGGTCGTACCACCATTGTAGTTGCCCATCGTTTATCCACAATCCGAAATGCAGACACCATAGCTGGCTTGGAAGATGGTGTCATCACTGAGCAAGGTAGTCACAAGGAACTGATGTCAAAAGGAGGAGTTTACTTTAAACTGGTTACCATGCAGGTAAATAGAAATAAAGAAAGAAACTGTTGTCGCCCCGAACTGTGTAACATCTGTTGCTGTCCTTTTCCTTCAGAGAAACATGGCAGCAAACTCAATTGCTGATTGTTCGCTAGGCCTTATTTCATTGCTGCACCTTGCAAGACCTGGCTTGGAAATAAAACTATTGCTGTTTACTATTGTAATGAAAATAAAGAACGCATAGTATGAATATATTCTTGAACTATTGACTTCCTACGTTAGTTTAATTAGTAGAATGCTTCCCAATTTCATGTAGGGCAGGAGTCTCACAATATGACCTACAGCCAATTGTGAACTCTTGCATTTTAGTATCATTTATTATAAATATTTATTTAGAAGGTACTAACATATTCTGCAGAACAATGAGGTGAGACACAAAATATTATCATTACATATTGTAGTACAAAAGATTAGGAAGTCTCTGCCCACGGAGTTTACAACAATAATAAACATGTAACACTATACAATTGAAATGTTATCTCATTTTTTTTCTCTGTTAAAGCCTTAATTTGGGGAATTGGGTCATCTGACAAATTGTGGTGCGTAACACAGATATATTAATTATCCTGATTCGCAGTGGTAAATTTAAAAGCATTCATAGTAATCTCCTTATAGATTAACTTGTAGATCTAAATTATTATTTATTTATTTTTATTTATAAAATGTTTTACCAGGAAGTAATACATTGAGAGTTACCTCTCGTTTTTAAGTACTGTATGTCCTGGGCACAGAGTTAAATTGACAAATAATACATGGTTACAAATACATAGTTACATTAAGTGAACAGGGTATACATTATATACTAGACATTGCATGCACAGTTAGAGATAATATATATTATAAGTGTATGTAACAGTTATAGACCAGATTCAAATGTGAGACAGCTTTAGTTTTCAAAGAACTTAGACTTGTGGTGGCTGTGAGAGTCTCCGGTAGATTGTTCCATTTTTGGGGTGCACGGTAAGAGGAGGAGGAGCGGCCAGATACTTTGCTGGACCTTGGGACCATGAACAGTCTTTTGGAGTCTGATCTCAGGAGTTAAGTGCTGCATGTGGTAGGGGTGAGGAGCTTGTTCAGATAGCTGGGTAGCTTGCCCACAAAGTATTTGAAGGCAAGACAGGAAAGGTGAACTTTGCGCCTAGACTCAAGTGATGACCAAACTAGTTCTTTGAGCATTTCGCAGTGATGTGTGTTGTAGTTGCATTGGAGAACAAAACGGTAAATCGAATTGTAGAGGGTGTCAAGTTTGCTAAGGTGGGTTTAGGGTGCCGAGCCGTATGCTATGTCCCCATAATCGCTAATTGCCTTTAGCATCTGCTGTGTGATACGCTTTCTGACCAGCAGGCTTAGGGAGGATTTGTTCCTGTAAAGTACACCTAGTTTGGCATAGGTTTTGGATGTCAGAGTATCAATGTGCATCCCGAATATTAAATGGGAGTCAAACCATATGCCCAAGTATTTCAAACTAGTAACAAGAGTTAGGGTGGTGTTAGCATTGGCTCTGATCTGGAGCTCAGTCATTGGAAGCTTTAGAAATTTAGCCTTGGTCCCAAATACTATTGTTACAGTCTTGTCAGTGTTTAAAAACAGTTTGTTTTGGGAAATCCAATTTTCAAGTCTCAAAAATTCAGATTGAAGTATGTGTTCAAGGTCGGAGAGGCAATGGCTGTGTGCATATAGGATTGTGTCATCTGCATACATGTGTATTGAGGCTTCCTTACAAGCTTTCGGAAGATCATTGATGAACACTGAGAAGAGTAGGGGAGTAGTTCATATTCAACATTCAGAATTTTACATTTTACATTAATATATTGGGTTACCTTATTTAATATAATATATTTTGTAGCTGAGTAGTATTATTATTATAACATTGACTTGTAGGGGTATATCCATAAGTAAGTACTTCCCAATAGGTTATAGTGAATCTTAATATATCCATTCACTGTTCCAGACCGCAAGAACACGGGAACTTTCTGAAGGAGAAGTAGCAAATGAACCAGAGGAAAAATCAATATCAGCGCTGAATCATACTGACTCCAAGCTAGTAAGAAGAAAATCAAGCCGGCATAGTATGAAAAAAACACCAGAAAAACAAGAGGAGGAATCAGATGAGAAGAATACGGTGAGTGCCTTGGGAGCACTGGGAACGCTACACGTGTTGACTGTGTTCTAATTCAGGGGAATCCAAGTCCAGTCCTCAAGCCCCCCGGGGACCCTCGCTTCCAGATATTCTTACCTCCGAAGTGCAGGCAGGTAAACAGTGTGTCTAATCTAATGGCAGCTTAAATGTCTCGCGTCACACGGACCAATAGAAAGCCATGATGTCATCCGGGGCGGCTTCCTATTGGCCCGCGTGACATGGGGCTTTAAACTCAGCAGAGATACAGCCTACAGAGGTGAGTATCCCTAGAGCTAAAATTAACGCGGTTCAGGTCCAAAAAAAAAAAACATGCTTTAATCATTTAATTTTTAAAAATTGTAAAACTTTTTAAATGCTAAACCGTATTGCTGCTCTCATGTAATTTCAGCAATGCCTTTGGTTAAAAACAAATGGGACAACGTTGGGATCCATTACACTGGGGAGCTTATTGTAGGTGTCTACAGGGGGAAAATCTAACTGGGAGAAGGGATGGCTTGTATCAGGCTCCAAAAAGGTGTCCTCTACTGTGTGCTAAATTGTTATTACTTTTCCTGCCTGCGTTTTCCTCATATGGATAATCCTGTTAATTATACAATTTATACCACATCAAACCTGGCGTTATTTCATGCAAATAAAAGGCAGGCACTCTTGATGCTCTCTTACTGCCTGAAATATGCAACATAAGGCGCGAGGCTTCAGTTCTGCTATTTGTGTGAATTCATGCGGTGGCTATTTTGTTTTTTTTTATAGGATGAAGACGTACCACCAGTCTCATTTTTCAAGGTTTTGAGGTTGAACAAGCCGGAGTGGCTGTACTTTGTGGTTGGACTCATTTGTGCAATTATTAATGGTGGCACTCAACCTGCATTTGCCATCATATTCTCCAAGATTATAGGGGTACGTACTTCCATAGAAATGGTTAAAAAAAATACTATAGCTTTATTATGCTAATTAACTAACCTCTTGTCAGTAAATGATTTGTAAACTAATCACTGAGCAACTAGTTCGAATTCCATTGCTCAGAGAAGGGAGTTAGGGTGCAGTCCTACCCACACTTTATTCTCGGAAAAAAATCTATCTTTTTGTGTTTATTTTATCTCATTCGCCCTGATGACATACTTCAAATACTCCAGCAGTAATGTTTACGATGCCGGAGGTCCAGCAGCCTCCGATTATGACTGGGACTGCTTCAGTAGTGATCACATTTTCACGACCGTCCCATATAATAATAGTTCAGCCCTTGTCACTGCAACTTGCCGCTGATGCATTATGGGTTGTATTACACTTAAATATAAGAGCATACATTAAAGAAGAGGGCCCAACTCCAGTCCTCAGCTCCCCCCCCTACCACCCCCTCCAGTCCCTCAACAGGTCAGGTTTTCAGGCTGTCCAAGCTTCAGCAAAGGTGGTTTAATCAGAGGCTCAGTCAAAGACTGAGCCTCTGATTGATCCAGCTGTGCTGAAGCAGGGATATCCTGGAAACCTGACCTGTTGGGGTACTGGGGGGGGAGGGGGGGCCTGGAGTTGAGCGCCCCTGCGTTAAAGTATAACATTTTTACACATGATTCTCAAAGAGAGGCAATACCAGGAAAGAAACATTTCTGATAGTCAGGTGCTCTGATTGACGTACTGGAGGGTTGGATATGTTACTGCCGGAGACAGCAGCTCTCGGTACTGCGCAGTGTGAATACTTTCATTCCTAGTAACACAGGACCTGCACGTGGACCTGTAACCTACTGCACAATCTGTTCTATCCCAGGCAGAAATAGCTTACATTTAAATGTCATGATGACCTAGGTTCTAGACGTTATATACTAAAATTCTAATTTAAGAGTAACCTCGTTAAAAATGATGTGCACTTTCCTTTTGTGTAGGTCTTTAGCAACGACGACGAGAAAGTAGTAAGAGCAGAAAGCTCCATGTTCTCACTGCTATTTTTGGCACTCGGTGGAGTCTCTTTCATCACTTTTTTCCTTCAGGTCAGTATTTTGAATTGTTTCCATGGCGAGTTAATAGGGCAGAGAAGCCAATGAAATAACTGTTACAGTAGTAAGACTTTAAGGGCCCTACTGCAAGTCAGAAGAGCGCGCTTGGTCCGTTTCTCCCCATCGCCGGCATGATGATGTCTTCACGAACACTATAGTTACCAAGGAGTTAATAATTCAAGTTTTTCATTATAGATTATGCCAGTCAGTCATTATTGATTACAAATCAATAGTAACAATAATATTATAAAATAATATCAATCGATCGTGAAGATAGGAATTAGGGAAAGAGAACAAAAAATACAAGCTCTTGGTCACTACATTTCCCCTAATATTTGTATGCATCTGAGCGGCCTCTTTCTCCAGCGGTGCATATAAACTTTGTATTGCACGCTGTGATGTGCAGGAACTTTTTTATAGGGAAGAGGTCCAACCTCTTTTGAGATGTCTTAGCTAAATTTTTGGACATTAGGATCTGAAAAAACAAATGCACTTTTTTTACTCAAGTACAGCTGCAGCGGCCGTTATTCAAACAAATCACGGCACCGTTTTTGTGTGCGCTGCTGTACTCTACGTGGCATTAACGCGGCCAATCACCCCAGGCACTCGTGTTTATCGCGGTTGCTTCGTTTGAATTTCATGGATTCTGTTTTGTATCCGTGGCAGAAATGAATGAATTGTAATTTGTACAGTACTGTGCTACTGTGTCAATTTCAGTGTTAAACACTGTTTAACACTAAATGCCATTTTCTGCACTCGTGTCTAAAGGCGGTACGGTTGGAAGAAATCACGCGCCATGACGTGGGTATTCCGAGGTATACACCGCGTGAAGTGTTCGAATAACAGCAGCTGCATCTGTACATAACCAGAACTTCCCAAACCTTGTCAGGCATATATGGATATATTGTAATGGGATATAACGTCAAACTAAGCATTTTGAAACTTAAAGATAACACTGAGTTCCCACATAAACTTGTTCTCCTGCTGAGAGCCTGCAACATATGCAGTGCCTTGTGGGAACCATTTTTCCCATAATGAAGGAGTTGCGGTAAATATTTTTCACGTGTTATCTTATTAGACCGGTACAATACACAGTACGTGGCTCATAACTGATAAGATATCCCTTGGCAAAATAATTGCAATAAACCATGATACTGTAGAACCTAACTCTATTAAACGCTTTTAGCTATCGGGTATGTACTGTATTACAGAGTACGAAGACACTTTATTATACTTTGTGGACTATAATTCATTTTATCTAAACAAGTTCTGCAAGTTCTTTGTTATGTTATGGTATATCTGAGAATTATCCTGCCAATTTCAAAAGTTCATATACTGTGCAAATTGTTTTAAGTAACTTCCATGTTGGAGTAATAAAAGGTACAGTACCCTTCCTGCAAACCTACGTGCTCGGGTATTATATCAGCTCAAGGAGTCAAGGTTTGTGAAAGACACGTTGTGCCTTTTTAGCTTAACGATTGCAAGCCCCTTACGGTTCAAAATAGTGGTAGCACCCCTTGTTATGAGTGTAAATGGGGACTTTAGAAATAACAAAGTCAAGAGTTTAAGTTGTGACAGAAGTTGCTGCAGTATTAATAGTGCCATTTATCAGGTGTGGTTCCTCTACCTTCTCACAGGGATACACTTTTGGGAAATCAGGAGAGATTCTTACAATGAGACTCAGACTTATGGCTTTCAAAGCAATGTTAAGACAGGTACGTAAATACTATCCTTTATGTATTTTAAAAAAGAGTCATAATTATCTTAAAGTTTCACCTGCCCATGTCAGTGTGATTTGCTGATATAATGTTTTAAAATGCCATGTTTTTGTGTTGAGCTCAAGTTCAGTCTGTCAGGGTGACAATCAGACCAGGGTTTTTGTGATTTATCTTATTAACATATACTTACCCTATAAGCCCAACCTACATTTCATCATTTCATACTGACACTAACCACATACTTTATTTCTTGTGGTTCCCTCTAACTTCTTGTATGTGATTGCACCCGATTAGGAAAGTTTTGACTTGCGGTCAGTCACTCCCTTGCCCTGTATATGGGATACCATATGGGATACACCGTAACTATAAATATCAGGTATAATATGTACTCACGTGCTGAACATGACCTGTAACTACGCAGCAGTTTAAGTAAGAAATCACCTATGAAATATGCTGCAGTTTAATGCCACTGTGTATATGATTAAATACTTCAAGCCAGCTCCTCCAAATTAGAGAAGAAAGTCACATCCTTGTTTTCTGCCTGACGTGAGAGTAAAGATGCGTGGTTAGTACAATAATGATCCCTTTTATGGATCCTTATTGATAGAAATAGGAGATTGGCTCTTGCAAAAATTGAGGCGTCCTAATATTCGGTGATCTCAATATTTAACCTCAAGAAGAAAACAAAAAGTCAACATTTCAAGCATCCCATTTACTGTGATCTGGTTATAACCAAACCTCTGCTCAAATGTGTAACGGCGCTAAACATAAGTATTTGACTACTGTGGGATTAATATGCACATTTTCCGTTGCAGGAGATTGGCTGGTTTGATGACTCAAAAAATAGCACTGGGGCTTTGACTACCAGACTTGCTACTGATGCCTCACAAGTTCATGGGGTACGGTATTTTCTTTTCTGGCTTTCTTGACATTTGCTTTTGACCAGTGTGCTTACAATTACAATGCCTGTATAGTAGAGTAAAGCTGCGTATTGATATATGTTCATTTATACATTCATTTTAAGATCAAAGTAAATTCCAGTCTTACTGTGCCTATACCTGCATTCCTAATCCCATGATTGCTAATGAAATTGATGGTAATGACTCCATCACTCAAAGAAAACCCATATTTGTATTTTATGCCATACATAGTTCATTACTCTATAAAACATATTTATAACATGCATTTTGATGCCCTTAATATCTTCCAATAGTTATCTTCATCTGGTAAAGAATAATAACCATGCAAAATTAATTACTTCAACTCCTTCAACCCCCGACTCTTTGTAATGATGATACTGTATACTGTACATTTGTATCATCTTAAAATATGTCACTGTGTGGCTTCCACATTCAATTTTTGCATCTTCTTGTAAACACTTAATCCTGCCGCTCTAATCCTGCTTCCTACTTGACATGTTGTTTTCCAGGGGCATAATGTACCAGAGCAAATTCACTTTCACACCATTAATTGCTTAGCTTTGGAGGCTATACAGTATGTTTATTCTAAGCAGGACATCACTTAAAGATATAGCAGACGTTTTTGCTCCCGCGTTGCAGCGAGACACGCGCGTGCCAGGGGGAGCAGGCGCCATTGAAAATAATTAGCTGCAACCGAAAAAGGGACCGGGTACCACGCTATTTACCTGGTGGCGCACGCCAGCTGGTGCAACAAAGTCTTCTACACATCTGTATGTTGTTGAGTCCCTTTAAATTGATTGAAAGTGTTATGCAACGATTCCAACAAAGCATGTGTTTAAAACCACATCAAACATATAACTGTAATAAGATAGTAAGCCTGTTCATGTGTGATAGACATCGCTTCAACAGGACCACCATCATCCCAGGATAAACGGTACAGTTCGTCTTAAGATCTCAATGGCTGTTCATACTGATGTTCCATCTTCTTATTTATCTATAGGTAACAGGGTCCAGGTTGGCTTTGATGGCCCAGAACATCGCTAACTTGGGCACTGCGGTTATCATATCTTTTGTTTATGGATGGCAGCTTACTCTTCTCCTTTTGACAATTGTGCCAATCATTGCCATTTCTAGCCTCATTCAAATGAAAATGCTCGCTGGCCATGCAAAAAAAGACAAAAAGGAACTAGAAGTTGCTGGAAAAGTAAGCTCAAATGTGTGGGATTTCAAACCTTTTTATTTCACAAAAGTCCCGGTGGCAAGTAACATACGAGCCATTAGAAACTCTACATTAATGTTACATTTTGTGTGTGACTTATGCAGGTCAGTGTTACAAAATGACCCGGCACAGATAGCAATTGCTGAAGGTTGCGGCACATGCTGTCCCATTAATAAATAATTTCCCTAAAACTATTTTACTGCTACATTGTGTGCACTGAATACTTAAGGGCAAAGTACTAAAATAAGTAACACCTAGAAAAATTCTACATGCATTTGTGCACCTCACCTGATATTTCAAGTCACAGCTGATTTTGCATTCATTGAAGCAAGAAAGTGAGTTGAGCGTTAGTTTTTGCAGATCCCTGCTCCTTTCTACGAATTACAGAATTATGTAAATGCCACCACCTGACGTTTATTCATGAAAGATGCCATGTTATTATTGGTAATAAGCCAGTGTCAAACTGTAGAACATATTTAGGCCCAGATCCACCAAATAAAAAATACCACTTACTGTATGAGCACATTGACATGTCTGAGACAGGTCTGCAACCCTGCTTTTCACCATTATCTCGTCGCATACAATGCTTCCATTGCAGCCAGGGATTCTAGGTAATGATATGCAAATGAGCCCTAACAGTGTGTCACTTTTGTCACTTTTTTTTAACTCACCATAATTTATTTTGAGTCTGGTTGATACACAGATCCACAGACTCTGCTAGGCCTATAGTTCGCTTTGAGGATACCATGATAACTCAAGGAACTTGGAACGTACAGTAACATATTTGCTTCCTTTCTCTTTACTGCATGCTGTACACATGTACTTTCTGTTTCAGTGATTGCTGCATTGTTTGTCTTTTCTTTCAAGGTCGCCACTGATGCTGTTGAAAACATCCGTACAGTTGTTTCTTTGACACGGGAGAGAAAATTTGAGTCCATGTATGAGAAAAGCTTGGAAGGCCCATACAGGTAACAGAAAATAGCAAAAACGTTTAGTCGAGATGCCGTCCTACATACAACTATCTAAATATCTAATGACAATGATTTGTGTTTAATAATATAAAACTAACTGATTCAAGTCTTTTAAAAATCAGATTAGTTAGATTCAAGAAGCTCCTTTGGCTCAATCCAATGCGTTTCGGAGCGGATCGCTACTTCATCAGGGTGTGGGAAGACTCGGTTAGGACATTTAATATATACCCATCATTCCTGAGTGATTGGTCTATGCGCTAACCCAGTTTAACCCAGGGACTAGTTTAAAGGGGATTAAATAGCCCCGCAGGTTGTGGCAGTTGGGAGGTAAGTGTGCTTTTCCTTGCCAGACAGGGCTCCGTCCTTAGTAAAGCCCAGTGAGGCTGGCAGTGGTGAGTGAGCGGGGATCATTTAAACATGAGTTCCGGGAGCCCACTTGCGTCAACGATCGGGTCACGTGGGCCCGTCTACGGTGTCACGGGTCATCGGTTCAAGGAACTTTGACCTTTAACCCTTTGAGCGAGCGCTCTGGCAGGGGTAGCGCTTACCACTAATTTAATGGTTAAATAAAAAGCTGCGACCATGTACCTTCAGACCTTGTCTTGCCATTGTTTGTGTGTTACTTATGTGGGGTTCCAGGTTCTTGAGGTGGAGGGGACGGGAGCTCCCTCGCAGTCTCCCATCATGTATGGCGGGTTCTACTGTCCTAATCTATAGTATGTTATATTTATTCATCTCCCCAAACTGGATAGTGTTGTTCCTCTTGTATGAGGACATCGGTTTAATGTTTTACTTCCATAGAACGGTGATGGAATGTGTTTAAAAAAAAAGAAGAAAGAAAACAACAAAAAAAGTAAATTATGCATATTTCATTTTTTTTGTTAAGGAATTCCGTGAAGAAAGCACATGTATATGGAATAACGTTTGGTCTTTCTCAAGCAATCATGTTCTTCTCTTACGCTGCTTCCTTCCGATTTGGTGCATACTTAATAGCAGTGAATTTAATGAACTTTGAAAATGTTTTTCTGTAAGTATTCATTTCTCCTCTTCGTGTCTATTCGTGTTTCACGCTGATATTGAAGATGTTTGCATGCTTTAGAGCAGGTGTAGCCAACACCAGTCCCCAAGAGCTATCAACAGGTCAGGTTTTAAGGATATCTTTGCCTCGGCACAGGTGGCTCAATCAGTGGCTCAGTCGACGACTGACCTAACTGCGCTGAAGCAGGGATATCCTGAAAACCTGACCTGTTGGTGGCCCTTGAGGACTGGAGTTGGCCACATCTGCTTTAGATTCTGTCAGTCTTATCTAAAATATACTCATACTCTTTTTGTATAATATTGTCTTCTTAGGGTTTTCTCAGCCATTGTATTCGGGGCAATGGCCTTGGGGCAGACCAGCTCCTTTGCACCAGACTACGCTAAGGCGAAGCTGTCAGCAGCTCATATGTTCCATCTGTTTGAGAAAGTTCCAGAAATAGACAGCTACAGCAATGAAGGAGAACAACCTGTAAGTCAAGTCATGTTTCCACTTATATCAGAATACAGATTGACCGACGCCCCCCACGCCCCCTTTTCATGTCACTGTACAATATTTGCCCTTTGGGGAGTGATTGCGCTCTCTTCATATATTGGAATTAGAGTAAATGTAAAAGCAGCCAGCTATGTATTTCGCATTTTTTTTTTTTTTTTCACATTTCATTAATAATGTTGCAAATGTAGATTTGGAAAAGTGTAAGTTCTAAAATCACAACAAACGGACAATAAATGAAAGAAGGAATGCAGTATTCCAAAATGGCGCTGTGCTAGATAATAGTGCTTTACAGAGGATGAAAAACTGGAAGTAAATAGAGTGTAAAAACGACAAAACACCTAAATAGGAGAGACTTTGGAAGAACTTTTATAGAATAACATACATTTACCACTTCAGGTGGGTAGACTGGAAATCATTCAACCCTTTAAGCCCTTTATGCTGAAGGACCCTCTTACAAAAGGGGTCGAAAATAAGCAATACAAAAATGTATCTTAATAAAAAAAAGGGCACCGAAAATGTAGAACTAAAATTGGATCATTCTTAATAAATGTAAGGCTATGCAATAGTGACTAGAATAAGTGTCCCGGGTGCACCATTGAGGCAATACTAAGAACAATAGCACGATATTTTTCTTGTTGATACCGGCCTAATGTGTACCACTGTTATCCATAGGTGCAAACAATAGGTAATAAGGGGACATCCCCTCCAAGTCCCAACTTTAAAAAAAGGAAAAAAAGAAAAGGGGTGTGTGCCGAGCACGCAAGTGACACTTATTGGTGTGTTGTCACTGAATTTGAAATTATACTCTCCAAAGTCTTTCATTCAATCAAAAACTTCAAAATACAATTTCATTGACAAAACACAAAGAGTTTTCACTTACAACGCGCGTGCTCGGCGCACACACCATTTTTTTGGGGGGGGGAGGGGGATTTTAACACATCCAAGAAATCCAACACATATTTGCTGTTGTAGCCTGTGTTGCATTTACCATTTTGATCACAAATGTAATTTCGCTCTCAAACTATCCAATGCAATCGTTTTAGGAAATATTTTTGCCCAATAATATTTTGGAAAAACAGTATATTTTAATGATTTAGGTTATTTTAAGTGCATTCATCCTTTATCAGTTCTGAGAGGAAAACCAAATAAAACACGTCATAAGCGCGCTGACGTATGTGACGTGTGGTAGAGAAGAACGCCAGGATGGATGTGGCCAATGCCTTACACATAGTGTCGAAAGGCTCCAGTGACCGCAGCGGGATGATGTTCGCGGCCTCGATGCTGCACCGTTCCTTCTCCCTTTACCTCCTCCTCCTCCTGACCTCTCACGGGCAGAGCAGCGTGTCCTGCCCGCTTGCTGAGTGGGGTCTCCTCCGCCTCCCGGGCCTGGCATGCGCCGTCCAGGCCTGTGTATGTGCTTGTATTACCGGGTGCCTCTGCGCATACACTGGCGGCACCTGACGCTTTTGTGCATGCGCTGGCAGCAGCCGCTTCTACGTATACGCTGTCGGCCTCACTGCACAATGTGCAAATATTCATGTTGAACTTGTGCATATGCGCAGATGGTTCAGACTGTTTCCGCGCATGCTCAGCCATCGCTGGCCACTTCTGTGGCCCAATTCTGCGCATACGCGTTCCCTTACATCCGTTACAACTTTCGTCCCCATGAAGGAGCTTTAACCTATGAGATTTTTGTAGGTGCCAGTGCCAGCTAAGAAGTTTCACTTCAAAGCTATTATGTTCTCCCCTACTTTCATGGTCGTAGGAAAAATTTCACTAGCTCTCTCCACTGAAATCTAGTGAGAGCTTGTGTACCTCAGAGTATGGTACAGATAAAGGCGCTCTCGCTCCCTCTCTCTCTCTTAATCCCCCTCTTTTCTCAGCCTAGATAAAGGTTTTGGATTTACCACACCCTTTTTACATAATTGTAGTGGGTGTCCTTTTTATTTGTAAGGTGCAGGCAGTTGAAGAGTGGCCGGGATCCCACTTCTGCCACGTAGTTAAACTTGAACCTGGATATCTTCTTGCCGCACTGTTCTAATAAAGTCTTACACCAGGCATTATAGTATAATAAAGTGGTTTATTGCTTGCCCAGGTAAATATTGCACCCTTATTGAGGAAGGGAGATCCCCGAAACGTTGTGCGTTTGCAACCTTCAAATAAACCACTTTATTATACTGTAATGCCTGGTGTAAGACTGTATTAGAACAGTGCGGCAAGAAGATATCAAGTTTCAACTTTATCTCAGCTTTGTAAATCACAACTTGATAAATGACTCCTCATTTCACCGGCAGGCTGAAGCTCTTATGTGCTTTTTTCGCACTAGTACAGTTCTGTGGTAAGAGTTGGGCTATGAGAAAC
This sequence comes from Ascaphus truei, assembly GCF_040206685.1. Classification (NCBI taxonomy): domain Eukaryota; kingdom Metazoa; phylum Chordata; class Amphibia; order Anura; family Ascaphidae; genus Ascaphus; species Ascaphus truei. Next base: position 409,940,829 of record NC_134484.1, on the reverse strand, counting down.
AAGGAAAGGATCCCACAAGATGCACTCACTGGGGGTAGAACTCAAAATAAATAAATTTTATTAATGATAACAAGAAAAAAACAATCTAATTAAAACCTGATATCCTGGCGCATGTTTAGGCACAGCGGAGTGTGGAATGCTTGATATAAGTCTATGCCTGGGTATTAACACTGTATGAGTGATCCAGGATATGGACTAGTAGCTATGTTCATATATAATTATCCCTGATTATGCTGCAGTCATGATGTTGCTAAGCAGGTAATAACAAATGTTTGCTCAAAAAACGACTTTTGTTCTGCTGCCAGTGGGTATGAAGGGGTTAACCAATTGTCCCACTTTGTCATGGATGTTAAGCAAGCTGTAGTGATCGCTTAGGCAGCTTTCTGGAGTCAGAGGCAATGATTCATTTGCTCCCCATAGCTCAGAGTGTGTATCAAAAAGTGCCAGGAGGTAAACAGTTAACCTACTTGGCCAAAGATACCAGACAGGCAGTAATGATCGTGTGTGTGTAGCAGCTTGCTGGAGTCAGACGCTGCGAGTGATTCTGCCACACACTGCAGAGTGTATGGCAGGGGAGTGCCTGAATCGCCGAGTGCAGGGATTTATAGTGAGATGAACAGGAAAGCAATCCTAGCTAGTGGGATCCACAACTGGCCCACATCTTTTTTAGCTAATTGTACTCCACTCTGTGAACCCTACTGACCACACTACTAGCTAGTGGGTCGCGCTGATGACGTCACACAGGACGTCTCACCCGACACGTGTTTCGTTCCTGACTGGAACTTCTTCGGGGGTGGGCGGGTCTATGCTCCCTGCAGCCTTTTATGTACTCTGGTTGTCATGGTAACCCAGTAGCATCATCATGACAGAGTATGTAATGACAAGCAAAGGGGAAAAGGTGATCTAGGCAGGGAAACAAGGTTAAAAAACGGGTCCTATTAACCCATGAAAACAGGTTAAAAAAAAGGTTAAAAAAACATACAAGTTGAAAGCTCATGAAGAGATACTGTCAGAGGCAAATTAATAAGCACATAAGTTGTAATTGAGTGTTTTTGAGTGTGTTGAATGGTAGACTGTATTCAATAAAACAATAATCTCACAGGGGAGATTGTGTGGCAGGCTCTTATTTCAACAGGAAGGAGGGGGGTGAGGGGGGGGAAGGGGGGGGAAAAAGAAGGGGGGGGGGGAAGGGGGGAAGAGAGGGGGGGGGAAGGATAGAGGACTACAGAAAGGGGGTGTATACAAAACCCTCATTCAAACCCCCAGGAGATAGGGTCCCCAAGGTGTATATCCACCTAGACTCTTTTCTCAGTAGAAAACCCTTACACCTTACATAGGTTCCAACACGAACGTGGATATGTTTATCAAACTGGTTGTCAATGACCTCGAACAAATAACACCTAGGGGAGGGACAGATAACATGACTTCAGGGGAGAAAATCGCTCTACAGGAACTGAGTGACCTTAGGGAGGTAATCATGAAACCCTCTGACAAGGGAGGAAATATTGTGTTGATGGACGAAAAGAAATATATCCGTGAAAACATAAAACTCTTAAGTGATAGAACATGCTATAAAATCCTTCATGAAGATCCCACCAGGTCTTTTCACCAAGAACTACAGTCAATTTTGAGAACAGGCCTCACTAAGAAAGTGATTACTGAACAAGAGTTCAACTATATTTTGGTAAACAAACCTAAAATAGCTACCTTTTACACACTACCCAAACTACACAAGGATCCCAAGAATCCTCCGGGAAGACCAATAGTATCGGGCATTGATTCTCTCAGCGAGCATGCAAGCACTTATCTTGATGTAGTCCTAAGACCTTTTGTGGTTACCCTCCCATCACATACAAAAGACACGACCGACATCCTCAAAAAAATTGACGGCGTCCAGGTGACACCACATACCTTTTTGGTGTCCCTAGACGTTGAATCACTTTACACCAGTATACAGCATTCGGTGGGTCTCAGAGCAGTGGAATCATTCCTTAAAACAAGAAGCGCTGAACATAGGGACCATAATGCTTTCGTGATTGAACTTTTGCAATATGTATTGACACACAACTACTTTCTCTTTAAGAACAAATATTACCACCAACTCCAGGGTACGGCGATGGGCACAACCTGTGCCCCCACGTATGCCAACTTATACCTGGGGTGGTGGGAAGAAAGTAGTGTGTTCACCGATACCATGTCGGAGTTCACACAGCATATAGAGCTCTGGTCACGCTACATCGATGATGTGCTCGTGGTGTGGAGCGGAACAAGAGAAATTTTCCTGTCATTTGTAGAGAAGTTGAATCAGAACACGCATAACCTTAGACTTACGTACAACTTGAGTCAAGAGTGTATTACCTTCCTAGACCTTGACATCTACAAGGATGCTCTGGGTCTGCTCCACACCACGGTACACACGAAGACTACGGCAACCAATAACCTTCTGTTGGCATCAAGCCATCACCCACGACCCTTGATACAAGGGATACCAACGGGCCAATTCCTACGGGTCAGGAGGAATTGCTCGACGCTTAAAGACTTTGAGATCCAATCTTTAAAAATGAAAAATAAGTTTCTCGACAGGGGGTACAGTCGATCCTGTGTTAACAAAGCATATAAACGGGCAAAACGCACAGATAGAGGAACACTACTGTATGCCAAGAAAGCAGAACATGAGGGCACCCAACCCATCAGGGTGATAGGCACCTACAACAAACAATGGAGAGAGATTCGAGACTCCATGAACAAACATTGGCACATCCTTCTGGCGGATAACGACCTTAGAAAGGTTCTAAACCCCCAGGCGTCTATTACATATAGACGCCCACGCAATCTTGCGGACTGTCTGGTACACAGCCACTATCAAGGCCATGACAACACAACATGGCTAGACAGCAGCAGGATAACTGGGACCTTCAAGTGTGGTGCATGCAAGGCATGTAAATATATACATACCTCAAAACAGTTTAATGGCTCGCATAGTAATAAACAATACGGTATGCGAAATTTCATTAACTGTAAAACAGAGGGAGTTATATATCTGATAACATGCAAATGCGGTACAAAATATGTTGGGAAGACATCACGTGAATTTAGACGAAGGATTCTGGAACACATTAGCACCGTTAACACTAAAAAGGACGTACCCGTTGCCAGACATGTTAATTCTGCCCATGGGGGGGATGTCTCCAATCTATCTTTCCAGGGGATTGACCTTGTGAAATTGGGGATACGTAAGGGGGATCTAGACAATGCTCTACTGAGAAAAGAGTCTAGGTGGATATACACCTTGGGGACCCTATCTCCTGGGGGTTTGAATGAGGGTTTTGTATACACCCCCTTTCTGTAGTCCTCTATCCTTCCCCCCCCCTCTCTTCCCCCCTCCCCCCCCCGCCCTTCTTTTTTCCCCCCCTTCCCCCCCCTCACCCCCCTCCTTCCTGTTGAAATAAGAGCCTGCCACACAATCTCCCCTGTGAGATTATTGTTTTATTGAATACAGTCTACCATTCAACACACTCAAAAACACTCAATTACAACTTATGTGCTTATTAATTTGCCTCTGACAGTATCTCTTCATGAGCTTTCAACTTGTATGTTTTTTTAACCTGTTTTCATGGGTTAATAGGACCCGTTTTTTAACCTTGTTTCCCTGCCTAGATCACCTTTTCCCCTTTGCTTGTCATTACATACTCTGTCATGATGATGCTACTGGGTTACCATGACAACCAGAGTACATAAAAGGCTGCAGGGAGCATAGACCCGCCCACCCCCGAAGAAGTTCCAGTCAGGAACGAAACACGTGTCGGGTGAGACGTCCTGTGTGACGTCATCAGCGCGACCCACTAGCTAGTAGTGTGGTCAGTAGGGTTCACAGAGTGGAGTACAATTAGCTAAAAAAGATGTGGGCCAGTTGTGGATCCCACTAGCTAGGATTGCTTTCCTGTTCATCTCACTATAAATCCCTGCACTCGGCGATTCAGGCACTCCCCTGCCATACACTCTGCAGTGTGTGGCAGAATCACTCGCAGCGTCTGACTCCAGCAAGCTGCTACACACACACGATCATTACTGCCTGTCTGGTATCTTTGGCCAAGTAGGTTAACTGTTTACCTCCTGGCACTTTTTGATACACACTCTGAGCTATGGGGAGCAAATGAATCATTGCCTCTGACTCCAGAAAGCTGCCTAAGCGATCACTACAGCTTGCTTAACATCCATGACAAAGTGGGACAATTGGTTAACCCCTTCATACCCACTGGCAGCAGAACAAAAGTCGTTTTTTGAGCAAACATTTGTTATTACCTGCTTAGCAACATCATGACTGCAGCATAATCAGGGATAATTATATATGAACATAGCTACTAGTCCATATCCTGGATCACTCATACAGTGTTAATACCCAGGCATAGACTTATATCAAGCATTCCACACTCCGCTGTGCCTAAACATGCGCCAGGATATCAGGTTTTAATTAGATTGTTTTTTTCTTGTTATCATTAATAAAATTTATTTATTTTGAGTTCTACCCCCAGTGAGTGCATCTTGTGGGATCCTTTCCTTGTTTCTCAGTACATATCTTTATCCCTGATAGCACCCTCTCCAGTCCTTACTCTCATATCCTAGTGGCTGAGCGGGGTTACTCCACCTCTCCCCCCCCCCCTCCCTTATTACTAAGAGTTGGGCTATACCAGTAATGTCTCCTGACCATGGAGGTGGTGCCAGAGAAATGAGGAGTGATTTACAGGGGTTTGCAGAAGTATTCAACCCCTGCCAATAATGTCACATGTTGTTGAATTACAAATAATGGATGCACAGTTTTTCAAAGCTACAGAACTAGTTGTTAATCTGAACACTGTTATATGAGGAGGTGGAGAAGGAGGAGGAGGATGAAGAGGAGGAGAAGGAGGTAAAATGCCAGCAAAGGAAATGTACAAAATGAAATTCACTGCCCAAGTTGCACAAGTATTCAGCCCCTTAAGTCAGTACTTGGTAGAAGCACCTTTTATAACAATTACTGCTGTGAGTATTTTTGGGTACAGTAGGTCTCTACTAGATTTGCACAGTAGGATGGTGAGATGTATGCCTATTCCGGTTAAATTAATCCAGTTCTGATAAGATGGTTGGGGATCGTCGATGGACTGCAATCTTCAAGTCTTGCGTAATTGTTTGATTGGATTCATCAGGAGAGTAACAAGGCTATTCAAGAACATTAATTCTCTTCGTGTTCAACCACTCCAGTGTGGCTTTGACTTTGTGATTCAGCTCATTGTCCTGCTGAAATATGAATTTCCTTCCCAATATCTGAGTCTTGGCTGACTGAAACAGGTTTTCCTCAAGGATTCGCCAGTACGTTGCACCATCCATTCTCCCCTCTATCCTGATAGGCTTCCTAGTCCCTACTGAAGAGAAGCATCATGCTTGACAGTTGGCATGGTGTGTTGTGCTTGCGCCAGACGTAATACTTGGAATTTAGACCAAAAAGTTATATTTTTGTCTCGTCTAACCATAAAACCTTTTTGCACATGTCTGCAGAAAAAGGTTTTGTGTTCAGACGAGACAAAAAGTGTACAAGACAGACGAGTGTATGTTTTCATAAGGTGTACATACATTATAAAAGCTTATGTGTAAAGGTATTGTGCAGAGTTGAAAGCGTGATGATACAGAGTGTGGTATATATGTAGGTGTGCATGTACGTTTGGGGGAGGTATTTTGCAGAGTTGAAAGCTTGATGATACAGAGTGTGGTATATATGTAGGTGTGCATGTACGTTTGGGGGAGGTATTGTGCAGAGTTGAAAACGTGATGATACAGAGTGTGGTATATATGTAGGTGTGCATGTACGTTTGGGGGAGGTATTGTGCAGAGTTGATAGCGTGATGATACAGAGTGTGGTATATATGTAGGTGTGCATGTACGTTTGGGGGAGGTATTGTGCAGAGTTGAAAGCGTGATGATACAGAGTGTGGTATATATGTAGGTGTGCATGTACGTTTGGGGGAGGTATTGTGCAGAGTGGAAAGCGTGATGATACAGAGTGTGGTATATATGTAGGTGTGCATGTACGTTTGGGGGAGGTATTGTGCAGAGTTGATAGCGTGATGATACAGAGTGTGGTATATATGTAGGTGTGCATGTACGTTTGGGGGAGGTATTGTGCAGAGTTGAAAGCGTGATGATACAGAGTGTGGTATATATGTAGGTGTGCATGTACGTTTGGGGGAGGTATTGTGCAGAGTTGAAAGCTTGATGATACAGAGTGTGGTATATATGTAGGTGTGCATGTACGTTTGGGGGAGGTATTGTGCAGAGTTGAAAGCGTGATGATACAGAGTGTGGTATATATGTAGGTGTGCATGTACGTTTGGGGGAGGTATTGTGCAGAGTTGATAGCGTGATGATACAGAGTGTGGTATATATGTAGGTGTGCATGTACGTTTGGGGGAGGTATTGTGCAGAGTTGAAAGCGTGATGATACAGAGTGTGGTATATATGTAGGTGTGCATGTACGTTTGGGGGAGGTATTTTGCAGAGTTGAAAGCTTGATGATACAGAGTGTGGTATATATGTAGGTGTGCATGTACGTTTGGGGGAGGTATTGTGCAGAGTTGAAAGCGTGATGATACAGAGTGTGGTATATATGTAGGTGTGCATGTACGTTTGGGGGAGGTATTGTGCAGAGTTGAAAACGTGATGATACAGAGTGTGGTATATATGTAGGTGTGCATGTACGTTTGGGGGAGGTATTGTGCAGAGTTGATAGCGTGATGATACAGAGTGTGGTATATATGTAGGTGTGCATGTACGTTTGGGGGAGGTATTGTGCAGAGTTGATAGCGTGATGATACAGAGTGTGGTATATATGTAGGTGTGCATGTACGTTTGGGGGAGGTATTGTGCAGAGTTGAAAGCGTGATGATACAGAGTGTGGTATATATGTAGGTGTGCATGTACGTTTGGGGGAGGTATTGTGCAGAGTTGAAAGCTTGATGATACAGAGTGTGGTATATATGTAGGTGTGCATGTACGTTTGGGGGAGGTATTGTGCAGAGTTGAAAGCGTGATGATACAGAGTGTGGTATATATGTAGGTGTGCATGTACGTTTGGGGGAGGTATTGTGCAGAGTTGATAGCGTGATGATACAGAGTGTGGTATATATGTAGGTGTGCATGTACGTTTGGGGGAGGTATTGTGCAGAGTTGAAAGCGTGATGATACAGAGTGTGGTATATATGTAGGTGTGCATGTACGTTTGGGGGAGGTATTGTGCAGAGTTGAAAGCGTGATGATACAGAGTGTGGTATATATGTAGGTATGCATGTACGTTTGGGGGAGGTATTGTGCAGAGTGGAAAGCGTGATGATACAGAGTGTGGTATATATGTAGGTGTGCATGTACGTTTGGGGGAGGTATTGTGCAGAGTGGAAAGCGTGATGATACAGAGTGTGGTATATATGTAGGTGTGCATGTACGTTTGGGGAGGTATTGTGCAGTTCCTTATTATTGTTATATAATTATATAGTACATGAGGTTGAGAAAAGACATAAGTCCATCAAGTATAACCTATGTCAGATTTATATGACAAATACTGATTCTATATTTATATTTACAGTATATTGATCAGAAAACAATCCCAGTGAAACATTTTCCAACAATGTCTCATAAGAGGAAAAAGTAAATTTCTTGACGACCCCAATAATGGCAAACAGATTCTGACGGATCTATTTAAACTCACTTCACAATAAGGAACATTACTCTTTCATAAAGCGCACAGTTGCGCGAAACGCGTTAGAGGTTCCTCAATCTCTATTTTAAATGTTGCTGACAGCCAAATAAATATTTTTCATTGCGATGCGGCTCCCATGGTTTTTCGTCTCGGTCAGTGCACCGCTTTATCCCGTCCCCCACGGGAGATCTTCCGGTAATTCATGTTTATGTATAAAAATAGGAAAGTGTCACAAGATATTGGCTTGTAATTTTCATCTTTTGGAAGTTTTATATAGTGACAGACAAAATATATGAGCAGATTTCTATAGCTTGAAAGGGTTACTGTAGACAGCAGAGATGGGCTTAGTTCCCTAAAAATGTGCTTTTGAAAGTAGAATATCATGCATTGAACTTTTTAACTACTTCAGATCTGGAGTCAGTACATTGGGAACTCAGGGCCATACTTACAAGATGTGTTGGAAAATAAGATGCGTTTCTGCTTGTCACTGCTAAGTAAATATGGCCCTCAGTTCTTGAGGCTGTGGTATTTGTACGCCACTATTACCCATATTGTAGGTCTCCCACTCCCCCCTTACTCAAACTCCCCTGTCTTTTTCACTCTTCCCCCTCTCTGTCTTACTCTCCCTCCCCACTCAGTTACTCTTTCCCTCCCCATATATCTTCCAACCCCCTCCTCTATAACTCCCCCACCCCTATCTCTTTCACTCCCCTCGGAGCCAGCGTTATAGCAGGAGGTACAGGGAGGCCCACCCAAGCGGCTGGTAGCAGAAGTTGAGCCCGACTCGACCAGAGCCTAACTTCCAGTTTCGGACTGCCGAGGCAGGCCCCTGCATCTGCAAGACTGGCTAAGCGATACAAATTCAAATGTCATTTACATAATGCCAATCATCACTTATGTTCCCTGCAACTTTTTAGTTATTGCACCTGTTTCTGAGACAAAAAAAAAAAAGAACGTACCCCAAAATGTTAACTCACTGTCCTGCTGCAGCAAAGAGTGGGTTGTTTGCTGGTTAACCGTTCTGCTGCCATACTGCACACAATATAACATGTTCATGGTTAGATCATGACACATAAACAATAATAGTGCAATTACAGTAAGTGTTCAGGAGTTGGTTTATATCGGTTAACATTGGGTAATATACAGTGACCCTCTGGCAGACTTTGCAGGAAAGTAACCTAACTTGTAAGTGCCTATTGTCCTGAAGTGATATTACTGTAATAACATGAAAAATATTACCAATTTCTGTTGAATGTTTTGCTTCACTGGTGATTATTCCAAAAAGGACCCTACTTAACACAGATGTATATTCATTAATTGCAGGAACAATTCAGTGGGAATGTGACATTCAGAGATGTGATGTTTAATTACCCGACCCGGCCGGACGTCCCTGTGCTTCAAGGATTGGACGTCACAGTAAAGAAAGGAGAGACCCTAGCACTGGTGGGAAGCAGCGGCTGTGGGAAGAGCACAACGGTTCAACTACTGGAGAGGTTTTACGACCCATACAGTGGTGAAGTGGTAATTAATTTTGTAGAGATTTTTTGTGATGAGTGTTTTATATATATATATATATATTGCTCTGTGGGTTTTCAGATTTACTTTTGAATCTGTCATTTCATTAATTGAGAAATACATAGAAATGTTTTTTACTTGATGATATCTGTAGTCACAACTGAGATTTATTTATTAAATGCTGCTTTTCCATAAAACACCTACAATACGGACGCTAGAAAACACATATTCAATAGGAAATAAGTTGCCTTCCGACACTGAAATCTGACATATGGAGTAGCACCGCGTAGTAACTATGGCCCTATATTGTGAAGCTTCAGTTTAAAACCTCAGACAAATACTGTTTTATTTTATTTTTAATAGTTGGTCAAATATTTCTCATTCCAAATACTCTGGTATTGGGGAATCAGAATCTATAGTACAGCTGAACTCTGTTATAAAGCGGTGCTCGGGGTCCACATAATGAGATTGCGTTATAACCGGGATCGCGTTATAAACGGGATCGCGTTATAAACGGGATCGCGTTATAAACGGGATCGCGTTATAACCGGGATCGTGAAATGGCCACCACGATCAGCGAGGACGTATCCGGCATCTGCAGTTCTCTCCTCTCCCTGCTTCATCAGACTGTATCCATGTGCGCGGCTTTTTATTTGACTTTTGAGCGCAGAGGAGGGTCACATGACCCTTCTCTGACCAATAACAGCCCAACAGTGAATACATTTTATATAATACACATGCAGGAATCAAACCCATGACCCTTCATATGCTAGTAGAAATTCTCTAGCTGCTACACCACAGGGTTGGTGTGATGAATCTGACTCTATAAATAAACTTAACATCTATTAGATTGCATTGTGCAGTTAACTAGCAGTTAGAGAATTGCTACTAGCATATGAAGGGTCGTGGGTTCGATTCTTGCATGTGTATTATATAAAATGTATTCACTGTTGGGCTGTTATTGGTCAAAGAAGGGTCATGTGACCCTCTTCTGTGCTCAAAAGTCAAACTGAAAGCTGCGCATGTGGACGCAGCCTGATGAAGCAGGGAGAAGAGAGAGCTGCAGAGAGGAAAGAGCTGCAGATGCCGGGTAAGTCAAAAAAGCATTGAACGTTATTTTTTTTTTAAACCCTTGGAGATGTTTATAAATCGGGAGCCACACTCAGACTGCGTTATAAGCGGATCCACGTTGTAGCAGATCGTACTATAACGGGTTGAGCTGTAGATTGTAAATATAGCTCCTTTTGTAAGAATCCAACAATAATTAATGAAATGTTTAATGTGTTTTTATATATCTAATGCAGCTCTGTGTTTTGTTAATATTTCTTAGATCTCTGGCGTTGCTCTGTGTTTTATATACAAACAGGTCCCCTTCATACAGAATGCTAAAGTTAATTTAACAGAAATACTTGTAGCCCTGTACCATTGTCATATGTGCATGTTGTTTCTAGAGTCTAGATAACTATGGTGTGAAGAAGCTGAACATCCAGTGGCTCAGGGCACAGATGGGTATTGTGTCCCAGGAGCCCATGCTGTTTGACTGCAGCATTGCTGAGAATATTGCATATGGTGATAACAGCAGGGAGGTGTCACAAGAAGAGATTGAAATGGCAGCCAAAGAAGCCAATATCCATAGTTTCATTGAATCTCTACCCGATGTAAGTAGGCCCTTGCTTTTGCTTTTACTGATATTTCTGCGTTTAGATTATTCCTTAGATTTAGTATGCTTAATTGGCCAAAATGAGATCATTTTTTAGTGGCAAGTACATACAGCTGTAGCAAAGCTTAGTGTCTTCCGCGGCCCCAAAGGATTAATGCTGCGGGAGATCCAATTCAAAAGCATAGTCCCCCGCAGACTTTTGTTTGTCTGTCTGCGATGTCAGGGACAGTAAGTCTTGCTACATCTGTACATATTGTGGTTTTCAGCAACGTGTGAGTGTTGTTAGAGAGCTTACCACTTGTGCTTGGGAAATCAGTAGACACTATTCGTTATCCATAGTCCTCACATTGGCATGTTCCAGTTGATCAAACAGGATACCGAGTTTGACGATTGGGGTTTGGATGCAATGTAGATGGTTGAGGGTTTATTAGCCTTTCTGTATTGTGCACTATGGAGGGGTTTGCCAATTGTCTCACAACACAGACTCATTGTGTCTAACTTGAAGCCTTCTTCTTGTTTTAATATGCAGATTAGGGACCCAATTAGATGGAAGAGTGAAAGAGAAAGACATTGCTGAATAATGGGTCAGTCGGCTATAGGACTGGCTGCATGAGATGTGTACTGAAGCAACCTTAAACCTTAGGTCAATCCTTGTGAACAGAGAAAGCTAAAAAGTGACAGGCATGAAGTAAAATGCTCATTTTGAAGTCCACTTGCACAGAAACTTGGCATCTGTAGTTTAAATATATAGTATTTGTTAGTGAAACACAATTGGGGAATGATTCGCTATTTTTGCCTTTAAAAACAGCAAGTCATTACACTATCAATACAGTAATAATACAGAAGAGTGTTTAAAAAAAATTCTTATTATGAAATTATAAATCATCGCAAATGGTTGATTTGCATCAGATCTTATTTTATTGAATTTAAGAGAATAGAAGCAAGTTCCAAATGACGGTGCTCAGTGTACATAGGAAACATATATTCCAAATAAAGTCCTGAATCATAAATATAAGTGTTTGTAGTATAAGCTGTTAATCAAGCCCTGTGAGACTGATAGACCCAGTGTATCTGCATCTCATATGAGGAGTTAGTAGCAATAACTGTCCATATAGTGGGGATACATTGCATAATTCAGTTAGAGTACTCCACTTGACAAACCTCTAGAGTGACACCGATAATGGTCAGATAGTGGAGGAGATACAGTACTCACATATGGCAGCTTGTCCTGGTGCGTGCGTCACGCCAGTCAATAGTAGAGAAGAACATCCAGAGATAGGGACGGAGCACAGCTGTAAAAATGCAGGGGCTAACACCAGTAGAGGAAGGTTAAAAAGTTACATTTTAATGGTTATGGCATACAGGGAGCATGTGGTTAACACTCTGACGCGTTTCAGGCAAACGCCCTTTATCAAAGAGTGACTCTTTGATAAAGGGCGTTTGCCTGAAACGCGTCAGAGTGTTAACCACATGTTCCCTGTATGCCATAACTATTAAAATTTTACTTTTTAACCTTCCTCTACTGGTGTTAGCCCCTGCATTTTTACAGCTGTGCTCCGTCCCTATCTCTGGATGTTCTTCTCTACTATTGAATTTAAGAGCACTGTTTGTAATTTGTCATTTAATAATAAACCCATAAGGGGCAGGATTTTTGTTGATCAGAGAGCCATACCTTGATGTCTTAACTTTTGTTACGTTGCATTTCCAAACTTTTGAGGGAACATTTTCCCGCAATATAGATTTTTGAATGTATTCAAGCAGCAATATGTGTGTCACATTCACCAAGCTTCCATGTGGGTTATCCCACACCGATCCGGTGGTAATTGCTATTGACTTGAATGGACATTCATACGGATCGGTGCATTGACCTGTATTGGTGCTTGATGAATCTGCCCCATTGTGAGAGCGTTGAGTAAACGGTCTGTGCTTTGTGTCACAGCCCAAGATTTTGATTTCTGGCAAGCCACTGGGATATAAAATAAATAAATAAAACCTCTTCCCCTGTGAAGAGGCTGAACTATATTTATTATACCTTCTGAATGGTGTATCTGGCTTATCCATGCTACTTTTGTGCTTTTTCAGTAGATTCTATTTCCTTTACCCTGTTTTACTTGTAGTTGTTACTCATTCTAATACTCCTCTCTACTAGACATATAACACCTTTGTGGGAGACAAAGGAACCCAGCTCTCGGGTGGTCAGAAGCAACGTGTAGCCATAGCACGGGCTCTTGTACGGCAACCTAAAATTCTTCTGCTGGATGAAGCTACATCTGCTCTGGATACAAAGAGTGAAAGGGTAACGTCTAAATCTATGTATTTATTGTATTACTTTTCTAATGTCAATAATATGCCCTTCATTTATAAGGGTACAATCCAGCCTGCACATTTCTTGGTGCCTTTTAAGTAACCTTTTCCACAGAGATTATTTTGTTTTTATGCTGTAGCCCTCTGGATCTACTTGAAAGAGTATAACCTGTATTTATCGAGTGGGGCAGCAGCAATTCCAATCGAGGATTTCAGTCTGCCTCGCTGCAGCACGCAGATTAGTTAATCACAGCTGATCTCTGCCTTTAAATATCAAACATTTCACAGTCTTCTCTGTTGGCTGGAAAATCAGAAGCCATCATCTTTTATATTGTCTTCTCCTTAGTATGGGGGTGATATGCTCTGCCCCACCCATTCTACGATAGGTATGAAAAGCCAGAGTTTGATTCAATACATCGTTACCGAATCACCATCTTTCTACCTACATACACTTGGCGAAGTCTATTATCTACCGTAGAAGTAATTTGTTGAGACCCATGTAAATTAATGCTTACACTCTGATTTTTAGTGAAGGAAAAAAGGAAACAAATGGATCATGTTGTATTTTAAGAGTGCTACAATCTTTTAAAATGCCTATCAATCACATACGTGGGGTGCAGCATTGGTAAATAATGCCCATCAATCACATACGTGGGGTGCAGCATTGGTAAATAATGCCCATCAATCACATACGTGGGGTGCAGCGTTGGTAAATAATGCCCATCAATCACATACGTGGGGTGCAGCGTTGGTAAATAATGCCCATCAATCACATACGTGGGGTGCAGCATTGGTAAATAATGCCCATCAATCACATACGTGGGGTGCAGCATTGGTAAATAATGCCCATCAATCACATACGTGGGGTGCAGCGTTGGTAAATGTTTCTGGTGGACTCTATGCCCAGGGGTTTTTCTGTCACTACATCAAAGCTCTTAAAAAAATAATCCTTAAACCCAACCATACTTTGCTACTTTGTCTAAACTTTACAAAGAGGGGGAGGGGGATAAAGCTCCCACATTTCAATCCGTTCAAACTAGTTCATAGTGTCAGCCAGGGGCCCCGACAGATTTCCCGGGTCCAGGACTAGAGTTTCAACCCACCCGCCCCCCAGCCCATGTAATTGGCCTTGTAAGCCTTCCCCCCACCTCTATATACCTGTATTTCTCACCCGCTCCCCACGTCTCTCACTCTTCCCCCCTCTCTTCCTCACTCTCCCACCCCCCACCTCACCCATCTCTCTCTTTCACCACCTCTCTCCTCTCACTCTCCCACCCCTCCGCTATCACTTAATCACCCCCCTCTCTCACTCAATCCTGCTCCCTCAATCCCCCCCTTCTCCCACTCATTCTCCCACTACCCCCCCCCCTAAAATAGACACCACTACACACACACACACACCCAAATACAGATACCACTACACCACCCAAGATACAAACACCACACACTTACCTTGGGGGTGGGTCTCACCGATCTCCCCAGCAGCTGATGGCCTCGCTCTTTCCCACGTCAGGCCTGCTTCTCTCCTGCTGGTGTGTACCGGAAGCTGGATATGACTTCAAGACTCGTCCAGCTTCCGGCGCACACTGGCTGGGGAGAACCGGGGCTCGGCAGCTGGATGAAAAGTTGCAGCACCGGCCAGCCAAGCCCCTGGGTTGTCTCGGCTACACTTGTCCCAGCTCACTCCCCCTCCCCCACCCCCATCCCCCTGGTCCGCGGCCCTTGTGTCAGCTCTAGTACACAATCACTTTAGCAGAAAAGAAGGATGTCTGCATTTAAGTAATCCTTTAACAAAAGAGTGTCTTTATGCTGCAACTGATTTGTTTATTAAACACAGAGCCATTATATTAATATAGTTCAGAAAATACACTATAATCCATAAATTATACGGATGGTGAATATGGAGCCTAACATTGTTCCATGTCCATCCAAATTAACAAATGGCAAAAAAAAAAAAAAAGTAATAACGCTTTCTCCATTTCATATTTGGTCTGGATATGTTTAGTTGTCTCTGTGTCAATCTTTTTCCGTCTGATTTTTCATATTGATTCTACAGGAGACATTTTACAAGCTCCCCCCCCCCCCCCCCCCTGTATTCACCAGGTTGTACAAGATGCACTGGACCAAGCCCGAAAAGGTCGCACTTGTATTGTGATAGCTCATCGATTATCAACCATTCAGAATGCTGACAAGATAGCAGTGATCCAGAATGGAAAAGTTGTAGAGCAAGGAACACATCAACAGCTTTTAAAGATGGAAGGAGTCTATTATTCTCTGGTCACCATACAACTGGGCCACACATGAGTAGAAGGCCGTTCAAGACATTAAACACCCTAAAACATCAGACCGAAGCAGGCGGTTACTGTTTTTATAGTGTGGTCATAAAGCTTAAAGCATACAAGGAGGTTTGTTCTATTGACCAAGTTTCTTTGCCTGACACACGCAATCCCACAGACTTGACTGGACCCCTATAGGTTTGAGAGGGGAAAACAAGGAATATCGTTAAGGTTTCATTCCTTCCATCACCTAATGTCAGTCTGAAAACTCCAAAGAACCGTTACAGCCATAAAAGGTCTGTTTTATTTTGAGTAAACAGTGGCCTTCTCCAGTGAAAAAAAAAAATCTACTCCGTGTTGTTATTTCTACAATTTCGTACAAATTAAGTAGAGTTAATATTTTTGTATACTGTTAACATTTTGTATACATTTTATTTAATAGCTGGTTTTGATTATGTAATGTAATTTAAAGTTAATGTCCATAAAGCACTGTTTTTTTATTTACCAATTTAACACTGGAATAAACTGTTTCTCTGAACAGTTAAGCAGATTCTGAAACGCAGTTATTTCCTTGCATCTCCTTTTTGTTTATAATGACGTATGGGTTTTTATATGATTACTATGTAACACCCCTATGAACACAAGTATATTGATGGACACCCCTCTGGCCAATGACTGTGAACCACGGAAAGGACTGAGATCATAAGAAGAAGGATGACATCATGGAAGGAAGGGTTATGAGAGATATAGGGAGAGAGGTGCACATGAGTAAGTGAGAGAATCGCGTGGAGAACCTGTCCTGAGGAGCCCGGTGAGTAATGTAGTGTGGAGCCAGAGCCTTCCTAGTCTGGCAGAACAGCATGTACCGGAGGCAGCGGTATAATCCAGGAGAGTACATCAACTGAGTAAAGGGGTAAGCTGGATGTTCCAAAGCAGTGAGTAGACAAAGTGGAAACACATCCAAGGAATCGCCTGTACGACACTTCAATATCTTTTATAACGTAAACTGCTACCGCCATTCTTTATGAAGTAACAGGCCCACACATACTGTATTAAAAGAGAAATGCATGGTTTTTTTTTTACATTTTTTTTAACATAGGTTTGAAGCAGGGAGTCTCCAGAACTGAACCCCATTCATTTCAGCTCCGGGGACCCCCTGCTTTCCGAGATACAAACCTCCAAAGTGAGTGCCGGTATCTCTGCAAAGTTTTTAAAGCTTATGCATCACGCGGGCCAATAAGAAGCCGAACCTGATGACATCATTGCTTCCTATTGGCCCGTTCATTACGTGAACCCTGCTAGCTGAGTGGCTAAGTATCTCCGGGGGGGGGAAATGACCAGCTTGTATTGCCTCTGTAAAGGTGCACTATATATATATATATATATATATATATATATATATATATATAGAGAGAGAGAGAGAGAGAGAGAGAAGAAATGACCTAGGCGCAAATAAGCCAGGAAAGAAACAAAGAGAAAAATATCATAGGGCAGTATGTCTGTTACTTTCAGAGTTAAGGTGGTAAGATATACACTTACACTTAATCAGCCAAATATAAGCCTTTAATCCACCACTGGGATTCAGGAACACTGCTGCTGGGATTTCTTTGCTGTTTGCATGGATCTCAGACTCTCCACGACTGCTGCTTGCTTCAGGGGTCACCTTTTCATCTGCAGCTGCGTGTCTCCTTAACATGGGATATAGCTCACCAGGGAGGGGGGGGGGGGGGAAGGGGAAGAGGGACAATGGAACAAAAATAGTATAAAACCTTTTATTGTAAAAACTATCTAAAAAATAACAAACAGTATCTCACTCACATGGTGTGAAATAATTTCAAGCAGTTGAGAGTTTGAATTGAGTCTCTCACACTCGTAGAGTAAGCTGTCCGGTCCACTGCACTGCTGCTAGCCTGGTTTACTTCCGCGTCACGTGCTCCGGCTCCAATTCTCGCGAGACTTCGACCTCCAATGACGTCACAGCGCTATCTCCACTCCGTTCTGCAGCGCGTCTCACTCTGCTCGGTTTGCAATGCCTGCAATGACTGCAGGGTCTGCCCTACGCGTTTCTCCTCTAGGGCTTCCTCAGGGGCATTATGCATTATGCCCCTGAGGAAGCCCTAGAGGAGAAACGCGTAGGGCAGACCCTGCAGTCATTGCAGGCATTGCAAACCGAGCAGAGTGAGACGCGCTGCAGAACGGAGTGGAGATAGCGCTGTGACGTCATTGGAGGTCTAAGTCTCGCGAGAATTGGAGCCGGAGCACGTGACGCGGAAGTAAACCAGGCTAGCAGCAGTGCAGTGGACCGGACAGCTTACTCTACGAGTGTGAGAGACTCAATTCAAACTCTCAACTGCTTGAAATTATTTCACACCATGTGAGTGAGATACTGTTTGTTATTTTTTAGATAGTTTTTACAATAAAAGGTTTTATACTATTTTTGTTCCATTGTCCCTCTTCCCCTTCCCCCCCCCCCCCCCCTCCCTGGTGAGCTATATCCCATGTTAAGGAGACACGCAGCTGCAGATGAAAAGGTGACCCCTGAAGCAAGCAGCAGTCGTGGAGAGTCTGAGATCCATGCAAACAGCAAAGAAATCCCAGCAGCAGTGTTCCTGAATCCCAGTGGTGGATTAAAGGCTTATATTTGGCTGATTAAGTGTAAGTGTATATCTTACCACCTTAACTCTGAAAGTAACAGACATACTGCCCTATGATATTTTTCTCTTTGTTTCTTTCCTGGCTTATTTGCGCCTAGGTCATTTCTTCTCTACATTATCCATTGCGGCAAGTGTGGAGCCGCAGACCTAATTGGCTGCATTCAAGCAAGAATAGATTGTAAGGTATAACACCTCCTGTTTGACTGATTGGCAAGGGGTAGTTAATATTTTTACTACTACAACCCCACTAAGTGTTTGGAATTTGCGCTGATTGTATTCTGTTCTCTCTCTCTCTATATATATATATATATATATATATATATATATATATATATATATATAGTCAAATAGAACAGTTGGCACTCCTTAGGTGCTGATAGGCTGTAGGTGCTTGTCCCATATGGATAATATAGACATACATTACCGTTCCAAATATGTATATATATATATAGTATCACGGAGACAGTCGGCACACAAATGTAGAGCATAAGGCAGATGCTGGTCCCATAGAAGAACACACAGCATAGTTACCAGTCCTAGAACCAGTAAAGGAGACAGCATACAGCAGGGAGTAATCCAAAAGGCAATTGTATGGAAAACAAACAGTTACACGAAAGCCAACGTTTCTGTCCCACAGGGAGACCTTCCTCAGGGCCGTGCAAACACCAAATGTGAGTGACCCACATTTATACCCCCACACAGAGTGCACCACAAACAAAATACTAATTGGGTGTTGGTGATTGGTGTATCAAGATGCCCCTCACCTGACTGTCCCACAACACTAACCAATACCTGTAGAGAAATCATATCTTCCACCCTGCGACCGGAGGGAATTCAATGCTGCAATCAGAACGGCCCGTTCTGACGTCATTGCCTTGCGTCTTGTGCCGGTATTCGCGGCGCATCACCTATCGCGCATGCGCATCCAGAAATGCTGTGAACCGGGGAGGCAATGGAGAAAACGCAACTGCGTGCTGAATCAGGACACAGGCAACGTCAATAGTATCCCTGGCAACCTCAGATGCCAGCAGACAGCTAGCGCATGCGCACTAATAGTAATAAACAACAGGGACAGCACCGCATCCACCGGCACAATCAGGCAGCAAAAACATATAACCATAACTTTGTGGTTAAACAGCTAGCTACTTGAAGCCAGAGCTGGGGTATATATGGTAGAGAGGGACATATCTAAAGTGTGCATATACATCTTGATACATAAAAAACAAGGGAAGTGAGATTGTGCTGGAGAAGGGAAGCTATGGTGAACATTTGAAATCACAGATGATGGAAAATAGGTCATAAAAATAATTTTAAAACACACACATGCAAGTTCAGCAGTAAAGGCATATATCTAGCGCAATCACAGTAATAGCAAAACCATTATATTTAATATTCAAGGACTCCATTTCCACAGGCTCAGTACCACAAGATTGGCGTAAAGCAGATGTGGTGCCTATATTTAAAAAGGGAGCTAGATCACACCCGGGGAATTACAGACCTGTAAGCCTGACTTCAATAGTAGGGAAACTACTTGAAGGTTTAATACGGGATAATATTCAGGAATACCTAATGGAAAACAAAATTATTAGTAATAGTCAGCATGGATTTATGAAGGATAGATCTTGCCAAACTAACCTTATTTGTTTCTTTGAGGAGGTAAGTAGGAATTTAGACCAGGGTAATACAGTTGATGTGGTCTACTTAGATTTTGCAAAGGCTTTTGATACGGTTTCACACAAGAGGTTGGTGTACAAAATAAAGAAAATTGGACTCAGTAATAATATATGCACCTGGATTGAAAACTGGTTAAAGGACAGACAACAGAGGGTTGTCATAAATGGAACTTTTTCAGGTTGGGCTAAAGTAGTGAGTGGAGTACCTCAAGGATCGGTACTAGGACCCCTGCTTTTTAACTTGTTTATTAATGACCTTGAGGTTGGGATCGAGAGCAAAGTCTCCATCTTTGCTGATGATACTAAATTGTGTAAGGTAATAGAATCAGAACAGGATGTAATTTCTCTTCAGAAGGACTTGGAGAGACTGGAAACGTGGGCAGGTAAATGGCAAATGAGGTTTAATACAGATAAATGTAAGGTTATGCATTTGGGATGCAAGAATAAAAAGGCGACTTACAAATTAAATGGAGATATATTGGGGGAATCCTTGATGGAGAAGGATTTAGGAGTGCTTGTAGACAGCAGGCTTAGCAATAGTGCCCAATGTCATGCAGTAGCTGCAAAGGCAAACAAGATCTTATCTTGCATCAAACGGGCAATGGATGGAAGGGAAGTAAACATAATTATGCCCCTTTACAAAGCATTAGTAAGACCACACCTTGAATATGGAGTACAATTTTGGGCACCAATCCTTGGAAAAGACATTATGGAACTAGAGAGAGTGCAGAGAAGAGCCACCAAATTAATAAAGGGGATGGACATTCTAACTTATGAGGAGAGGCTAGCTAAATTAGATTTATTTACATTAGAAAAGAGGCGTCTAAGAGAGGATATGATAACTATATACAAATATATTCAGGGACAATACAAGGAGCTTTCAAAAGAACTATTCATCCCACGGGCAGTACAAAGGACTCGGGGCCATCCATTAAGGTTGGAGGAAAGGAAATTTCACCAGCAACAAAGGAAAGGGTTCTTTACAGTAAGGGCAGTTAAAATGTTGAATTCATTACCCGTGGAGACTGTGATGGCAGATACAATAGATTTGTTCAAAAATAGGTTGGACATCTTTTTAGATGGGAAAGGTATACAGGGATATACCAAATAAGTATACATGGGAAGGATGTTGATCCAGGGATTAATCCGACTGCCAATTCTTGGAGTCAGGAACGGAATACATTTTTCCCCTTAATGGGGTTTTTTGTTTGCCTTCCTCTGGATCAATAAGTAAGTATAGATATAGAATAAAGTATCTGTTGTCTAAATATAGCATAGGTTGAACTTGATGGACGTACGTCTTTTTTCAACCTCATCTACTATGTAACTATGTAACAACCCAATTTTAACTCCTCATTCAGGCCACCGGGTGCCAATGTCCGTAACTCATAAATAAGTCTGGCCTCCTGTTGTAACAACAGTATATATATATATATATATATATATATACAGTGTTCGACAAACCTATACATTTGCTCGCCCGGGGCGAGTGGATTTAACATCGTGGCGAGCTCCTATTGGCCCAAGCAGCACACGTTTGGTACTAGGTGGCGAGTAGATTTTTTTGTGTGGCGAGTAGATTTTGTGGTGATTTGTCGACCACTGTGTATATATATATATATATATATGTATGTATATATATATATCAGGGTTGCATGTGAATGTCCTCACAAGTGATAATAAACTAATAATATAGTTCCCAGCACACAAAAAAGGAAAAATAACAGATAATCTGCAATGAATATTTAATAATAATAATAGCATGTTCTTGTATAGCGCTGCTAGTTTTACATAGCGCTTTACAGAGACATTTTGCAGGCACAGGTCCCTGCCCTGTGGAACTTACAATCTATGTTTTTGGTGCCTTAACAACAACTAGACATATGCTCTTAGCCAATAGACCGGAAGAAGAGGGCCCCCAAAAAATAAGATGTATTGCAACCTACAATACACACCGGAGTGACATCAATTCTATTCTAAGTATACATTGGATTATTCTCACCAATGATGAGGTCTTAAACAAAACCCTCAAAAAACGCCCAAGTATTGTTTGGCGGACGTCAAAAAACTTGAAGGACCTTTTGATGAATAGCCACTTCTCTAAAAAAAATAGCAACACAAACATAGCTAGGGAGACAAACTATAGGCTGCCATAAATGTCACAAATGTCAAGCGTGTGATTCTGTAACTTCAAGCAGGTCAGTTAGCAATTGGGATAACTCACGTACCTACCAGTTAAAACAATTTATAAAATGTAAAACAGTAGGAGTGATTTACCTTGCTATGTGTGCATGTAGTAAAAAATGTGGTGAAAACGCGGAGAGAATTTAGAAAACGCGTTTTAGAACATCTTGGGTCTATACGCAATGCTGCAGACACCCCTCTGTTACGCCATGTACGGGAGAAACATCAGGGCAGTACAGAAAGCATTACCTTCCAAGGCATTGAACACATAGCACAACATATTAGGAAGGGTAACTGGGACAGAATTCTCCTACAAAAGGAGGCAAGGTGTATTTATACTCTTCACACCTTGTCTCCTAATGGACTAAACGAGGGGTTTATGTATACCTCCTTCCTATAAATATCACATCAAGCCTCTACTTTTGCCACAATTGTCTACACATAAGTGTTCCTATCAAGTGGGATCCTGCTTCTACTGTGTAGGAATAAACTCATCACAGTTTACCCCTTGACTGCCACACTTAAAATGTTGTCCAGGCACCTTTTTAACACCTCTTTAACATATTTTTAATACTCAGCATAATTTACTATGATCAATGGTGCTAGTGCACTATAAGCCTTATAAAACCGGCAACAATAAGTAGAATCTGACAGAACATTGGTATGCTCTATCTAAGGCATTAACAGACTACATTGATACTAATGTATCTAGTCGCTTTATCTATTGTGTATCTATTGCTTTACATACATTTAATGATTTTTGTACCCTGCAAGATATGAATGATCTTTTATCTGAACAGACGGTTGATGATGTTAATATTCCTACATTTTCTGAATGGAATTCAGGCCTAAAAAGGAGTTCTGTGTTCTACCCCACTCATGTCAAGGGTCAATTTCTGACTATGTTTGAAAATCTGGTTATAAGAGACCTTCGTCTTCTAGCTCAGGGATTTTCCCTATCCTATATAGATCATGACAATTTGAATCAAAGTGAACGTTTAGCTTTAAAATCTTTGAAAAATAATTCTGCATTGGTCATTAAGAGTGCGGACAAGGGGGGTGCGGTGGTGGTGCAGGGCAGAGACGGTTACATCAGGGAGGCATTACGCCAACTGGATGATGGCCGGTCCTATCGTGTACTATCCGCCGACCCCACACCGCAATTCTTGGAGTTCCTTGTAGAACTGGTTGACTCAGGTGTTATTATGGAAGTTCTGTCGAAGGACGAGGTTAAATTCATTATTCCATCTCATCCCATTATTCCTATCTTCCACCATCTCCCAAAGATCCACAAGACATTGGTCGACCCTCCAGGTCGTCCCATTGTCTCTAGTATTGGATCTTTGGGAGATGGTCTGTCAAGATATGTTAATGGTTTTCTTCAGCCATTTGTTAGGAAATTGCCCTCATTTATACGGGACTCTGGTGATCTTCTTGATCAGATCAAAAATGTTAAATGGGGTAATGATTACCTGTGGGTAACACTTGATGTTACCTCTCTGTATTCTGTTATACAACATGACCATGGTTTGGCAGCGGTCCGCCAATTTATTGAGATACCAGAAATATCAATTTTTCAATTGGCTTTTATTTTGGACGCTATACACTTTTTACTCACGCACAACTTTTTCACATTTAATGGTAAGTTTTATTTGCAACTTATTGGCACTGCTATGGGTACAAGTTTTGCTCCTTCTTTTGCGAACTTATTTATGGGATGGTGGGAAGCACTTTTTATTTATTCGAGCACTAATTTATTTCGTCACAATATTGTTTTTTATAAAAGATTTGTGGACGACCTAATTATTATTTGGAGGGGGGATGTCACTACACTTCACACTTTTGTATCTTATCTTAATAATAATCTTTATAATCTAAGATTTACATTAAATTTTCATTTCCATCACATTGAATTTCTGGATCTACAATTATTTGTAGACATAGACAAAAAAATCCAAACGGATGTTTATAGGAAGCAAAATGCCAGGAACACCTTTCTTAGGGCGGACAGCTGCCACCCATCCCATGTCATAAAGGCCATACCAAGGGGACAGTTCCTCAGACTGAGAAGGAATTGTTCCACTATGAGTGGTTTCCTTTCTCAGTCTGAGGAGCTTACAAGGAGATTTTTGGAAAGGGGATACCCCAAATCACATTTAGCAATTGCATTTGAAAATGCATTACATACAGAGAGAGCATCATTGTTGCCCACACATCCAATTGGAGATTCTCGCCTTGCTAACAATGTTAAGACAATTGGTATTAAACAGGACTCACATGGACTGACAGAATTAAAAAACAAATGTCCTCTTTTTATTTCACAATTTAGTAAACAAAGTGGAAAAGTAAACTCTATAATTTCAAAACATTGGAATGTCTTATCCATGGACCCTGTCCTTAAAAAATATGTGGATTCTGGTCCTACTTTTGTATATCGTAGAGCGAGAACAATTGGATCTCATGTTTCACCAAGTGAACTTAAATCTTCTGGTCTCAAAAAAACTTTTATCACTAGGGGTTCCTTCAAATGTGGCTCTTGTAGTGCATGTAAACACATGAAGCCTGCCAAAAGTTTTTTCCAGTTTGCCTTGCCACCGCCACATGGTGTGAATATATTACCAAATAAGGAATTTAAGATTAACAGTTTTATAAATTGTAAAAGTCAATTTGTGATTTATCTAATAACATGTGGTTGTGGCAAGAGGTATGTGGGGAGGACGACTAGAGCCCTTAAGGTCAGGATGTTAGAGCATTTAAGGCTCATAAAATTGAGAGACACTAATCATCCAGTCTCAAAACACTTCACTGAATGTGGTCAGGGAGGAATTAATAATTTTTCCTTTTTGGGGATTGAATCAGTTATTTCTAAATCTAGAGGAGGTGATCATATCAACCTTCTGGACCGTAGGGAGGCGTATTGGATCTTCACTCTCCAAACGCGCTTCCCTATGGGCTTGAACATTGACTGGCAACTAACACATTTTTTGTAAACATTTTTGTGATAGACGTATTATGGTGTAATTAGTTGGTAATACAGATTAAATAAGACAATTGTCATTATATTGGACATTATATTCTTGTCATTATAACCTTTGAACCTATGCCTTATCATGCAAATATTATGCTAATATGTAAGCTTAAATTGTTCTTTGATGTATCTTGTGGATAATACTTCATATTTTATAATGGTTGTATTTCCCTGGTTCCTATGATTTAGGTACACAATCTGTGTTATGCAGTATGTATGTGTAATATGTCTTTAAATTTATTTTTCTTGCACATTTTTTTAATCATGTCTAGAGGTTTTTATTTTTAACTTTTTTTTTGTATATAACTTAGTTGCAACACAGCTAGTTTTTTAATCCACCTTGTTCATGTTTTTCCTTGATATAATAGTACCCTTTATTAAGCATTAGTTTAGTTTAATATAGCTTTATTTCGTTTAAATATGCTTGTCCAGTTAGCAGCAATGTATTTTGTTCTGCTGGAATGGTCAATAAAGCTTTGTTATTGTGTTCCTATGTTTGCCCACATCCAAAATGGCCACACTGCCTTTGGTACTTCCTTTTGCCCTTAGATCGGCACTGAGTCGCTCTGTTATGACGTCATCAGGTTCTGATTTTTGGCGCGAAATGGCCCACAGGTAAGAGGGTATATAATGGATGTTATCACATTGTGTTTTATCCTTGAAAAAGAACGCTGCGACGTTCGAAATGCATTGGATGGGTCTTTTGCCACATTAAAGTGCCCTTTTAATCATTTTTTTGTTCTGGTTTCTTCCTGCTCCGTTTGTGCTGGTGCGCTTTTTGGTCTCCCTTTTCCCTGTAATTTACTATGATCAATGGTGCTAGTGCACTATAAGCCTTATAAAACCGGCAACAATAAGTAGAATCTGACAGAACATTGGTATGCTCTATCTAAGGCATTAACAGACTACATTGATACTAATGTATCTAGTCGCAAGAGTGTCATAAGCGTCCCGCGGTTGCCTAGACAACCAATACAGTATAAAGGGGCGGTCGGAAACACTCGCAACGCCAACCCCAGAAAAAGCCATGATTTCAAATGGCGAAATGTATGTCGGGTAACTATACTGGCAGCTTCATTGAAAACTTCTGGAGCATGGCTAGAGGTCTTACCACTAACCGCTATTAATCTGGTCTTGAACTGTGGACCTCAACAACTAACCATGTGAGTGTGCAACACTTGTTATCCACATATAATCTGGTTTAATACGTTTTTAATTATCTGATGTACCTTAAAAGTGGTACTCTTTATTGAAGTGATTTGTATTTCTACCTGGGGTATTCCGGTCCTTATAAAAATCAACTAATTTATGGGTAAATGTACACAAACACTGGTTCACTACATCAGGGAAGGACGTTTCCAATAATTAGATATGTCTAAGACTCCCTAACCGCAGCCTTGTTACTAGTACAAAGAGCAGAGTGTGCAAATAGTGTTATACCATCCACGCTTATCTCGCAGCAGTAACGCACTGAACGCACGATCGTCAGATATTCTATCACCACTCGAAGTAATCCGCGATAGGCAGCGGAAAGAAATGAGACGTAAGAATTACACTATTGACAGTGACTCACCCCTCTACTGACTGGGTTACTCTAGATCTGCTAGAATACAAACCTCTAACTCAGGCACTGTAAATATGAGCAGCCGATTGATCCTATTAGCATTTTAACACCTTGCATACGACACCTACGATTAGGGCATAAGCAACTCGATTTAACTGTTGCTATATATATGCTCACAGCAGAAGTAACTATTGTTCTGCTAAAGCCGGTTATTTGCACCCTATGGTTATTTTTTTATTTAATTACTATGTGGATGGCAATGACATTATAGTTATCTATATACATGGTAACTAATTATCTCCTTTCACTAAGTGTTGGCACTTTGGTTAGTGCCCTGTGATTTCAACAGGGTTTCGCCATTAAAAGAAATACTATATTTGGCATTTCTTTTCACATTTTTATTTATGTCCTTAAAATGCCTTTTTTTAAACTTTATATTAAATAAAGCTATTTTAAGTCATTACACTTTTCACACTATCAGTGCTGTGCACCACCAAGGGGATTCTTTCTCTTAGTTCTCCTAAGTACTATAATATTCAAATTCTTTGATGACACACCCGCAGCCCAGGGTTTCAGCCAGTGAGCTCTGCGCGTGGTTGTGGACATTTCGGAAGATCTGGCAAGCAATATGGTTGTGTCAAATGAAGCGTTGCAGAGAAAATCCAGTGACTCTGACATGATGGTGCAGTCTTTATTTTTATTTCTTTACTTTTAAGTCTTTTTATTGAGGTTTTCCAAACCTATTTTATTATAAAACAAATAGACATTACAGTACAAAGAATGACATTTTATTGCAGAAAATAAGCATATTTATACACAGACTGGTTATTCATATTGAACATCCTACTTTAAAACTAAAAGTTATACACACTTACACAAATAATAATGAAAAATACAAATAAACATACAAAAATGTTTTTCTTAAATGCAAACTTCAGCTTTCAATATACACTTTCCAAACATGGACAGATGGGAGGTATTCCAATTGTCATCCTGCTCTGTCTATCCTATATTATAGGGGTGCGCAAACAGGGGGCACAGGATTTTTCGGGGGGGGGGGGGGCGCGGCAGTTGCAGAGGCCCCGCGCTCTTCCCCAAGGTATTTAAATTAAATGCCGGGGGATCGTGTGAGGCCTCTGCAACTAAATTTACAGAGGATCAGCCGGCTTCAGATGACAAGTTGACATGGCAACGTGGCGGCAAATAACGCAGCGCGGTCATGTGACGTCACATCACATGACCCCACTGATGCCGATAGGCAGGTAAGGGGGGCGCGAGCACCAGGGGAGTGGATGCAGGGGGGCGCAGCGACAGTTTGCGCACCCCTGCTATATTATAATACAACCAGTGCCATTATCTTTGACCTTCCGATATTAGTCTGAGGAGGCCCCAAGAGGTGTGTTAAATGTCTGTTTAATCAAGTTTCTATCCTGTTGTGACATCAATAAGCTTTTCACATTTTCTAAAACAATTCTCGGTTCTAAGTTCTTGATTTGTCTCTGCTTCCAACTTGTCAGGAAGCATTAATTTAGTCAAACAGTCTTTTAAGATGTCTATCGTAGGAGAATCAGGCTTGATCCACTTTAGAAATATGTTGAGATACCTCGCACCAAACACTGTTATAGCAGGGGAGTCGTATGGAGGTTGGGTGCTACCAGGGAGATAGACGAAATGTCAGAAAAAAGTGGTTCGTATCTGGAGGGTACTTGCCACTTGCAGAAATCTTATACTATATTAGTGAAAGCACTGTATGCCTGTCTGGATGTCCGGTGTCCCTAGGGGAAATCTCATTGGTCCCTTGGGCCGCCCGCCTGCCCCTGCACACCTCTCATTGGCCTGAGGCGGAGTGACGGGCCAAACACACACACACGGTAGGGGGGGGGTGTTTTACAAACTGGGGGGCGCACGATTATGTAGGGGGGGTGCGAGCAGCTTGCAAGGAAACCTGGGGGCGGCCAGAGCTGTGCACGGGTGCTCCATGCTGCTGCTTCTATGTCTGTGTCTTGCAGAGGGGGCGGGGCCAGAAGATCCGTGCTGCTGCTTCTATGTCTGTGTCTTGCAGAGGGGGCGGGGCCAGAAGATCCGTGCTGCTGCTTCTATGTCTGTGTCTTGCAGAGGGGGCGGGCCAGAAGATCCGTGCTGCTGCTTCTATGTCTGTGTCTTGCAGAGGGGGCGGGGCCAGAAGATCCGTGCTGCTGCTTCTATGTCTGTGTCTTGCAGAGGGGGCGGGGCCAGAAGATCCGTGCTGCTGCTTCTATGTCTGTGTCTTGCAGAGGGGGCGGGGCCAGAAGCTCCGTGCTGCTGCTTCTATGTCTGTGTCTTGCAGAGGGGGCGGGGCCAGAAGCTCCGTGCTGCTGCTTCTATGTCTGTGTCTTGCAGAGGGGGCGGGGCTTCTCTATGCACACAGACAAGATCCTCCTTCTCTTCCTGTCTGCTTCCCGTTTTCAGCAGCATGGGGGGTTGGGGGATCGGAGCATGTCGCCCCCCCAGGTGAAATTGTGGACTGATTAAGTGTATGTGTGTTGGTGGTGGGGGGGAGTGATTGAGTGTGTGTGTGGGGGGATTGAGTGTGTGTGGGGGGGTGGGGGGATTGTGTGTGTGTGTGGGGGGGGGGGGGGATTGTGTGTGGGGGGGGATTGTGTGTGTGTGTGGGGATTGAGTGTGGGGATTGTGTGATTGTGTGTGGGGGGGATTGTGTGTGTGTTTGTGGGGGGGGATTGAGTCCCCCCCTCCCTGCCCTTTGCCCCCCCCCCCCTGCCTTTTGCCCCCCCCTCCCTGCCCTTTGCCCCCCCCCCCTTTCACTCCATGCCCCCTGCCCTTCCACGCCCGGGCAACGCCGGGTATATCAGCTAGTCCCTAATATATTGGTGCACAACAGACCATGAAGTATAAATATATAGGTCCAATGATGCACACACTGAATCTGTTAAAAGATTACATTTTATTATGACCAAATGTCTACATCATTTTTGTTTTTCTGATGTTTTCAAATAAAAATAAAAAATGGTTTCCTTGCTTAGTGATTCTTGTATTTACTAGTGCACAAAAACCACAGCAACTCACGTTTTTACCACCAATAGATAGACCTTTTGTTTGGAAGGTCAGAGCGTGTCTAATTATACATCCAAAAAAATAGTTTAGCAGTAACTCTGTTGCTTATGATGTATATGAACCGGATTGAAACAGTCTTATTGCTGGTGAAGTAGGTCTTGCCAAATTGAGATGTCTTGTTACGTAATAAGACCAATCAAGTTTCTATCCTGTTGTGACATTGCATCAATAAGCTTTTCCCATTTTCTAAAACAATTCTCGGTTCTAAGTTCTTGATTTGTCTCTGCTTCCAGCTTGTCAGGTAGCATTAATTTAGTCAAACAGTCTTTTAAGGTGTCTATTGTAGGAGAATCAGGCTTGATCCACTTTATCATCACCGTTTTTCGTGCTCCAAGCAACCTGCTAAGCTTGAGATATTTTTTCCCACATTAATTTCCTTCCAGATTTCTATGTTTCCAAAACAGTAAGGACAAGGGCTCTTTTACTGTGATTATCCCAGTGAGTTTTAAAATCTATTGTAAAACCATATTCCTGAAGTAAGAAATAGCCCTGTAGTCACAGAGAC
This sequence comes from Ascaphus truei, assembly GCF_040206685.1. NCBI lineage: Eukaryota > Metazoa > Chordata > Amphibia > Anura > Ascaphidae > Ascaphus > Ascaphus truei. Next base: position 409,910,632 of record NC_134484.1, on the reverse strand, counting down.
AGTGTTTTTACCTCTGCTCTTTCCTGGGAGCACTTTGGATACTTTTTTTTTTATACCAAATATCAAAGGCGTAATAGGCCCTATGCAAGATCTTGTATTGCATCTCTTTCCACTCCTCAGACTATGATTTTCCTAACTCGAGTTAATCCATGGAGAAGCGGGTCCACTCCTATTTCTGGGAAGTCTCTATTCCATCTAGCTACCACCTTTCTTGGATCTTTCAACAGTCTTTATTACTGAGCCAGGTTATACAAATTTGAGATATTGTGGGCTATTGGAACCCTAAAAAAAAAAAGCATCAAAATAATTTGTTCCCAGTAGGAATGTATAACTCTGCATACTTTTGTAGTAGTGCATAACTTTGAATGTAAGAGAAGTGATGCGCTTGAGGTAGCCCCTTCTGTTCTTTTAATTCCCGAAAGGTAATCATTTTATTTTCCCCTTACTACTCCATGTGTGAAAAGGTCTGCATCAGTCGTCCTGGGGGAAACTTTAAATGACCCTGTATAGTTAGGAACTTTGAGCAAATATAGGATGCCCTGAATTGTTTTCTTAATATTCTCCAAGTATCCTTTATTAGCAGATTCTCTTTGGCTTCTATTGGTATTTCCCCCCATGTAGCATGCAAGATCCCCGGAAGGCTTCCTGGGGCCACCGTCTGTTCCTCCAACTCTAAGCATTAGTAATGGCTATTTCCCATTATCCAATCCCCTACATGCCTTGCTACATAGGCCATATTGTACTTTCTAATATTTGGTAGATTAATCCCTCCCAATTGTTTTTTTAAATATAATTTATTAATAGTGATTCTGTTTCTCCATTTTTTCAAGATACATATTGTGATTGCCTTTTTCAATAATTTAATATCAGAGTGTTTCAAGAACACTGATTTACCCCTTTCAGATGTTATCAATCTAGCAAAACTAATCATTTTAACAAACTGGCATCTGCCCGAAAGATTTAGTGGTAGGTTCTGCCATCATCTTGGGGATGATTGCCCCAAAATTATTTCTATACAGGTGCTTCCCCTCCGGTTCGTTATAAATGCCAGTGGTTTTCGTCTTACTTTAAATGGTCACTTTTCATCCTATTTAACATTGTTTTTACTCGTTAGAATAAGTATTTCTCTTTTGGCTGCATTACCCTCGAATTCTGAGAATTTTCAAAACTTCTCAAATGTCGGGCGTTTCTTTTTTACAGCCACCTCTGGATTTGATACTAGCATCAATAATTCATCTGCGAACAAGGCCATCTTGGTTTCTTTTTCTCCTATTTGAATCCCCTTAAACTCTGTCATCTCTCTAAAATAGTCAGCCTGTGGTTCAATTGCGATATTTAACAACAAAAAGAGACAAGGGCCATTCTTGCCATATTCCCCTAAATAAAGTAATCTCCTATGATAATAAACCTGCTGCTATTATTTTTGCCTTTGGATCCTTATACATCGATTTAATAGCTCCCAGGAAAAGTTCTTGTAATTCCCATTCATCAGATATGGTCATCCTACATTATCAAAAACCTTTTCGACATCCACTGAAATATTGCTCTTATTACTTTGCAGATTAGCTTTAGTCCAGCGTATAGCTGTTAGGACATTTCTTATATTCCTTACAGGAGGCTCTGTCTTTTACAAATCCCATCTGATCCGCATGTATTAATTTGGGTTGGACTGTCTTTTTTCCCCCCATTTTGCTGTGGAATAAATAGACTTGAGCCTTCCCAGACCCTCCTATGTTTTTCGCTTTCTGCCGCATCTGGGTGCGTTTCCTGAATTAGTGCCACGTCCGACTAAAGGCGCTTCAATATTTTATTTCTTTTGATAGAGGAATTGATTTCTTTAACACTCCATAAAAATTTTCTCATAGGGAATTTACACTTTCAATGTATAAATTCAGTGAAACAATACCTCTAACCTCTTGTACTTTTTTTCTAGCCACAAAGCTAGATCCGAAATAACCTAATCCTTCTCTATTGTGCCACTCCAGAGATCAGCCGCTTGCATCTGTCCTCACTGGCACCAAACTGGATGTCGATGGTGCAGTCTTTAAGGATCTTCTGTTGTGATGTCCCCACTTCTATTGCCTCCTGAATACTGGAGAACCAGATATTCATAGTTCTTACCAGACAAGCTGAAGCAATGAGGGGCTTGAAGGAAGCTCCTATTATAGAATGTGTATGTGAAAAACAGAAAAGACAAACACAGACCTCTTAGATAAGCAAAAAATATATAATAGGACACAAGCCCCTATCCTTACTTAGGGCTGCGGGCATGGTGATTGCGACAGCATGCAGGAGGGAGCGCGCGGCGCGATCACATAGATGTGCCGCTATGAGGCTGTCTATAGAGCATGCCAACGCGCACGAGAGCAGAGGCACCGGCGCTCGCGATGCAGGAGGGAACAGAAAAATCTGTTTTCACTTGCGGCAGCTGGGTCACGTGAGCGGTTCACCCAATGAGGGCGAACCAGCTCCGTGACGTCACGGCCACACTCCCGACACACCTCCCCGTCTCCTCTGTATGCAGGGCACAGATCTCTCCTGCTGCAGGCGGCGGGGAGAAGCTCAGTGAACGCTGGTGCCCTCTCCAGTGTTTACCATGGTTGCAGCCTTACAAGTAAATAATCTGTAGTGCAGCATCAGAGGAATACAAGGGTAAGTTCCACCATAGCATAGAACAGTGTCCCATCAGTGTGAGGGTCCATAGAACATTGCATATAGCTACCGTCCTTTACTGGAACACTGTGATGTTCTGCTGCCTGGTAGTAGCCCGTCAGGGGTGCCTGGTGGGATTCGCATCTCAAGGGAACCGCAATCGCCCGCAATCACAAGGCTCCCGTCATGATCCTCTGATCTCTTCCGGGTACTCGTGCCCACAGCTGACGTTCGCACCTGACATCACGGTGTCAAATCTGGCCGTATGTCAGAGAAAATAACTTACTGTCCTTGCAACATTCTGAATAGAATGGTAACAGCGCCACCATGCGAACCCAACTAGTTTTGCTTACTCCTTAAGGAGTAAGCAAACTAGTTGGGTTCGCATGGTGACGCTCTGACCATTCAATTCAGAGTGTTGCAAGGACAGCAAGTTCTTTTCTTTGGCATACGACCAGACGCGAACGTCAGCTGTGGGCGCGAGTACCTGGAAGAGATCAGAGGATCACGACGGGAGCCTTGTGATTGCGGCCGATTGCGGTTCCCCTAGAGATGTGGATCCCACCGGGCACCCCTGACAGGCTACTACCAGGCAGAGCAGAACATCACGAAGTGTTCCAGTTAAGGACGGCAGTTATATGCAATGTTCTATGGACACTAACACTGATGGGAGCTGTTCTCTGCTATGGTGGAACTTACCCTTGTATTCCTCTAATGCTGCACTACAGATTCTTTACTTGTAAGTAAGGATAGGGGCTGGTGTCTTATTAGATATTTTTTTACTTATCTAAGAGGTCTGTTTGTGTCTTTTCTGTTTTTCACATACACATTTGGAAGTTCCCTGGCAGAACCTTGGGGGGCTAAGGAACCCAGCCCTCTGAAGACAGGACATTAGACCATCTTCTATTCAAATTGATGGGACATTTGGTTGAGCTGTTTTGTTTGTCCTATTAAAGAATACAACATTTTTAGCAGGCAGTCTATCATTTAGTCTACAGGATTTCTTAAAGATGCTGCGTCCTCTAGGGAGGGAGGGGGCGGTACCCTCCTCATCAATCTGGATACTGCAGTGTCTACTCTGGGTAGATTGTCCCAATGTCCCAATTCTCCTCATCTTACGTCTTAAACAGATACAGTACATCTTGTACAAATACGTATTCATTGTACAAGTGTCAATTATTATACACTTAGTGTGTATCTAACAGAATAGATTATCCAACAGAGCTAGAATTTCCTCTTCTCTTTCTATTTTGAATGCGGAAAATGGCATCTGAATGAAGTAAAACAGGATAATATTGGCTCACAGTAGTCTTTGCTTGATCAATTTTATTGTCAACCTTGGTGACTATTTCTAATACACGTCATTATAAAATGGATTAGTGCACATGCCACTGAGCCCTTAAGATACAATCAAAATAAAATCATTGTAAACTCCTAAAGTACAGATGTGAAGATGTTCTTGATCAGAATGTCCTTAACAATGTTTACGTTTAGAAGAATAAAGAATATTACGGACCCATTTATTTCATGGAGAATCTGTCCCCCAATGTCACGTGACTTAAAGCTGCAGCCCCACTTTTACATTCTTTGGTTTCTTTACAAATTACTTTTTCTAATCTTGAACACGGTGAAAAAGTGATATACTATAGTAGTTTGCCATCGGAAATTCTGATTTTAATTGTGCAAGGGCTTTAAAATGGCCACTTTTAATTATTGTTTTTTTTTTTTTAACAATCTTCTCTATAACTAAACTGCAATGATTGCAGCAATTAGTTAAGCTCACACCTATCATTAGTCGCTTAAGAAAACAGAATGTATAAAAGAGTTCCGTTTTTTTTTTTTAAAGAATAACAGTACAAAATAATGTGTAGGTTAGTCTGACTGTCTATTAAAAATAACCTTCACACACGGCAAACTTGTGCCATGGAAAATGGGACCGCATATCTGAGGGAGGCCTCCAATAGGTTCACCAGGATCTGTGGCCCATGCTTAGCACAGGAGGGTACTGGGGGACTAAGCCCTAGCAGGGCAATACTACAAAGACATGGAGAGGGGACTGGTGAGCTCAAGCCACATCAAAGCTCTACAGATGACTATCATATGTGATCCGCTGAGGAGGCCCCGGCCTACTCCCACTTCCCCTGATAAGGTGTCATGTTTGTACTAAGCTACACCGTCATGTTCAGACTAAGAAATGGATCCGCCTAGAACTGCGAGCTTCCGCCAAAAGAACAAAACCTTCACTTTAAAACAATGTTTAAAAAGGCAGGGAAGGTATTCTGTTACTGTTTGCGGCTAACTGGGACAAGCATGTGTAATACAAAGACGCACAGCAGGTATTTGCATGTCACCAGATTATACGCTTTAGCCCATTTTCATCTGGTATCTCAGATCTGCAATAAAGAGAATTAAAGGCAAACTCAAAAGGTAAAGTCTGTACTCCTCTCAAATCCTGACCCTGTGTTTTTATTAGTTTTAAACCTGGTGTATTTTGCTCTGGTGATGGCAATCAGACCGTTAAAAAGTCAAGCTCTTCCTTCTATGAATTTTGACTGAAAGGCTTCCATCTAAGGCCGAGCTTATAGTGACGGCGACGTCACCCGTCGCCGCTAGCGAAAGTTGTAATTTGCTTTCCGGCGACCAGGTATTTGATTGGTTCAGAGGCTGTCACATGTGGCGACAGCCTCTGAGAAATCAAATTTGACCGGCTTCAGAAATTCGCGCCACCATGTCTACAATAAGAGCAGCCTTATGAAATAATGATAACTGCCGCAGCTATATCATGACATTTCCAGTGTGGTGTGTGAAATATGAACGCTGAGATGTTTGCCCGGAAACTTATATACAGTCCAATCAGACAGAAGTTAGCTGCATAAACAGAATTTTAAAATACACTACTTGCAGGACAGATAACTCATTCTTATAGAAGATCAGAGCATGGTTGACAAGGGGAAAGAGCAGTCAGCTAAAACCCTGGTCTGTAAATATGGAATTCCTATGAAATGTTGTTCTCGGGAAAAGTAGGCACAAAAGCACCATAAGGGATTGTCTAGTGAAAGATATAAGTCTGGCAAGAGGTCATAGTGGTTAATATGTTGGTCTTGACTATAGAAGCCTGGGCTACTGTGCATTCTCATGCACAATAGGAACAAGGTATCACAATGTTGTTTTCCTGATGGCAGGGGAGCACAATAAATGGTCGCCATTCACGCTCCCTCACCCTGACCTTGAGCCACTTACTGAGGTTAAGACATGCTCAGCCAACAAGTCAGAAATACAAACAGCAGACTACACTTATCCTTGCTGCCCTCAGCCCGCTACAACATTAGAGGCTTATTGTTTAGAAGTACCTGAGCTGGGTGGAGGTGGGTGCTGCATTACATGTCCAGTTGTGACAATTGAGATAGCCGTACATAGGGCTTATCTAAAAGTAGCCACGTTGATGGAGTCACTGTTGTAAAAGAAGGTATTTCTATGAGTTACATATGACATCTAGTGGCTGTATTACGCAATAACTTATTCAGCTTTTCATATCCTAAAAAAAAAAGGTAATCGACACTCGAGTTCCTCATGTAAAATCTGACAAAACATTTGCATAATAGACATACCCATAAAAAGAAAAGGGAATCATAAGTGCTATTAAAAAAAAAAATCAAATCAGATAAAATGACATTCCATTTTAGGATTATGAGAATATAATTAGTAATTAGAAACACTTTTCTCATTATAGGTTAAAACAAGTGGAATGTTTGCTTACCCCTCCGCTGCCAAAGGGATGATGGTCTCTCTGGCAACAAAGGGATTTTTTTTTAAAAAGAGGCAATCCAAGCCGTATACTACGTCTCTTTTTTTTTTTATTAAATTGGTTTCGTAGTATTAGATAATACTGCATTTTTTATTATTCAACTTTTAATGCCATTTTTAATTAGTTTTAATATAATGAGTATCTTTTCATTTCTATAGCAGGTTTTAGCCCACCTCCCCAGCAGTGCAAAATATTTGTAACACTTTACACTTTGTTTGTGATCATTTGTTGCCAATGTTCCCAGCAGTTAGAGCTACAAACTTTAACAATAGATGTTACCTTAGTAATATAAGAGTATATTGTAGCTGCCGAGTTACACTGACTGAAGGATTGATTGAAACGAAAAGGCAGCCATTTAGTGAACGCAGAGAAGCAGGATCTACGTTGATCGATCATGGTGATTAAAGACTGCATATATTTAAAAAACAAACAAAAGTGTTTCTTTTTCCTTTTCTTTTAAGTGCTGCTTGGATTGCCTCTTTAAAACGGCAGTGCCATTTACTCAGCCACTTTTAGATAAGTGAGTGGACGACTGAGGCCAATCTGAATAACACAACTCAAGTAAAGCATTTCAAACCCCGTTAATGTTGTGGTATGGGTGACTTCAAGGTCATATTCAATAGTGAAACGTGTCTGGGGCAGTTCTGATGGAAGCCAATAATACTTGGATAAGTGCATGTACAGTATGAACTAGAATGGTTTGCTGAATAAAACAGCAGACTAAAAAAAAAAAAAAATTAGTGTCCAAAGCAAACGTCTTGCAAATGTGTAAAATGTTTTTTCACACAGCACTCCCTATTATCAAAGCATTTATAGTTTAGTGTGAAAAATAACCCAATTCAGTGCCCTCAGTGGAGGCCTTCTGCTTTCTCTTCTGATTTAAACCTGCTTCTCCCACATGCAGAAAATATTATTTAACGTCACTGTCAATTACATAGTAACTTAAAAAAACCATCATACGTCATCAAGTTCAGTAAATACCGGACCTCCAATCTATAGCTGCAACTTTACAAACATCATCACTCTCAAATTTCCCTATACTGTATTGTGTATGCAATGAAATGATTCACACAGACAGTATCTAATGCTTATTTAAAAGTGGTGGAGGAGATTGGCACTGCTGATGTTTATATCCACAAACAAAAACAGCATCAAATACTAATTTGATGTGGCTTTGCATTGCTTTTGCATTGTGTACACTGCATTGTTTCATGCAAAGGATATTGCATTTGGTTTGCATTGCGGCTGTAAAATACAGATATAGCAAACTTCGCTGTTCCCTCTGGAGGATATGGCAGGATCTGTTGTGATATTCTGTGCCATCACTGCCATTGAATCCTATGGAAACGGTGATATTCCGAGTAATAACCGGATATGTGTAAACACTAGGAACAACGAGGCAGGCTACATCCGTATGTCCTTGTGAGCGACCTGCGGTTTCTCCTCGCTATTTAAGTATTGCTTCAGAAGGAATTGTAAACAGAATATTAAATCGTATACATTATTTCTGCTATGAAAAAAAAACAAACAAAAAAAACCAGCAAGCGTGGATCAGTCTTTAAAGCTGAGCATTGACCATCAGCTGTATCATCTCGTGGAAGGTTTGGAACACCGTCCTGCACAGCTTCTCTGCATCCGTCTCTGGGCTGGAGTTCCAGGAGGTACACACCACCACAAATCTGAACAGCGGAGAGACCAAAACAGTTTTCCAAAAATGTAAGAGAACTTTGGCAAATTGGATTCAAAAAGAAATAAGTCACAGTGATTAAATATATTTACTATATACCGGTTCAAAGCTCTTTGGACCATATATTTGTTAATATATACGGACCATTGTTTTTAATGTAGATTTTCACATTTTAGCACAATAACAGCAGAAAAGCTAAAGGGCACAAAATGTGAAAATGATACAGTCATGATGATCAACAAAGGTCTAAAAGGAACAATGTGGGACAATATAAAGAGGATAAATTAGCAGCGCCCTTAAATTCGGAATATATATCAAAATTTGTTTTAAAGTTACCTAATCTGCAATAAAAGGGAACTGAAAGTGCATGTTTTTATGGATACTAGAAATAGCAAAGTGGGTCTTGGTGAGAAGGTATACAAGGGAAAGTGCTTGTCCTTCACCTGGTTGTATTTTAAATATATTGTAGTTCAAAAAGTTCGAGTAACCATATTGGTCCAGGAGAAGTGTGTTTTGTGCTGTAGGTTGTGATACATTCACAGGGATCAACTTGAGTTCTTCATAGGTAAAATGATATCTTACAGACCTTTCAAGCCTCAGAGGTCTCTTCAACTGTATGGAGCACATCTCTTACTTCGAAAGCTCTGCACATTATCATTTCATCTACGCATGAACAAAAAAACAAACCAAAAAGGCATCACAATCTACAACACTTCTCTAGTAACAATTTGGCTACTAGGACTTTGTACTGGGAATATGGCACCATTCCCTGCATGACTTGGAAGCTCGGCCATTCAGAAGGAAGGAAACCTTTCAGAATATAGAAAAAAGCAGCAGCAATAGATAATACAAAACGGGATCATCATCCAGGGGCTTGTAAAGAAAGCTCTGGTTTAATAGTTTCTGCTTTTACCTGTCATCGCGGATTCTATAGAAAAGGCCATAGCCGTCATGTATCATAGGAACCACACCCCCATGGACATTTGTGTAGCCAATAAGGCTGGTCGAAAGGAGAAAATTCCCACCTCCTCCACTGTAATAAAAAATTGGGGAACACAGAATTGATATAGAACTGTAACCACATGAACCTGAGCGAACACAACATAATCTGCCAGTATTATATTATATGTAACTCTTAAAAGTGCGTTCATGTAGTCCGTTTTCACTGTATGTTTAGCTTGCAATAAATTACCCTTTTGTTAGTTTTGGAGTGGCCTGGCCTTTTTTCCTTCTCTGGATACCGGAAGCAGGATGTCCTCGGCTGCGCTCTATCTACATCTACTATCTCCCTGTATCTACAACGGATGGATTGCACGCCACGGATGATGAGAGTGCCCCTTGGGAAACACAGGTAAAGAGCCGCAGTGCCATTATTATTTCCTGTTTACCACGGACATTGTCCTTCATATACAATATATCTGGTTGGGTGTTTATTATAGTGTACATGGTTGTGGATGTCAGGCAGACTCCACTAGTCACTAATCCCCTCCAGTTTTGTTCTACATCATTGGGGGCACTCCCATCTTCACTTGGACTATCAATTATGATATTATTATCTACTACAGATGGAATTGGTTACAATTGTTGAGCACCACACTCACCATATCCTAACTCTTAAAAGTGGACTGTCTGCCATTGGTTCCATAAAATATTCAGATTTGTAACATTGTTACTTAAAATGTAAAGCAGGGTTTCCCAAACTTTTTTTTCCGTGACCCGGTTATTTTTGAACTTCTCCTTCGTGACCCACTAAAAATTGTATCGCCTATACTGGCCTATAGGGCCTGCACAGACACACACACAGCCACTGATACACACACACACACACAGCCACTGATACACACACACACAGCCACTGACAGACACGCAGCCACTGACACACGCAGCCACTGACACACACACTGATACATACACACAGCCAGCCTCTGATACACACACACGCAGCCACTGACACACACACGCAGCCACTGACACACACGCAGCCACACAGATACACACACACACTGATACACACACACACACACACACTTATACAGATACACACACACACACCCACACTCGCTCTCCCCTATACCCACACACACTCGCTTTCCCCTATACCCACACAGACACAAACAGTGAATTACAGGCAACAACGTATGTGAGTGACTGGAGAGGGGGCCAGGGGCACTTGGGTGGGAGGGAGGGAAGGGGCCAGGGGCACTTGGGTGGGAGGGAAGGAGCCAGGGGCACTTGGGTGGGAGGGAGGGGGCCAGGGGCACTTGGGTGGGAGGGAGGGGGCCAGGGGCACTTGGGTGGGAGGGAGGGGGCCAGGGGCACTTGGGTGGGAGGGAGGGAGGGGGCCAGGGGCACTTGGGTGGGTGGGAGGGGACCAGGGGCACTTGGGTGGGTGGGAGGGGACCAGGGGCACTTGGGTGGGTGGGAGGGGACCAGGGGCACTTGGGTGGGTGGGAGGGGACCAGGGGCACTTGGGTGGGTGGGAGGGAGGGTACCAGGGGCACTTGGATGGGTGGGAGGGAGGGGACCAGGGGCACTTGGGTGGGTGGGTGGGGACCAGGGGCACTTGGGTGGGTGGGTGGGAGGGGACCAGGGGCACTTGGGTGGGTGGGAGGGAGGGGACCAGGGGCACTTGGGTGGGTGGGAGGGAACCAGGGGCACTTGGGTGGGTGGGAGGGAGGGGACCAGGGGCACTTGGGTGGGAGGGGGCCAGGAGGCAGTGACTGGGTGGGGTGACTTACCTTGCCACCGGACGCTTTCCCCTGCTGCCCCCGATATCCCCTGCTGCCCGGGACGGGAGGTGGGCTTGGGGGGATGGGAGGTGGGCTTGGGGGGACGGGGTGTGGGCTCGGGAGGGGGTGCCACGGGAGGTGAGCTCGGGAAGCTGGCTGCGGGGGGAAGCAGGCGCTCAAGTAGGAGCTTGAACTTCCCCCTCCGCCCCATGTAACATGCCGGCCGCAGAGGAGCTGGTACTTCCTTCTCCGGAAGGAGCGGGGGGGAGGAAGGGAGCAGGCCCTGCGCAAGCGCGCGGGACCGCAGGGGGAAATCGCCGCCATTTTTTTAAAATTGAGCAGGGGGATGGGAGACACCGCGCGGCCAGCCTCGCTGCGACCCGGCAATTTTGGTGCCGTGGCCCGGTGCCGGGTCGCGACCCACCATTTGGGAAACGCTGATGTAAAGCATTGAGAATGCTTGATACTGCTATACTTGGACACTTTATTTCATCCCAATAGATGCACAGATACCATATAAGAAACAATCACATTGGTTGGCACAGGTCCAGCGTATTGGTGGACTCTAAAACTTCAAATTAATGCCTGAATTTCTGATGAAACTACAGGAGAAAAAAAAAATGTTACCTAAATAACAATTTTTGTTAATTATAGAAAAGTCACAACGGCAAAAAAAAACAACTAAATTAAGTAAAATCTGAAGCATTTCAGTGACTGCCACAAAATGTTTTGGGAACCACTTATGATCCAGGGAGCACGGTTTGAGAATCCCTGGTGTAAAACATTTAGAGAACAGAATTGAACCTGAAACATTTTTAATGTAATGGCAAGTTGCAAAATCAGAATTGAGTGGACTCTGACATTACCGTACGAAAAGTGCAAGATGAACAAATCGGAAGTGTCAAACAGCAGTGTAAAAGCAGCATTTTATAATGTGGGCCTGACAATTTATCCATGGCTGTACAAGAGAACCTGGGACAAGGTCTCTGGACTGGGTCACTATACCTACAAAGTCATTTAGTCTGAGAGCTGTTACAGAGAATGCTGAATTTGTCAAAGTAAACGGTTAATCTGGCGATTTGGGCGGTCCTGTTTATATGCTTTGTATACAGAGCAGTATCTGGGAAATGCGAGTCCCAGACTTCCCACCTTTCTTTGACCAACAACAAAAAGAACTCACATGGTAATCTGACTAAAAAAAGGCAAGACATCTGATGAAGGTTATCAGACAATGCTCAGAACCGATGAGATGTACTCTCTTAACACTTTTCTAGCACCACTAGGATGATATACTTTCTGCTGGCCTAACTAAACACCAACAGTTTTGTTTAAAGATCTTTTTTTTTTACCATAAGCATCGTCCCTACACCTTCAGTATGGTCTATACAATAACCTAAGCAACAGGATCCCATAAAGAACATTACTACATGTGGATAAACCACTTTGTTTCAAGACCATCAAAACAATAATGATCAGATGAAACGTACCCTTATGTTAGGGAAAGGGTTAGTTTTCATAAAGATAATATTAAACACTGCTCTACAACAATGTAATATTCCTATAATAATTACCTCTCCAACATAAGATCACATTAAAGTTAAAATATCCAGAGACATCAATCCTATCCCTCAAAGTCGCTCTAGAACAGAAGCACACGTTAAATGGTCTGAGAACAAAGACTCAAAACGGTCACCTTCTTGTAAAAGCTGGGTCAGTGTAGAGTTCTGGTACAGCAAGTCCTTGCTCTTTTGCAATAAGGAGAAGACCTAGAAGATGACGGTCAAATCCTGCAAATGGAAAATGTACAACGAAGGGTTAACACAATGTAACAAACGCATAATTAAATACTAACGAAGGACTCCTACATTCTCAAAGCATTCAGTAGTGTCGTTAAATGTGGCACATTATACGCATTACCAGAATAAGACTAATTCCTGATAGTGTGGTTGTACATAGACAGCCCATTTGGGGAAATGACTTTACTAACCCCCACCATTTTATTAAAGCCATATTCCGGTTAAGGAATCTAGATATTACATGAGAATCATTATTATAATGTATAACCCCCTTCATTTAATGTAACCATGTATTATCATCATAACTCTGTGCCCTGGACATACTTGAAAATGAGAGGTAACAATGTACTGTATGTACTGGTAAACCATTTTATAAATAAAAAATAAATACAGCTTTAAAATATTTTAAGAAATCTCTGCTTTCTGGGCATCTCAAAAGCGCATACCAGTTGAGGACTATTCCATGTTACTGGCATGTTACACTATTATATCTAGTACTGATTAAACATATGAAATATTCCCTTACATTTTTATTTCCAAAATATGACTGTTGAAACATATCAGAAGGCCACTGATATTTATTGTCTTACTTTTTAGGCTGCCTACCTTTTCCAAGCTGGCATTCCTTCATCATTTTGTTATGCTTTGCAAATGCTTTTAGCATTAGCTGTTGACGCTGAGTGAGCTGCAGAAATAAAAAATAACAAAAAAACAAGATGTAACTTTTTTTGTTTAGATAAAAATTGCGAGTATATTACTTTCAAATCTGAACTTCATCATACACAACTGCGCATGGCCCAGGAAAGCAGGTTCCTTCCCAACAATAGAACAAGATCTCCTTCTTCCATTTGGACAAGACCTGGTTCATCTTTTTAAATATAATGCAAGACATGGGAAAGAAGTCACCTAGAGAAGCTCCTCTTTTCCAGGAACACATACGTCTTCCTGTCTGTCAGAAGAGGGCTACATGCTTCGGTTAGAACTTGGGCTTGTAAGTGAATGGAAGTTGATAATATTTAGCTGATGGCAATTAACTTCAGCAGGGGCCAATAGTAAGGGAAAGGAAGAGGACTGGGAACATAGCACAGAAAGAACAGATAGTAATCTCTTGCTTTATGTATCATTGTGACCTTGGGCAAGTCACTTTATCTCCATGTGCCTCAGGCACCAAAAACAGATTGTAAGCTCCATGGGGCAGGGACCTGTGCCTGCAACATGTCTCTGTAAAGCGCTACGTAAAACTAGCAGCACTATACAAGAACATGCTATTATTATTATGTATCAGCTCTAAGCAGATAATGCTTGAATATCTCTCCAGCTTTCCTCCCCAAAAACTACTCTTTGCCACTCGATCCCAAGTCTCTGATCACAAAAGTGTATTTCAGAAATGAAGGTGTCAACTCAATGCTGTAAAAATATCCAGCTATTCTCAGCACCTACAGTGAATGAAGGATCGAGCATGGAGCGGCACCACTCCACCGCTTCCACCGTGCAGGGCCTCATGGTCTCTGTACGTCCATGATAGAACATCCTAGTGGTAGCGGTTTCATAGCAGCAACCAGGGCTAAGAGAATAAAAGAAATCAGTTTATGGAAAGACCGTATTAAAAGCAGCCCCTCCTCCCCCCACCTCACCAGATATCACTTTTGTTGTCACCTTTATAGATACTTGTGGTGCCCCAGAGCTCAACCACAAAGCCCCCAGCTCTGGGAGCCTCCCAATGACGTTTCCCCTTTCTACTGGCCACGTAGTGAGGCTGCACTGTTTATAACAAGTATTCTTATCCTAGAGATTTAAAGTCTATTTTAAAGCAAATGGACTATTGTGATAGATCCAGGAGAGCCTATGGATCTCTATCAAGGTGAAGAAAATAAATATACATATATAAAACTCTAGCAGCATGGATTGGGTAGACCTATTTTTTGTAACATAAGTGACCAAGTTAAAAGAATATAAATAAGGAGATGGGTACTCACCACCATTGGTCAGTGTATGTTTAAATCATGTAGTAAACTGAAAATGCCATTTAAACAATATACTTGTATTATTAGCATTTACTAGTGAAGAGTCAGTAACACTTTCAATATATTACCAAGCCGTCAGGCAATAAAATACCTTAATTTACCAGACTCCCAGAAATTAGATTTTTTTTATTTCAATATCACCTTAACCAAGGTGATTTCTTGCCAGTAAGGTGCCAGGATATAACTGTTTAATATATATAATGAAAATAAAAATGATTGTAAAGAGGGATGTGGTAAATAGATCCAAGACCACTCCCTAAAGACATACCAATTGAGATTTCAAACATGTGTACCATGTAGAAGAATACGTAAAACAACACTAGTCCATGAGGAGCCAAATAGTAAAGAGGCTAACTGTGTGCTACTGTTGCTTTGACCACTCAATGACACTGGCTGACCTCTGTGAGACATACAATTATTGTGATCCTAATGTTATAATCCTGTAAACATGTTATTTATTATACATACTATTGCTCAGGAGCATACAGATTCTCCAAGCTTCACGCAAAAGCTACAGAGAGGCACGGCGGAGATTGTTGCAGGACCCAGAGTGGTCAAATTGCTCTTGTTCCTGTGGGAGCATGTGAGTTGAATGAGCTCACTGCTCATGTGTATGTCTTTTATTAAATTGCATTACACTATATATACACCTTTCTTCTTTTTATATATGGCGCGGGAGAATTCCTGCCCTAAAACTGCTCCAGATCAGAAATCTGGAAACGCCAAAAAATTCCTTTACCACGTGAGTGGGCATTCATTAGTTGAATCTGCAATTAATGTAGTTGTTATTTTACACATTTGCACTATGTTGTTTTCTTCCTTTTTTTACATGCCCGAGGGGAGTTTTTGCGCTTGGGAGTGTTCTTGTTGCCTAATCTTAGGGTGTTGGGAAACACCCTCATACCAGCTGCATCTCCCCAGTGGTGATATTCATTTATTTTGTTTATATTAACACTTGGTGATTTGGGTTTGCGCTTATTTTCTGTGCTGTTTCTCCTTGAAGTAGCAGCTCAGTTCCTGCGGACCACATTGTTTTTTATTACTTGAACAATAAAAAGAAACAAGCAGAACAGATTGCTGCTTTAAGATGCCCACTTTGAGAATGTATTGACAAATATTTCAGTCTTTGCCATGGAACTTTTTTTCTTAGGTCAATCATCAACACATTTTAAACAACCAGTTGCAGACAACCATGGTTGTAAGACTGATTTGAGCAGCTAAAAAACTAAAAAGTTTCGTAGCTGTGTGGCTAAAGAAGAGATCACTGTTTACTCAATTTGCATCAATAAATCAAACAATCAATTAATTCGAAGCTCCAAATTTGAAAGACCAAAAAGAAAAAGTGCTGGTTGGAAACAAATCTGTAATTTGACCCCGACATGACAGAGGCAATTGGAAAAATATTATTCCATGTGCCGAGTACAATATTAATAACTCCCACCTGGAGAAGGATTGGCTCAATGAGTAAAGACACTGTCACTGAGAGTTTGAAGCGGGGGAGCCTGGTTCAATTCCCGGTGTCAGCTCCTTGTGACCTTGTGCAAGTCACTTTATCTCCTTGTGCCTCATGGCACCAAAAACATAGGTTGTAAGCTCCACAGGGCAGGGACTTGTGCCTGCAAAATGTCTCTGTAAAGCGCTACGTAAAACTAGCAGCGCTATACACGAACATGGTATTATTATCTACAGTAACTAGATAATTCACACTTACCGTCCATGAAGTTTGTAAAAAGCCAACTGAAGAGCAAGCTGGATAAAGGTATCTGGGTGAAGTTTCTTCTTCTTGACAAGTGTTTTCCCAAAGGATGTGAATGCATAGTTGGCTAGCTGTAAATCCGAACCCTGAAAAATAGATTTAACACTACTAAGTGACATTAATAATGACACAAGAAAATAGTTTTGGAGGTCCCAAAAGTCAGCCCTGGTGAAGTCGCGTTGTAAGTGACGAGACGTGTAGGGATACCTGATGCAACACGTGGGGTCTGTGGAATTCCACACTCTCATCCGTCACTACCACGCTGGAATTATACACCTCTGTCAGCGTTGCCGGTGGTACATTGCCTAAAAAGCTTCAAGTAAAGCCCGCCAATCTGGAATTCTGACCTGGACGCTCCTGCACCTAAATCATTTGGGTTCTTGCTACAACCATTGAAGGCCTCTCCAGCTGGACGTTGCTGCTGGTCTACGTGACACGTGCAATCATACAAGAAGCATTGACACCTGCTATGGTGAATTATATCTACTGTATGCTACTGCGGACCCACGGTACCTTGCAAATGTACACAATTTTTTATTTGATATATTAGAAGTGAGAATTTGTCAATGAAACATTTCTGTACTCTATCACACTATGGAGCATGCACTTCTCATCCTTGTTATCTCTCCCTCTATATAAACAAGGGAAGGCCGGCACTGCAGGACTTTGAAAAATTGGAAGAAGTTTATTACAAAAAAGTTGAAATGTTGACACTTTTGTAATAAACGTCTTTCATTTTTCAAAGCCCCGCAGTGCCGGCCTTCACGTATTTCTATTCCCTCATCTTTGTAGCTAATGCACCCAGGCAGGTCCCCATTTTTAGGAAGGAAAGAAAGAAAGAAAGAAAGAAAGAAAGGAAGGAAAGAAAGAAAGGAAGGAAGGAAAGAAAGAAAGGAAAGAAAGTATACATTGACCAGTCAAAGAGCTGACACTAAATTCCAATTATACTGACCCCTCTCCTGATTAATGATGTTAAAACAATATGTTGATAAAACAGATGGCATGATGACCTATATAAGGGTGCCCAAAAAATTATTACTTTAGAAACAGGAAAGATCCCCTTTTATGAGAGAATACTAGAACTAAAAAGTCAACAGCTGCAAGTCTTGGTATTGATGAGGGGGAGTGGTCAGAGTGTACACAGTGTAATGATTGTCAGGGAGTTACCTGGGAACAGTTTGTAAAACCTGCTTTTACCGTATCTCTGCACTGTTAGTACAGAAATAAAGTTCTAGAATAAGACGCGTCTTACTTTAGACTTTTATCGTGGAGCTGTTAGTTATACTGCATTGGACTACTTCTAATAAACCCTTAGTGGACTAGCTGTGTCGGCACCCAAAAAAAAAAAATCAACGGATTAATTATTGTTAAGAAGTATTAGTCTATGATATAATGAACTTCAATTCTGGCCCTACATTTAAAAAAATAAAAAAAGTCAAGTGTGTATCAACCTGCAAAGAATCTATTAACAAAAACACAACGCCTTTCCTTATAGCTCAGTGGACAAATGATGAGGTAATCTGGAGTATTGTTAAGATTGAAAAAAACGATACTAGGTTTTAGGATATCCAAACACCATTAAAAAGTAATGAGGTGAAAGATCTTATACTTGGCTCTGACTAATCATTAAGTTACACTGGTGCAGTATTTTTACAAACCGGCAAATTATCTACAAAAAAAAAAAAAAACCTTAAACTCCGTGTAGTTTTTGGATTTTAACAAATTTAGATTGGACTCCAGATTAACCCATTATTCCTGAATTCAGTTATTAGAAAATACTTAATATTTTTGTGCCAGTATTTTATTACTAATATATATATATATATATATATATAAAATCAAAAAATAAATAGATGATACCGTTCTGTGGCTAACGGAATGCTTTTATTTGTGCGAGCTTTCGAGATACACTGATCTCTTCTTCCGGCGATGTTACAATGAATGAAGCAAGGATTACTTAAAAACAGTGTCTCTTGGAATGTTATCTGTGCTGGTCCTTCCCCCGGTGTAAAATAAAAGCATTTCGTTAGCCACAGAACGGTATCATCTATTTATTTATTTTTTGATTATTGAAGCTCGGCTAACACGGTACTGATACCTCTACATGAAAATATGGAAGATACCACATTGTACATCACCCAAATGAAGCTAAAGGATTTACTGAAAAAACAGGCACAACTAGACAGCGATATCATCTTCCTCAGCAAATGCAAGAAGGAGCCTCTGATCCCGAAAGGACTCGTCCTCAAAAACCCACTTGCTACCACATACAACACAAAATTCTCCCAACAACTGTGCACCAGGAACTCAGAAAGATTAAGGAACCATCTCATCAGCATCTCTTACAGTAACAGGAGAAAGACAAAGGTGACAATAGACAGCATCCTGGAGACAGGAGAAATTCACATAGACACATGGAGAGGACTCCAAACATTCCATGAAAAACTCCTGAAGGGTCTAATTAGCAATAAGGAAAAGAAACTGCACAGACTGAGGCTAAGAATGAGATACTCTGCAGCAGCCAGCACAACAACTAATATTACAAACATTGACAGTCACCAAGAGCAGGACTGCACTGTTAACCTCTCAGATTACACACCTAATCAAGCAGAGTCCTCAGTATTATCAAAGGGTCTCACATTCTGCCCTACCAAGCCTATGGACAAGATTGAGCTGTGCAGTGACCTGGAAGAATTCTTCAGAAGGCTACGTCTTAAGGAGTTCTTCCATGACAGACACAACCAAGATTATGCCAACACTGCAGAAGGAGAGCCGTTGCACATGAGCAGGGAGAAGCAAAAATCCAACTGGCTCCCACAAACTGGGCGCAACCCCACATTGGACCGGTACATTGAAAGCTTCAGACACAGCGCCAAAACCACCATCCTGGACAAAGTAAGGAAACAAACATATAATCTGACACTGATGGAGAGGAGAGCCATAGAATCGCTAAAGGCCAACCACAACATAACAATCAAACCTGCGGACAAGGGAGGAGCAGTGGTCATAATGAACACCACAGACTACCTGCGGGAAGCACACAGGCAACTCTCTGATTCAAAGTACTACACCCAACTGCAGGAGGATCCAACTAAAAAATACATGCGAGAACTCAACAGGATCATTAAAACACTCCCGATCCACACAAGAGAACAAATTCTGGACCTGATACCAGCTAACCCAAAACCTGGCACATTCTACATGCTCCCTAAAATTCACAAAGAGGGTAACCCTGGGCGCCCTATTATCTATGGATCTGGCACACTTACCGAGAATATTTCTGGCTGGGTGGAGGGCATTCTAAAACCACTTGCCCGGAACACACCCAGCTATATCCAGGATACCACCGACCTGCTAAACAAACTGAATGCCATTGGCCCCCTCCCTACAGGAACACTACTAGCAACTATGGATGTAGAGTCACTTTATACAAACATCCACCACGAGGATGGGATTTCAGCCTGCAGATACTATCTGGGATCGCAGGAGCCACTCACAGAGACCGTGACTAAATGCATTGAATTTATTCTGACCCATTACTACTTCACATTTGGAAATGACACATACCTCCAGACAACCGGGACCGCTATGGGTACTCGGATGGCGCCACAGTATGCCAATCTGTTCTGCGCAAAACTGGAAAGTGACTTTCTGTCCACCTGTCACTTGAAACCCCTTACATACCTTCGCTACATCGATGACATCCTCCTGATTTGGACCTCTGGCGAACAGGACCTCCTACAGTTCTATGACAACTTCAATACTTTCCACCTGACCATCAACCTCAAACTCACCCATTCCCAGGATGAAGTACATTTTCTAGACACCACCATTACTATAAAGAACAACCAACTACAGACTTCTGTATACCACAAACCTACAGAGAGAGACAGCTATTTGAGGGACAACAGCTTCCACCCGACACACACCAAACATGCAACCATCTACAGTCAAGCCATACGATACAACCGGATATTCTCCGACACAGCAGACAGAGACCAGCGGATTAAAGCCTTGAGATCAGACTTTATAAACCGTGGATATAACCACAGAATTGTAGACCAGCAAATTCACAAAGCCACCAGAATACCAAGAAGTGATCTCCTTGAATACAAACAGAAGGAGACAAGCGACAGGGTACCTTTGGTGGTCACATATAACCCACACCTAGGAGCCCTACGCAAGATCGCCAGGAAACTACAACCCATCCTCCAGGAAGATACAAGACTGCAACAGGTCTTCCCTGAAGCACCCTTATTATCATACAGACAACCCCATAATCTCAAGAATATTATGGTGAGGAGTAAAGTATTCAGCATTACAACTGAATGCGGGACAAAACCATGCCAGGACCCAAGATGCAAAACCTGCGCAATGCTCCACACAGCGGACACAATACAAATACCACACAAGAATCGGGAATACAAAATCAGAGGAGGGTTCACCTGTTCCTCCAGCAATGTCGTGTACCTCATCATGTACATGAAATGCCCAGGGGGCTGCTACTACATAGGCGAGACAGGACAGGGGCTAAACAAGAGAATGAACCTGCATCGCCACAGCATCACACGCGGAACAAGAGACAGTCCTGTTGGCGAACATTTCTCTGACTCTGGCCATAAGATGAACGATCTGAGGGTTGCCATACTCAAAGGTAATCTTAAAACCCCGAAAGAGAGACGGTTGCATGAATACAAATTTATGCAACTGTTCGGGACACTTAGCAGTGGCCTAAACAGAGATCGAAATTTTATGAGTCATTACTGACACTAGCGAACACTCTTCCCACGAGCGCTAAAGGCCATGTATGTACATGCTGTGCTATATGTATGCACACACAGCTGTCTCTCACACATACTAATACTCCTTATTTTTCCATCCCTATACACCAATAGGGACCACATAGTATCCACACACTTTTAGTTGTGCTACAAACTCTCACATTTCCACACCCACCCACACCATTTATATCCTCTCTCACTCCACACACACCTTGTGTAGAGCACTGTTTATACTGTGGGCTCTCCATTCATTTTTATTCACACTGATACACATACACACTCTTTCTTCACTTGCTTTCAGTTACCCTTTGACACCTCCAGCCATAAATCTCATCCACACCGGGGGAAGGACCAGCACAGATAACATTCCAAGAGACACTGTTTTTAAGTAATCCTTGCTTCATTCATTGTAACATCGCCGGAAGAAGAGAGCAGTGTATCTCGAAAGCTCGCACAAATAAAAGCATTTCGTTAGCCACAGAACGGTATCATCTATTTATTTTTTGATTATTGAAGCTCGGCTAACACGGTACTGATACCTCTACATATATATATACACATATATATATATATATATATATGTATATATGTATATATGTGTATACACATATATACATATATATATACACATATATACATACACACATACATATACATACACATACACATACACATATATATATATATGTATGTAGAGGTATCAGTACCATATATATATATATATATATATATATATATATATAAAAAATTAGAAGCTGGTGGAAGCGGAAAGCCAAATACGGCAAATTTGTAAACACCTCAAGAGTAAAAAAAATATATAATATTGTAAGGTTAAAAACTGTATCTGCCAGCTCTGTTCTTTTCAGGGACTGAACAGGTTAAAATAAATATGTGTCAAGCTTTGTTCTCTCAGAGACCAAATGGTAAAAGTATTCTAGCTGTGGACCAGATGTCCCAGGATATCTATTACATAAGAAACAAGATCACTAGTCTTGTTTCTGACCCCATTAGTAGTTATTGACCTTTTATCCCTATTTCTACTAATTTAGGCCAGATGATATATGTCATTTTAGATGTATGATCTATACATGGGAACTGAATTTGTAACAGATGTATGAAATTGACACACGATGTATTGTCCTTGTCTTGGGTATAAAAGAACAGCCTTGATGACATATTAAACAGAGGAAAGAAATCATTGTGCATTGTGTGCATTGAGTCTTTGCTTCTCCGAGCTCGACTATCATATCTGAGACCAGAAGCATATAGCAGCTGCGTGATGAATCTCCCCGGGTCGAGTAGAAGAAGTTGCCTGCTCTAAGGTCTGGTCAGGTAGACTGGACCTAACAAATGGTGTCAGAAGTGGGATTTGCACAGAAAAAAGGTGAGAAAAACATTTTTTATTGTTTCTCACCGTTTCTCTGCGAATCTAAAGAACCTAAATTTTATAGGGCAGAAGAATCGAGAGTTTGAGTCTCCGATTTATATAACAAAGGGTTGGAGTCCCAATTGTTTAATTGAGAATCGAGAGTTTGAGTCTCCGATTTATATAACAAAGGGTTGGAGTCCCATTTGTTTAATTGAAACGGGCTGTACTGATATGGTGTCTCAGATATGATGGTAATTTAGGATAAGCTAATAATTGTTTAGGTTAAGATATTAAGAATGATAAGACTAACCTTATTGTATGCTTGTTAAGATAAAATTCCTTTATAAATTGTTTATGGGATTATAGGTATACTGTATGAAGAAATGTACTGTAGGATGAGTTAAAATAACCCTTATGGATGAATGCAGTGTGGCATAGGTGCCTCAATTAACTCTCAAGCACAGCAACAAAGCTGGGAAGATAAAAGATTTTTTTTTGTCTGTCTCCCTCTCAAGTTGCCTGCATGTATAAACCGCTCTAGCCCCCACCTTTTTTCCCCCCAGTGATTTGTTACACAGGAAAGGAACAGGAATGTTGAAGACAGAGAAGAAAAAAAGAGAGAGACAAGAATTAGAAAGTTGAAATAATAAGAATTTTGTTTTATAGGACAAGTTACAGAGATGGTTTTCTTTTTGTTGAAATGTTGTTAGCAAGTCAGCAGAGCTCTTAGGAGAGAGAAAGACAGAAACATATAATTTTTCCAATTTAATTTTAAGACATGCAAACCCAAATTATTTGTGCCACATTAACCAAGTATGAGTGTATTTTAAGTTGAATTAATAATATTTTCCCGTCTGAATTGAAAAGTGGAAAACAAGAGTATAACAGGTATAGGTTTCTTTTTCCATTAGAATGTTTTTATTACATTTTCAGGCATGAATATGATAAAAAGGTTGATTGTGTGTAATCCCTGTGTGTGTGCTTGTAAGAATCTGAGTGAATTCTATCCATATGAAAGTGTTATTTGCATTGAATAATAAGAAAAACGGTTTATTGTATGTATACAAAATTACTATTCAGGGCAAGTGCTTCTAAAATAAGAATATAATTAATTGCTCATGTTGAAATTTAATTTTTAAAAGGAGTACACCCCCATTATAATATAAACTAATTAATACTGGAAAGGGGAAAGTTTTGGGTATCTGTGGAGGAAAAAAGAATAAAGAAAGGATTAATTATTTTTGTATACAGTTCTGTCACTGGAATAATAAGGATGTTTATCGTACTGGCCAGGCGATTTATTTCCTTAAACAGAATTACAATTCTTTTTCTCTAAATCTCCACAGATAAAATCAGGTGAATATATTATATAGAAATAACAGGCGAAATATATTCTAGACACAAAGCTAACTAGAAGCTCAGCATTTTAAAATTAGTTTTAAAAGTTAATTATGATATGAAAAAAAAGGATATCTTTATAAATTTAGTCTGCAGGATCAAATTGTTTTGTTTTCCTATTTATTAGAATAGGTGAGAAAATATGTGTCTGTTATTTTTGTAAAAACTGGTTGAATGTGTGAAAGAAGCGTAAAATTCTGTTTGTTTTGTGTCTGCACTCTGTGCTGTTTTTGTGTATAACCAGTAACTAAAACTGTCTAAAGTATATATTAAGCCTATAATATTCTGTTTAACAAAGATCCAGTTTTAATTTTTGAATACCAGTAACATTATCGGGCTCTGTGACGAGCTGCATATTTCAAGCTGTCCTAAATTGTATTGCAGTAACCAGTAATTAACCTTTTTTTGTTACAAGGTTTTGGCAGGAAGCCCAGAAGTTATTTTGAGCTTGGTATATGGCTTGAAATGGAAACAGTTGTAAATTGATTAATATAGAGTTCAAATGAACAAAGGACAGTAACCTAGAATGAGCACTCTAAACACCTGGTGGGTGGGTAATGAAGTGGTTAAAACTTAAATCTTTAATATCCGTGTAAAATGATGGGAATTAAAACAGATATTAAATGCTCAGAACCTATAGTATGAGCACAATGTAATGTTCTGGATCACTGATTAACTGCATAGAATCACTAAACTAGTGTCTTGCAGTGCGAACAGTGAAGTGGATAAAGTAACCACTAGTCCAATGTAATCAGCACAAAATACTCTAGTGCTGATGTACGTATAAGTGTGCAGACCCTGAAATAGCAGTAAAGCAATGGACAAGGAAAACTGACCCTAGCGAGGTCTGCCAGTATACTAGAGGGTTCTATGTGGAATTATTTTTCTGCAAAGTTGATCAAATATTTAATATTTTATCATTTTTTAACCATCTTTTTCTCTCAAATGTGTCCCACCTTTAAATCTGTGTCTATGAGGTTTTTATGCTACAGGTTGTTCTTTCAGCAAACCAGATGTTATTTGGTGTTCTAAAAGTTTCTGTCAGAAGACTATAGCAGATTATATTTATATTCAGTAGGGGTTTTTTTTTTTTGAGATTTTTAATGTAAATTTTATACCCAAAGGTTTCAGGTTAGTTTTGCTATACGTCAAGCAATTCCACTAAGGTTATGTTTTAAATGCTGTTATCCTTTGTGTAATATTGTTCACATGTAATAAAAGTGAACAAAAGGAGGGTGTTATTGCTGTTATTATTGCTGGCTGCCCCTGAAACCGAATGGCAAGGGCTGAGATTGTCAGCTCTTGGGTCTAATATTGTACCTTACTGTGTTGCCTATAATTTTTCCCTTTGATACTGTCCCCCATAGGGGTATAAGCTAGGAACTGTGTATGTGGGATTAACTGTGTAAGACCAGTGGGCTAGTTAATGCATTCTCTGTGTATTCCCTTTGCCTCATGGGACTGCAGCTGTCTGTGCGAGTTTATAAGTGGATTGCCTTGTATGGGTGGCCCCTTATGAGAAATAGCTGCAGAGCAGTCTCCTGGCACATGATAGAAAACGGAGGGGATATTTTGGCCTGTCAGCAAGGTATTCTTAGCTGGTGTCTTAGAGAAGAGAAGGTTTTAGAACCCCACATGATAGGTGCAAATGGTGGAGTGCAAGCTCTTGTGTCTACATGTAGGTTGTATGTGTTTTAAACCTACAATGCATTGTGCTTGTCCTGTGATTTAAACCCAGGTTGGTGAATTAGCATGTGAATAAGCATTCCAATGCCCCAGCTCAGATATGGAGTGCTTGAAAGTGAACTGACCCTGTTATTTCCTATGTCATGTTCCATTAGCCCTTGAACTGTGAAATTTTGTGTGTCAGTTTTAGGGGGATATTTGGGTGGAAATATAATTATTATGGTTGCAGGAGTGAGGGGTCCAAAGTGCTGGTAGTCACTTAATTTTCCCCAGCAAGCAGGCATGATTTGACAGTGCGCAGGGTGAATTACACTAGGGCTTCCCTGTGTCCCCCAAACTCCTTGATTTTGAGCCCAAATCCCCCCAAGTTATTTCCCTAATAAGTATAAGGTCCCCCAAAGTATATTCTCTGTTTCTTGTGTTTCTGTGTGTTTCCAAGGTCCTATCCGAATAAACCGCAATGTATTTTTCTGCCTGTTTTGCTTTGTGACCGATCCCTTAAATATAAAGGTGTATTTGGCCTGGCCTACCGTGACAATCAGAAAGAATTTTTCTCATGGGAAGACCAATGGTACCCCCAGGTACATTTTAGATTTAATGTTGTATGATTATGCTCTAAACAAACGATTTTAATCAGCGTCTATTGTGTGAAACTAATGCAATTGTTTGAGTGTCTCATGTTCAGGTGCAGTCCTTCTAATTAGATGAAGATAAAGGTGACGCAAAAGCGCTTTTCATCTAAAGTGGAGAGGCCCATTCCAGATGCTACCCCGTCAGAGTATTTTCCTGGATCCATGTTACACAAGTGCACCCACAGTCGCTTCAAAATTAAACCTCAATACAGAAGGGAAGGCCTAAAGACACAGTTATTTTCAGTTGGTGTTTTGGGTCACAATAAAACCCGGCACTAACCAAAGAAGGAGAAAAGTTCGTACCAGAAATCCGGACCTCAATATATGAACTTTGAACTTTTTAATAACCTTTTTTACAGGTTTTATTATTTTAATTACAATGTTTATGCTGTTAGGTTTATATAAGTGGTGTTCACATTAAGATGATAGGGTAGTAACAGGAATATTTTGTTTAATAATATGTCTTTTGTTTTATTGTCCTGTGTATAGCATATATGCACACCTTCTTGTTATATAATGGAATCCTGGTAAACAAAGCCCACATCTTATGTGCAATGTAACCCAATGTACTATCCATACCCAATAAGTTGCACCCCAGGAACACGAGAGTTATATTTAACCCCTTGGAAAAAGACAAGATGCTATAAGATATTTGTAGAACTATATATATATAAAAGAAACTGGTTACGAAGGGAGTAGAAATATGACTTTGCCCTAGGGAAGTTATTGACTCTGTGATAGAAGGATAGATAAAGTATTATCCTGCAACTAGACCAGGTTATGTTATTTGGGAAAGTGATTTTAGTGTTTAAAGGTAGAGATGAGGGTTGGGATTTGTTGGGACTTGGTGGTTAGATTATTTCGCTGGGAGCGAAGCTAGTGGATGTTTTTGTATGTATGTTTGTCCTACTCATTACTCTCTGTGTTATGAACAGCAATACTTTGGTCCAGAAGTGTGTTGCAACCCCCCCACCGATGCTATGTCTCTTTTTGGTGATGAAAATGTCAGCAGTCCCCCAGAAGAAGAGACCAAAAAAGAAATCAACTGGGCCGATACAATGGCCAGATAGGAATCAAGTTATGCACTATGGGACTATTTTTTTGGTCCAGCAGGACTATGATATGGTTAACCGTTCTTTAAAAAGACTGTCTCTAAAGGATACGAGGGGGCTGAGAAGATTGGATATGAGGAAGGTGGGAAGGGTGTGTGTCAACCACAAGGAAAGGATCACAAGTCAGCCATTTTGACCATGGTATCCATTTTGTCTGTTCCGATATTCTGAGTAAATGTAGTATGTAAGATGTATGTGTTGGGCAGTCGCTCCTAGGAAATATTAACCCACACCAACCCCCACTTATGCTCAGAAATAGAATTTAAATAATGTTCCCCCTACCTAAGCAAAGGATACGAAATTGAAAGGCATTAATTATTAAAAGTAGCTCAGTTAAGAGAGTTGCGGGAGGTCTAATACCTTTTTAGGAATGTATGATTTATATGCAAAAGGGGATTTTTTAGTAGTCAATATAGATGCCGTTTTTAACGATACTAAAGACGCTATTTTAAGACTCAGTAGCAAATAGCAACAAATTAGAGCAACAGTATTGCAAAATTGTATGGCACTAGATTATCTGTTGGCAGCACAAGGAGGGGTTTGTAAGTTAGTAGGTAAAGAATGTTGTGTTTATATTGATGACCAATCAAAAAGTATACATCATGACATGGACACTCTACCAGAAATTCAATCTAGAATGCGAGAGGAACCAAAAGGGTTCGATTGGACATTTGGTCTTGGAAATTGGCTAGGTGCGTTGGGAATGAAAATTCTTTATGGAATCATGGCAATCGCAAGTTTATTACTTTGTGTGTATATGTTAATTCAGATGGCTAAAAGTGTAATCAGCTCTATTTTTGCCAAAAGAAAGCTGCTTCTGCTTCTAGCTCTACAGTTATGTATATGTTTCCCACAATGAGAGCGAGAAATACCAATAGTCTTGGTACTCGTCAACCACCCATATGTTCATCTCTGATTATCAAACGAGGTACCTAAAAGAGATAGGTTTCTGCATCCCCATGGTCTCTTAGAGGTTTCTCCCTTGGAGTTTTTCCTCTCCTGAGTGGTGTGTAGAAGAATAAATGGGACTGGTCGATTGGATTGTTCTTCCAGAACAAAAGGAGGGCATGTAAGGTTAAAAACTGTATCTGCCAGCTCTGTTCTTTTCAGGGACTGAACAGGTTAAAATAAATATGTGTCAAGCTTTGTTCTCTCAGAGACCAAATGGTAAAAGTATTCTAGCTGTGGACCAGATGTCCCAGGATATCTATTACATAAGAAACAAGATCACTAGTCTTGTTTCTGACCCCATTAGTAGTTATTGACCTTTTATCCCTATTTCTACTAATTTAGGCCAGATGATATATGTCATTTTAGATGTATGATCTATACATGGGAACTGAATTTGTAACAGATGTATGAAATTGACACACGATGTATTGTCCTTGTCTTGGGTATAAAAGAACAGCCTTGATGACATATTAAACAGAGGAAAGAAATCATTGTGCATTGTGTGCATTGAGTCTTTGCTTCTCCGAGCTCGACTATCATATCTGAGACCAGAAGCATATAGCAGCTGCGTGATGAATCTCCCCGGGTCGAGTAGAAGAAGTTGCCTGCTCTAAGGTCTGGTCAGGTAGACTGGACCTAACAAATATATATCAGTTTATTCATGTAAACTATTTTCCCCTCACTCTTCATGCTTCCTGTATTTTTGCACAACAACGTTCCTAATATTATGCGGTGTTTAAACAATGTATGAGTGTGGGATTCAGTTTGCTTGTTTCAGAAAAATCAAGTTGTCTGCCTTTAAACATGATATATTCTTTTATTTTTAAATTAGAAGAATGTGGCTCTATTCTAATGTTGTTCATCTATGTTTATAGCACTTTATATTATGACATTGCTGAAAGAAGATTCTTCCAAAGGATCAGGGAGCGGCAGCATATAAAAAGAAGAAAAAACAGGCAATATGCTGGCAGCAGGATCTGAAGAAATCTTATACAATGGCTACTCACATTTTATTAAAAAAAAATAAACAGGCATTTTCACACGTAAATGATGATGGGTCTTTGAGGATCCAGGTGAATGAAGAGGATCTCAGGAGAAAAGGAAAGACAAAATACTGCAGATTTCAATGCAACCTTTAATGTGACTAGATAGATAGATAGATAGATAGATAGATAGATAGATAGATAGATAGATAGATAGATAGATAGATAGATAGATGTGAAAAATGTTTGTCTGTCTGCACCCTCACCTCATTGGCCTGCGGGGTGGGCTGACGTCTACGGGGGGCGTGACAGTCACACCATCCTTAGCATATCCCCTCCTCAGTCCAGTAGGGTGAGAATAGGTGAGGTGGGTGGGGGTGCTCTGTGTTTAGGTAAGAGAAGAGGGCTGCAGGGTGAGAGGTGGCAAGCTGATGGGAGGAAGGAAGGAAAGAGTGAAAGAGGGAGGGAGGGAGAGAACACATCCCACACCAATACATGCACACACCCCACACACATCCACACTAATACATACACACACACACACACACACACACACACACACACACACTAATACATATAAGGGTAGCGGAGAGAGAGAGGGGGGTAGCGGAGAGAGGGGGGTAGCGGAGAGAGGGGGGTAGCGGAGAGAGGGGGAGCGGGAAAATTAAATCCCGGGCAACGCCGGGCTGATCAGCTAGTATAATATAAAAGAAACGGTTTTGCACTATTGCCTGTCTTTTCTGGGGGTTTTTAGATGCTTCCGCCATGATCCTTTGGAAGAATCTCATTTACACCCAAGGAACTTGGAAATCAGTTCCTTTTTGGGATTGAATGGAGGGTTTTTGTGTACGTGTTCACTTATTACAATGTCACATTAAATCTTGTTTTGATCTAATCACAGTAATTTTACCACCAAGTCACGATTCACTGTTTTAAATTTATTTAATGTGTTATCATTTATGTTGGGCACTGCACACTATTTAGAGTAGCTTTATAATAGACATTATTTCATTCACTTTCACCGAATAGAACCTGGAAACGCCAATCCTAGACACGCTTTTGTTTCACATTGATGAAAGAAGGACATTTGACAATAACGATTACAAAAAAAGCCTCACACCTGTTTGTGATACTGAGCTTTGGCAAGAATGATGTCATTTATGACTTTCTGATCCACAGTGAAGACAAGTTCTTCAGGGCAAGGAAGGTCCCGAATTTCAGGTGAACCCTGCCAAGAGAAGGTATAGATTTATACCATGACTTGCAGAGAGCAAAGCTTACACACTTTCTGAAAAATACATATACAACAAGGACATACCTTCCACCGCCCTTCACATGCTTTGACATTCTGATCAATGTAATCACACATGGTTACCAACACCATGGCATCGTATGGAGCATGCTGTAACACAGGAGGTTGACAGACTGGATATGAGGATGACAGCACAAATAGTTAAAAATGCACAACACCCTCTCTGTGGTGGTCATGTTCAGAATTCCCAGCAGGGTTATATGTGCAGACAACCATCATTTTGGAATAACATAGTTACAGGGTCTTTGACAGACTTGCAAAACCCCAAATAAATGGTCACCACAGGTGCTTGAATAATTAGTTGTGCCTTTATTATTACCATCCCCCCATGTTCCCCCCCCCCCTTTCCCCCACTGATTCCTTTATGTATGTTTAGTTTAGGGTCTATTTGTATCCCTACAATGCTTCCTAAGATGAATTTAGGCATTTTTGTCCACCCCGCCCCTTCCAAGGAGGGTATATAAGGTCATGCCATACAACACTATCTACTCCTCCCCCTTGAGAAAGCGCGCTGTGACGCGCGAAACATACGTCGGGGTACGCATGACGTCATTACGCTTGTGGTTGGAGGCGCGATCAGCTCCGGATACCTTCCAGGGCTGCGGCTGTTCACACTATACACGCAGGACACCCGGTATCAGGTTGTATAATACCTCACGGAGGTTATACAGTGTGTCGATTTATTTACAGCAATCATTACTCCTCTGCTGCTGTGTATTTAACACATCGTACAGCCTCACACACAGTTTGTGTGAGACTGCTTAGGTGTTGTCAGCTTTAGTATTCTGTGGTTTTAGATATAGCCTGTCCATTGCCTTTCCCGCACCTCCACACATTTGGGGATTTTAGTCCATGCATTTCTATGGTGTTTCGTCAGTTTTTATATTGTTTATTAAAACTTTTTTATTTTATTTTGAGTGTGACCTTTGCGGCTGACCCCATCAAGGGAATAGGCTATTTAGTAGCCTCCTATTAGATGACACTTTCATTTACAGTGTCATCTACCAAGAGTGCAATTACAGGGGGCGTTATATAATCCTTGCTGATTATTTGTGTGTTTATGTAGTATATTTCTCCCTTGCACCAGGTAGTTTACATTTGTATTTTGTGGCTGTTTGTTTGGTGAAGCGACGTGCTCTGTGTGTATTATAGCTTGAATAATTATGCCAGGAAATCTAGTCCTGCTATGTGTGACCATTGGGGTTTAGGGAGACAGACAGACACGCTGCACC
The DNA here is from genome assembly GCF_040206685.1 of Ascaphus truei. Lineage (NCBI taxonomy): Eukaryota > Metazoa > Chordata > Amphibia > Anura > Ascaphidae > Ascaphus > Ascaphus truei. The sequence continues at coordinate 409,878,727 of NC_134484.1, read as the reverse complement.
TTCTGAGTGAGAATGAAGATAACAGACAGGCTGCGGCTTCCACTCCAGCTAACAGTAGCAAAAGGCACATTAACACAGAATAACACGTGAAAAAGGAGTGCAATAAGGAGATAACTAACACGTTACCATCGTTTTCAATGGCACAGGGCATTAACACAAAACCCTGTGCTGGTGGGTTCAATAGCATCTTCACAAACACTCGGTGCGGGCGAGACGAGACAGAAAAGGATGGAGTACAGGGAGGGAGACAGTAAACTGCATGGAGTATGAAAGATAAATAGGGCATAGCAGGAGAACGACTGGTCTTTCAAAGTTGTTTTTAAAACAGAAAATGCTAAAAGTATTTTTTCTTACTATAGACCTGATTTATTAAAAAAACACACATGCAGGATATTGTCTGAACTGCAGCCTTGACTGCGAAGTCATACCCTATTCCTCAGAGATTGTATAACGCAGTCCTGAAAGTCACCGTGACACATCAGATATGTGTTTTCATTCTTTGTAGTAACCAAATGTTTTATATTGGATGCAGATCTGTTACAGGTTAATTTATGCCACCATTAATGACACCTTAAGATAAATTACTCTATAACCCCATAGTATTATGTGCATCAAGTAACTCTTCCTCTATATAGTGACACCCAAGAATCGCTCAATAAGCTAGATCAAGCACATTCCAGGCAAGTTACCTTAATAAACTACAGTGTTTAGAAACAGACAAGCAATCTTGTTAGCCTGTAATACAGTTCAGTTTGATTTCAAAGGTTGGTCTAAAGCAGTGTTTCCCAACTCCGGTCCTCAGGGAACCCCAGCAGGTCAGGTCGTAAGGATATCCCTGCTCCAGCACAGGTGGCTCAGTCAAAAAGACTGAGCCGCTGATTGACCCACCTGTGCTGGAGCAGGGATATCCTTAAGTCCTGACCTGTTGGGGTTCCCTGAGGACCGGAGTTGGGAAACACTGCTCTAAAGTTTACATTAGTCTCAGACAAGAACCACCGTTCATACAAATTGCAAAAAACCTGAACAAAAGGCCAAATTAACTTTGGTGATGTCAACAAACAGTGAGATAATTTGGAAGTGCAGCAGAAATGAGTTTCTGCCTTCCCGAGCACGAGGAGATCACTAAACCTTAACATCACTTTACCTTTCCACTACTCTATATTCTAAATATTTTTCTTTTCTTTTTAAACCCTCACAAATGCTCTTAAAACCTAAGCAATTACTCTATAAATGGGTTTAACCTGTATTCTGTTGAACTGCGAGTCCTACAGGAGGTGGATTTCCTAAAACAATATTAACCAAATTAAATATTTTTGCTGTACTTCTAGATATAATACAAGCAAATATACTGTTAGCTGGTCACAACACCATGCAACAGACTATAAAGTCAGTACTTCACTTGCTCACAAATATTTGTTACAACTCTGCAGTATGTGGAGATATATTTCATACAAAAATTATGTATATTAAACAGGTTGTTTAATTTGCCACAGATAACATAATGATCACAGAATTAATAAAGAGGCCTACCCACTTACATCACAATTGGAGCCAAATACCCCATTGCTCCATATGATGCAGTTGTAAGATTTGTCTCCCCAGCGTATTGTTGGATCTCCAGTAAGAGCCAGAAATGTGATCTACAGCAAAGAGAAAAATAGCAAATGGTCCACAAGTTCAGATAATACAAATCATGTCTGTTCATGGTGCGCTTTAAGTATCTTTCAATTATGCACATTTAGGAGTACCAATAAATATAATACCCTGGTCAACAATATATTTCAAACCTAATGGCAATATCTCTCCCTAACAATTTTTGCAACTCACCTGAACTGGGGAGTCTCCCACAGCACAACTGTTCCCTTCACAAATATTTAGGGCCATGTTTATTTCCAAGAAGCCTTCTGCCATAACACACCATCCAGTGCTGGAGGACACCTGACAGTCAATTCAAAATAAAGGGATTTGAGGAGTCTTCTATGCACCGGAAAGGTGTCTCATGGCAAAAAAGACAGCTTCGTTAATATGAGCTTCGATCATTATGTACAATTATCTCTGGTACATTCAAATGGCAAGAACATTAATTCACTGACCCAATTAATAAATGAGGGTAAGACATTGGGGTGGGGAATGAATTGCTGCTTTAATAAGGTTGCCAGCACAGGCTACAACGTGAGGATAAACACATATATATATATATATATATATATATATATATATATATATATATATATATATATATATATATATATATATATATATATATATATATATATATATATATATATATATATAGTATCACAAACACCTAAATTATGCAGATACTGGATGCAGCCACTATCGGGAGAAGCGTACATGATTAGGTACTAATTGTTCATTTAGTGTTACCAGGGGAGTCCGAGCCATCCGATTAGTGCAGATAAGGGTTTTTTGAGACCTTTTATGATAGCCTGGTTTAGAATTTATGCCCCCCCCTTGTCTCACATGGCCTTCCTGCCCCCGATGCCCCACCCTGCCCACGATCCACCCCCGCCTCACATGGCTCCCCCTGCCCGCTGATGCCCCCCCTTGCCTCACATGGCTCCCCCTGCTCGCTGATGCCCCCCCTTGCCTCACATGGCTCGCTGATGCCCCTCCTTGCCTCACATGGCTCCCCCTGCCCGCTGATGCCCCCCCTTGCCTCACATGGCTCGCTGATGCCCCCCCTTGCCTCACATGGCCCCCCTGCCCGCCAATTTTTGTCAACAATATACCAGTCATGCTACAGCCTCTCTTAATCAGACAATGTCTGACTTGGAACAGAAATTCTAGAAATACAAAAAACATTTGAGGCTCAACATACTGTTAGAGACGTTCAGAATTTAAAGCAAACAAAATATCTATTGTATAATCTCCTAGAGTCTAAACTGACTGGAGCTTTGGTGCGTTCTAAATTCCAAAATGCAATACAAATGGATGCACCTACTAAGGCGTTTTTTGGTATGGAAAAAAAATCTGCTGAGCATAAAAAAATTAATTGTTTTAAAACGTGTGATGGAAAGCACATTTCTGATCCTGCAGGTATTCGAAAGTGTATTAACATAGGTAGTGGTAATCACTGCTCAACGTTAATATTCAGAATCATATTAGTAAGCACAAAGCGGTGCATGGGAATTAGAAACATACTATTTGCAAAAAGTGATCCAGAATGACCACCAAAAGAGTTCCCAATATTTTGCACACAGCTCAATTATAACAACATCAGAGGGGACGAATCCCAAGCCATATAAGGAACCAGGAAGTTAAAAACACAAAAACAAAAAATATTTAGTAATCTATTCTAACACTTCTAAATAAAGACACTAATTTCTTTTATAACATTTTCTTATATATATAAAAACATCTAAAAAAGGATAGCGCTGGAGTATGCAAATATATTGTATGCTTGTCAATGAATACGGAAGTTTGCATATAATATGCAAATACACATAAGATCAGCGTATAAATACAGTGATCTACGTACAGATATATAAGCTGTATGTCATATTCTAACCACGGTTGATAAGCTTAGGTTAGATATCAGTAAATCGAAGGCCAGTAATATGCCTACCAAGCCCAAAAGAAACAATTGCGTCACCGCAATACATGCAGGTATATCTACTGCGACATTGGTACTGCCCAAAACTAATTTAGTTGCTCTATTTGGTTAGTTAGCAGTAGGCAACGTATGCACATTTGGTCAGGGCGTGGCCCATTAGTTCATACAACCGTTCAGCTATGGTGTATCCGTTTTTGCATCATACTCCATCAGCTCCGAAAGCGAAACCAGCTGACGTCATCAATACGCGCGTTGCCTGATGCCCGACGATCATTTTGCGCCTCTAGGCGCTTCTTCAAAGGGGGAGGAGCGTACTTTCACTCCTCAAACTTAAGGTATTTATACCCTCCTGGAGGCGGGATAAGGGGCGTGTAAATAATACTTGTGAATCTCCCTATTGGTTTGGTTCCCGCAATCCGGTCTCAAGACCATTCAAAGTAACTTTATTTAATTTATTTTAATGAATAATGTATGCCCAGAAATATTTTACAATACAGACTCCAAAATATTCTTTAGGATAATTTGTGTGTAGTATGTTTTGGTTGCAAAAAAGTACCAGCAAGACAGGATCATTTATGAATACTAGTTGGTATTAAACCGCTCAGTAGTACATGTTATGGTACAATTAATAAAGTCATGAATTTTGAAAGTGTTCTCTTTTTTAATATCTGTGAATGTCTTTGTAGGGGGCATGTATGCACATTCCTTGCATCTCCCACAGGGAAATGATCCCTGTGGTTTATGATCGAGCCAGGTCCTACTTGGGACTGGTTGATAGTGGCTGTGAACCCCTCTATCTGAATCCGTCTCCCACATTCACAAGCAGGAGATCGCGAAATATAACAGATAGAGGGACTGAGGGTCTTTAGAGTGAATATCCACTTACATTCTTTTTTAAGTAGTACATTGTTCCAGTCCCCTTTGCGGGGTCCTAGAGGTACTAACTCAATGCCCGCAAAGCGTAAGTTTTTACAATCGCCATCATGAACACCATTTATGTGTCTAGCCACAAGTGTATCATGGTTGTTTCGTATGGATCCCAGATGTTCAAGGATACGTATTTTCAACTGACGGTAAGTTTTTCCCACATACATCTTATCACATGTACATGTAATAGTGTAAATAATCCCTCTGCTGGTACAATTAATAAAGTCATGAATTTTGAAAGTGTTCTCTTTTTTAATATCTGTGAATGTCTTTGTAGGGGGCATGTATGCACATGCCTTGCATCTCCCACAGGGAAATGATCGCTGTGGTTTATGATCGAGCCAGGTCCTACTTGGGACTGGTTGATAGTGGCTGTGAACCACTCTATCTGTTATATTTCGCGATCTCCTGCTTGTGAATGTGGGAGACGGATTCAGATAGAGGGGTTCACAGCCACTATCAACCAGTCCCAAGTAGGACCTGGCTCGATCATAAACCACAGCGATCATTTCCCTGTGGGAGATGCAAGGCATGTGCATACATGCCCCCTACAAAGACATTCACAGATATTAAAAAAGAGAACACTTTCAAAATTCATGACTTTATTAATTGTACCAGCAGAGGGATTATTTACACTATTACATGTACATGTGATAAGATGTATGTGGGAAAAACTTACCGTCAGTTGAAAATACGTATCCTTGAACATCTGGGATCCATACGAAACAACCATGATACACTTGTGGCTAGACACATAAATGGTGTTCATGATGGCGATTGTAAAAACTTACGCTTTGCGGGCATTGAGTTAGTACCTCTAGGACCCCGCAAAGGGGACTGGAACAATGTACTACTTAAAAAAGAATGTAAGTGGATATTCACTCTAAAGACCCTCAGTCCCTCTATCTGTTATATTTCGCGATCTCCTGCTTGTGAATGTGGGAGACGGATTCAGATAGAGGGGTTCACAGCCACTATCAACCAGTCCCAAGTAGGACCTGGCTCGATCATAAACCACAGGGATCATTTCCCTGTGGGAGATGCAAGGAATGTGCATACATGCCCCCTACAAAGACATTCACAGATATTAAAAAAGAGAACACTTTCAAAATTCATGACTTTATTAATTGTACCATAACATGTACTACTGAGCGGTTTAATACCAACTAGTATTCATAAATGATCCTGTCTTGCTGGTACTTTTTTGCAACCAAAACATACTACACACAAATTATCCTAAAGAATATTTTGGAGTCTGTATTGTAAAATATTTCTGGGCATACATTATTCATTAAAATAAATTAAATAAAGTTACTTTGAATGGTCTTGAGACCGGATTGCGGGAACCAAACCAATAGGGAGATTCACAAGCATTATTTACACGCCCCTTATCCCGCCCACAGGAGGGTATAAATACCTTAAGTTTGAGGAGTGAAAGTACGCTCCTCCCCCTTTGAAGAAGCGCCAAGAGGCGCAAAACGATCGTCGGGCATCAGGCAACGCGCGTATTGATGACGTCAGCCGGTTTCGCTTTCGGAGCTGATGCAAAAACGGATACACCATAGCTGAACGGTTGTATGAACTAATGGGCCAAGCCCTCACCAAATGTGCATACGTTGCCTACTGCTAACTAACCAAATAGAGCAACTAAATTAGTTTTGGGCAGTACCAATGTCGCAGTAGATATACCTGCATGTATTGCGGTGACGCAATTGTTTCTTTTGGGCTTGGTAGGCATATTAATGGCCTTCGATTACTGATATCTAACCTAAGCTTAACCGCCCTTGGTTAGAATATGACATACAGCTTATATATCTGTACGTAGATCACTGTATTTATACGCTGATCTTATGTGTATTTGCATATTATATGCAAACTTCCGTATTCATTGACAAGCATACAATATATTTGCATACTCCAGCGCTATCCTTTTTTGGACGTTTTTATATATATCAGAAAATTTTATAAAAGAAATTAGTGTCTTTATTTAGAAGTGTTAGAATAGATTAATAAATATTTTTTGTTTTGTGTTTTTAACTTCCTGGTTCATTATATGGCTTGGGATTCGTCCCCTCTGATGTTGTTATAATTGAGCTGTGTGCAAAATATTGGGAACTCTTTTTGTGGTCATTCTGGATCACTTTTTGCAAATGGTATTCGAAAGCGTGCTGTTTCCTTTGATAAAGATCTTTACAGTGGTGATCCTGTGGATGAAGTTGAAATGGAGAAGTTTCGGACTCATTTACCATCTTTAAAGCAAGAGGAACTGGATTTACCATTAACACTTGATGAATCGTTTATTGTCGTGTCCGGTTTGTCCAATGGGAGGACGCCTGGTATTGATGGACTACCTATAGAGTTCTATAAATATTTTTGGACTTTGATAGGAAAGAATTTTTTTCAAGTTATTGTAGACTGTATTAAGATAAAAGTATTGCCATTGAGCTGTCGCTGGGCAGTTCTCACTTTATTGCCAAAAAAGGGAGACTTGTGTCTTATTAAACTGGAGACCAGTGTCCTTATTATGTTCCGATTATAACATTGTCAAAAGTTTTAGCACATTGCCTTAAAACATATTTGGAGTCCATTGTGAATACAGATCAGTCTTGTATTCCTGGACGGTCTATTTTTGATAAAAGATATTTTGGAGGGTGGGAAGGTTTTTAATTTAAATTTTGGTCTTATTTCTTTGGACCAGGAAAAGGCCTTTGACAGAGTTGATCATTGCTATTTGTTTAAAACCATGCATTCTTTTGGATTTGGACAAGTTTTTATTTCTCATGTCCAGGTATTATATTCTAACATTTAGAGTGTTTAGAAAATGAATGGTGGGCTGAGCTGTTCTTTTCCCATAGAGAGCGGGATAAGGCAAGGGTGCTCTCTCTGTGGTATGCTTTATTCTCTGGCTATTGAACCTTTTCTAGTTATGCTCCGGAAATGTTTATCAGGGATTGCCATACCTTGTATACCAGATGTCAGGCTTGTGAAGGTCTCGGCTTATGCAGATGATGTATCTGTGTTTATTAATGATGACAATGATCTTCAGGTTCTTGGTTCCTGCATTGAGACCTTTGAACGAGTAGCTTCAGCAAAAATAAACTGGGCAAAATATGTCACTTTGTTAGTTGCTGGCTGGCTTGGTTGTAAGCCACCTTTTTACCTGCAGATTTGAAGTGGAATAGAGATGGTATAAAAGCCCTGGGTATTTTGCTGGGGAGTGATGCCTGTGTGTGGAAGAGCTGGGAAAGGACTACAAGAAAAAGGGAAAGCAAAGTTGCAGAAATGGCTCTGGTTACGTCCTCAGTTGTCTTTCCGTGGAAGGGTGCTGACGATTAATAATCTAGTAGTTTAAATGTTGTACCATAAACTTGTGTGCCTTGACCCTCCTGCAGACCTACTTGAGGCAATGCAGAAATGTTGTTTGGATTTTTTCTGGGATAGTAACCATTGATTAAAACAGTGTGTGTTGTTTTTACCTTTGACTGAGGGTGAACAGGGACTCAGACTTAGTCGTGTGGCAGCTTTTCATTTACAAGCGGTTCAGAGATTATCTTGTGAGGGCGTTAGTCTGGAGAGGTTTTGCTTTTGCCCTTTTTCGTAGAGTGGGGGGGGGGGGGGGGGTTTGGATATGATAGGCAATTGTTTTTAATGGACCCTGCTTCCTTTTATAAAGGTCTCTTTAATGCTTGGAGAATGGTAAAAGTTGAACGTGGTGACCTGCGTGTTTCTTGGCTTTTGCAGGAGCCCTTGTTTTTTTTTAATCCTTTATTTTCTTCTCTGTACTTCAAAAATCATAGTCTTTTCTGTTTATTCGTGAGGGCTGGGAAAACTGAAGTGTGTCATCTCATTGATTTTCAGAAGTCTTCTTGGAAATGTCCCCGAGAGGTGGCAGCATTGCTTCACATTAGGTCAATTCGTTTTGTTGAGAAATATTTACAAGATTTTGATAAACTGCCAAGTCAGGTTCTTGATCTTTTATATCCATGTTTTGTAGCTCATGTTTTTCCTAATAAAAGGAAACAGTTTTATTTCTTTTTTTTAATTTCCCCTGCAGTGGAGAGTGGAGTATATGTACCAGGGTTGTTGTTGAATCCGACAAATGTAATGGCTAGTTTTTGAGTCTGTAGTAAAGAAAGATCTGTACAGGTAGTCCTCGCTATCCAACGTTTCACTTTACAACGAATGGCATATCCAACGCTTTACAATGCAACCCTATGGGCTGTTTTTTTTACTCCGGAATGCGTTATCCAACACTCACTGCCACTGATTAACATGGGACTAACTTTACAACGGTTTCACTATCCAACGCTACTTCCAGAACGGATTCCATTGGATAACCGAGGACTGTCTGTATGTTCTATCAGTAAAAGTTCGCCATGTTCATATTTTAATTGGCGTAGTTGATACAAAATTAAGACAGCATTTGTCTATTAGTGAGTCTCACTGTGCAGCATGGAGAACTTTGTACAAATATCCAATCCCAAAGAGATGGGGGGACTTGCAGTGGCATTTGTTACATGGTATTATTGCAACCAACACTTATGTACATCGTATTGATTCTAGTGTCTCTACCGATAGTCCATTTGTGCAGCTCTGAAACAGTTTTTCATTGTATTTAGTGACTGTGCCAGATTAAAACCTATTTTAGATGTGTGAATTTGTTTTTTAGTTTGCATCTACCTTTTTCTAAACAAGTGTTCATTATAGGTGTCCGGTACACCTCTAAAAATAGTTTAATTTGCCTGGCAAATTTCTCAGTCAAGCAAAGCTTGCAATCTTAACCAAGAAATAATAAACATCTTGGTGTTGAACTTAATTTTGGTTGTGTCCAGAATTCGGATTGATTATCGTTTTTATGCAATTTATAGTAATTTTCAAATGTTTGTTAAAAAATTATGTGTGAGAAATGCTGTTTGTAGTCTTGGTGAAGATGACGAGTTGACATTTCATATGTAACTTATATTCCTGTTAAGTGTTTTATTTTGAAACTTTTTTTAGTATAATAACGAGTTTTCAAAAGTCTGTCTCTCTCACTCACTCACTCACTCTGATTTAACCTATATCTCTTAACTACCCTATACTGCTTTCTTCCAGATCTGACTCAAGCTTCACACAGGAGACATCAGAATCCCCCCCAAACCCAGAAGACAGGTAGGGAACATCTCCCCTCCAACATACAACATTGCGAGAATGAGGGTACCTGGACATTGAGGGACTGCGGATCAGGTAAGATCCCAGGCGGGATTGCTGCTTTAGAAATTGTGAAGCAGGGGCATCCTGACACCAGTTAAGGGGTTCAGTAAAGTACTGATTCATATCTGCCTCCCATGGTCATTACTCTAACAAAGCATAATTCAGCTGATACAATGCTGTGAACCAGTGATCTTTAACGGAGAGGAAGAACACAGGAACTAAGATGCTGTGGTGTCAGTTACCTGGCTGTAGTCTTCAGGTGTTCCATAAGGACATGCATCATCTAAAGACACCACAAAGAGACTGCTCTGGATCTTCTCTAAATGGGATGCGTTCTTTGGGTCAAGGTTAATGAGATGCTCACGAGTCTAAGAAAATACAGGAGTTACAAAATTGTGGCAAAATTGCAAATACATGTGAATTAGTCAGGAAACACAAAGTATTCACTAACCAGAGCCCAGCGTGTTCTCTCCTCTGTGGTTAAAGCACCCAGTCCTATCCCGTTTGGTTCATTGTGGCATCTATTTTGAATATACTCAAGGTGTCTAAAGAAAGATAGTAAGGACAGAATCACTCAAAATGCTCCTATAACACACACCCAGTTCACATTGCAAGTGGGGTTATTAACATAAATTCACAGTATGCTACTAGTCTTCCTTTACTATAATACAGTACGTATGGTATTTCAGGATAGCACATATGGGGGCCTATGCAGAGAGCAGCGGTAAGGTGAATAGCGGCATTTTTTGGAGAAAAATGCCTGTAGAAAGGCAGGTACTGGCGAGTTTTAAAAAAAGCGCCATTTTTTATTTTTATTTTTGAAACTCGCTGCACGACTGGAGAGAACCTAAAGCTCTCCAGTTGTAAAAATGTCCCTATTCAGAAAGGCGCGATCGCCATCTAGTGGCTGTTCGCGCCAATAACATGGAGAGAAATTCTACAATTACCTCCGCCAAAAAAAGTTGGCAGGAAGCTGGAGCGAGAGGGAAAATACAAAAAAAAAAAGGCGCTTTTTTTCAAACATGTTTCACCAGCGCACATCTCGCCGGTTGCAACTCTCCATATGCAGACAGGATTTTAAATGCAGTTTTCGGACCTTTCTGCATATGGAGATAAAATCACACCAATAAAAGTTCAATTTATTAACATCTCCAATTATTTCCAGCGCTGCTCTCTGCATGAGGCCCATGGTCTCATTCTCTACATTTGTGCTGTCCTTCATGGGACTAACATGAATCTAATGACAGTGGTACTGTATGCTCAACATGTTGAATGTAAGCTATTGGTGTGTGTACATGTAGTGATAAGGTACATTCCTTTTCCCCAATCAGCCACAAAGGAATTGGTGAAGGCAGAGTATGTAGTGTTTCAGGAGGCATTACTGTAATTCTGGCTTTGTCCTTAAAGCTATGATGCTCAATATTAGTTGTATTAGTACACAACATTGAAAAAATACTTTGAAGCAAAACTTTTACTGTAATAGAATCATTTTTTTCCCTCTAGATTGGATTACTTTATCACATTTAGCCTTAAAGAGGATTTGATTCTTTGGTGAGAAACGACTAAGGGGCCTATGCACTAAGCTCCGATTTAAAAAAAAAAAGGGGGTTTTAAATCTCCATTTTTTACAGCGTTGCCATCACGATATGCAGAAAGCCCCGAATACCAGCGATGGCAACATTTGCAAAAATGGCGAGTAGCCAGAGACTAGATGATCGCCCCTCTGAAAAGGGCTCACCTGTCGAGTGCTATCTGCAGCAGAGAGAGAGCTGACTCTCCCTGCGCAAATCTCGCCCGAAATTAAAGTTTTAATTTTTTTTTTTAAATTTACATTTTACTAGTGTAGATGAGCAGCGGGTCTCCGGAGCAGAACAGCGTTGATTTGAGGTCCGGGGACCCCCTGCTTCCCGAGATACAGGCCCCATTATAGCAAAACATTTTGGCATATGGCAAAACAACCATAGCTTCTTACTGTATGTATAGCCCTAAAGGGGCATACATAAATACATTTGCAATGAATGTGGCAAAAAAAAAATCCAATACCAATAAAAAAAATACAGTGAAATAAACTGTAAAATAAAAATAACACATTCAATTTTTTTTCTTATGTTTTAGATGTCTTCACCCTCCGATTCCCGTGGTCTCCGCAAGCTGTCGAACCAATCCACGATCCCAAACAGCAACAGCACACAGGTAAAGTCCAAAGTCCTTTTCTTTCTTTATCTTCATCTGTTAATTGTAATCCATTTGGGTGTCTTCTATCTTCATCTGTAACAACCATGTAATCTTATTGGAGGAGGAGGTCTTCACTCCTCTGCTTCTTGCTGTCAAATGAGACTGCACAGGCTTTTATAGGCCTGTGACGTCACATTTGATTGGCATATGGTTCCCATGCCATCTGATTGGCTTTGAGAACCACGTGCCTTTATTTTTTTAGAATGTGACGTCATGTAAAGGGAGTGAACCCAGCCAATCAGAATGGCTATGCTTCCTTTCCCTTTAAAATTATGTCACAAAATCCAACATTGCTGCCGTCACATGTGACTTCAGCCAATCAGATTGTGAGAACTATATACCCAATCTGATTGGTTGTAGTATACCATGTGACGCCCTTTGGATAGTCGCATCCTTTCCAAAAATTTAGTCTGTCACATGGTCTACTACAACCAATCAGATTAGGGATATAGTTCTTACAATCTGATTGGTTGACGTCAAGTGATGGCAGCCATGTTGGATTTTGTGACCATCTTAAAGGGAAAGGAAGCAGACATTCTGATTGGCTGGCTTCACTCCCTTTACATGACGTCACATCCTTAAAAAAACAAAAAAAAAAAACACATACTTCTCACAGCTAATCAGATGGCGTGGGAACCATATGCCAATCAAATGTGACATCACAGGCCTATAAAAGCCTTTGCAGCCTCCTTTGACGTAAGAAGCAGAGGAGTGAAGATCTCCTCCAATAGGATTACAAGGGCGTTACAGAAGAACAAGAAGATACAGAAGATACCCAAATGGATTACAATTACAGTAACAGATGAAGAAAAGGACTTTGGATTTTACCTGTGGGCCGTTGCCATTTGGGATCATGGATTGGTTAGAGATCTTGTGGAGACCATGGGAATCGAAGGGGGGGGGGATGAAGACATCTAAAAAAGGTAAGAAAAAAAATTGAATGTATGTTTTTATTTTGCAGGTTTTTTCGCTGTATTTTTTTTTGCCACATACATTTGTAATGAATTTATGTATGCCCCTTTAGGGCTATACATACAGTAAAGAAGCAATGGTTGTTTTGCCAAATGGTTGCTTATGTGTTTTATATGTATTTTGGATATTTTTTTCAATTTGTATGTATTTTGCGTTTTCATGTACTGTATTATGGCATTTTTGTGGTGTTTAATGGTTTATGGGTTTTCTTTGATGTTTGCATTTTTATAGTGGTTTATTTTTGGTGTTTTGATTTTCAATGATGGTGTTTATTTGGAGATTTATTTTATTTGATGGTTTTGGAATAGTTCATTCTGGTGTTAATTTGGTATTTGATTAATTGGTGGTAATTTTGTTACTTGTTTATTTTTGTTTATTTGGTGATTGCTTGGATTCCATAGGATATTGTTGGCAATTGATTTTTTTTGTAGGTTGACCATTGACTGGCAGTGTTAAATCATGCCCATATTATATGGGAATGATGTACCCATTGTGCCAATCAATTGGTTTATTGGCATTTGTAATGTGTTGATTTTTATATGTAATGTGTATTTTGGGCCTGTTTGTTTTTTAGCTTCACCATTTATTGCTACAGTGTTAAATCATGCCCATATTATATGGGCATGATGTACCCACTGTACCAATCACTGGGTGGAGGGTGGGGGTAGTTGCCTGGGGAGGGTGGTTAGGCCTCCTGGATGGGTAGTGGGGGAGGGTGGGTTAACCCCTTAATTACTGTAGCGGTTATTAACCGCTAAATTGATTAATGGCTTAGGGGCCATTAGATTGTATTTTGTATGTATTCATGCTGGCACCGGATGACATGGCCCTGCAGTATGCCGACACCCTTCGTGATGGAAGGGGTATGTAGAATGTTTTTTATTTACTTTATTTATGCTGCCTGGCTAATGTTTGATTTAATAATGGTCAAATGAGCCATTATCCATATCTGGATAATAGTTATTTTGGATAGGATATGGTCAGAGGTGACCAAGAGAAAGCGTTCCCATAGGTTGCACTCAACTAAATTAATAACTGAGTGATAGTATATGTACACTGATAATTCAAATATAATAAGCCATATGGGTATAGGAGGTTAAAATACAAAACAAAAAATTATTTATTACTTAGTTGATACTTATTGAATACACAAAACAATAAACAGTGAATTTACAGCTAATCTAAAACCTCTTAAGGGGAGTTGAAAACGGAGTGGATCAGCAAAAAGGTGAAATATAGCAATGTATATGAAAGGGGATGTATACAGCACAGGCACAGAAGTGCCATATATATAAGTAAATCTACCTCTAGACCCAAGAGTGTTGGTCTATTATATAAGGTATAGGCGCTGTGGTGACTAGAGTTAGTCACAGTACACAGTACACAATAACACAATAACACTAGCCTCTGTATCAGAAACTCACAGTTGAACGTCACTGTGTAGTAAAGTGTGTGAATAGCAAGCAGCTAGATATCCTTCACTGGTCAGACTCCTCAAGCATGGAGGGATATTGCTCTAATGAGTGTGCTGTCTCGCAAACGCGCGGTGTATATCACCCATATCCGGATCTTTAAGCTCTGTAAACACCGTAGATGCCTCTGCCTCCGTCTCACACTCCATAAAAACACACGGCTGACGTCATCGGTATGAGCGTCGCCTGACACCCGACGATCGTTTCACGCCTTGTGGCGCTTCTTCTGGGGGGGAGGAGTGTAAATTGTCTCCTCAATGGTGTGTATTTATACCTCCTGGGGCGGTACAGTGGGCGTGTCTAGTGTACGCCTCCGCACCTGATTGGCTCGTCCGCCGCTATCAGGTAATATATGTGGATAGTGTAACCACATCTGTAGATTAGTGATGCTTAATTGAGTATTCTAACTATGATAGTTACATAAGTCCCTGTGTTTATAATATGTTGTGTACAGCGCTGACTGTAACCATGCTGTTATATAACAAATTAATTAGTGTATGCGAATCTCTTGGTATTCTAACCACATATAGTAGTGATTATGAGAGTATGTGTTAGTCATGTAGGAATGACCGCTGTCTATTTAGACCGCCCAAAAGGGTCAATGCGGTCTTACTACTCTTTAAATATCTTTAAGCTGACTATATAGTTCATAAGAGTAGTAGCCAGATACATATGTGTATCTCCCTGATGGTTATAGTTTGGTGAATACATTCGCAAAGGTAGGTATATGTAACATATACATTCACATAATTCAATGACTGTGTAATAAATGAGCAAATAAAATTGTAGTTTGGTATGTGATGTGTATGCCTGACTAACCTTCCGTTCATGATGGTTACTGGCTCGGGTGTAAACAGAGTTGGTATCCCTGCCTGAGTGTTATCTAATTATCACAGACACCTTGAATACATGAAGTGTTACATATGTGGGTGAACGTGAGTACGCAATTTAGGAGATTATATATTGTAAATCTCATTATGTAAGTCGTGTGTGTAGGAGTGTTTACTGTCTATTTAGACCGCCCAAAAGGGTCAATGCGGTCTACCTATTCCTTAAGTATATAGTGACTGGCTATAGGATAAATAGCAACAGTAACCATGTTGGGTGTAAAATGGTAAATACACTCATTGCGTACGTGGACTGGTAAGTAAAAGGCATCTCAACGTTCCCACAGATGGTTATGCCACAAAAGGTGAGGATGGATAAAAGATAGTGAATATCAGGGGGTATGATCCATACATAGATGGTCCAAAATGGGGCTGTACATATTATGTTCGGAATACTTTCCCTGAATGAGGAGTCTTCAAATGAAGGGTGAGAATATAAACCCCTCATTTAGACCTGTGGGACTGAGAGTGTTTAGCGTGTATATCCATTTACTCTCTTTCTGTAGGAGTATCCGATTCCAGTCGCCTTTGCGTGGTCCCAAAGGTACCAGTTCTATCCCGGCAAAACGCAAACGTGCAGATGCACCGTCATGTACCCCATTCATGTGTCTCGACAGAGGTGTGTCATGTTTGTTTCGTATGGACCCAGGTGTTCAAGAATTCTAACTTTTAATTGGCGGAAGGTTTTTCCTACATACATTTTATTGCATGTACAGGTAATGGTATATATGACTCCTTTGCTGTTGCAGTTTATGACGTCAGTGATGTTAAATGTTTTTGATTTTGTGGAGTCTTTGAATGATTTAGTGGGTGGCATGTGTAAGCATGCCTTACATTTCCCACAGGGGAAATATCCCTGTGGTTTGTGATCTAGCCAAGTTCTATTAGGTATAGGTTGGTAGTGACTCTGTACCATCCTATCCTTCAGGTTACGTGATCTTCTACATGTAAGTGTTGGTGACGGATTCAACACTTCAGCCAAGTCCTCGTCTTCAGTGAGTAAGTGCCAATGCTTGGTGAAAATGCGTCTAAGGTCGTGCCACTGAGTATTAAATGTGCCAATAAAGCGTATTACTTCTTTGGTGTCAGGTCATTTTTTGTTTTGTGTCAGAAGTGTGTCTCTCGTTGTATGTTTGGCTCTCTTGAGTGCTTTCTGGACTGCATTCTTGCTGTATTCCCTGTCATAGAACCTCTGGCTCATTTCTTCCGCCTTGGTCGCAAATTCTGCCATAGTAGAGCAGTTTCGTCGTAGGCGGAGAAATTGTCCCGTAGGTATATTTTGGACCAGATGGGTGGAGTGGTGGCTGTCTGCCCGCAGAATGCTGTTAGTAGCTGTGGGTTTTCTAAATAGTGTGGTTTGTAGATACCCTTCAGTGTCTTTGTAGATAGTTATGTCCAGAAAGTCTAAGGTCTTTTTGTCCGTTTGCATTGTAAGTTTCAAATTGAAATGGTTAGTATTTAATTTGGCAACGAATTCTTCCAGGAGAGCCAGTGAGCCCTTCCACAACATGAGAATATCATCAATGTAGCGGACCCACATAATGATGTTGTCCGCATACATATCCAGGTCACAGCCAAAAACCACGGTTTCCTCCCACCAGCCTAGGTATAGATTGGCATAGGTGGGGGCACACGTGGTTCCCATGGCCGTGCCCTGGATTTGATGGTAGTACTTTCCGTTGAATATAAAGAAATTGCATGTGAGCACAAATTCTATAAGTTTGATGACGAAGGTGTTGTGTGTTTTAGCCTCCATGTCTCTAGACCTCAAGGAGAAATTCACTGCCCCGAGTCCAAATGTGTGTGGGATACTAGTGTATAGATTCACTATGTCAAGGCCCACTAATGAGATTTACAATATATAATCTCCTAAATTGCATACTCACGTTCACCCACATATGTAACACTTCATGTATTCAAGGTGTCTGTGATAATTAGATAACACTCAGGCAGGGATACCAACTCTGTTTACACCCGAGCCAGTAACCATCATGAACGGAAGGTTAGTCAGGCATACACACCACATACCAAATTACAATTTTATTTGCTCATTTATTACACAGTCATTGAATTATGTGAATGTATATGTTACATATACCTACCTTTGCGAATGTATTCACCAAACTATAACCATCAGGGAGATACACATATGTATCTGGCTACTACTCTTATGAACTATATAGTCAGCTTAAAGATATTTAAAGAGTAGTAAGACCGCATTGACCCTTTTGGGCGGTCTAAATAGACAGCGGTCATTCCTACATGACTAACACATACTCTCATAATCACTACTATATGTGGTTAGAATACCAAGAGATTCGCATACACTAATTAATTTGTTATATAACAGCATGGTTACAGTCAGCGCTGTACACAACATATTATAAACACAGGGACTTATGTAACTATCATAGTTAGAATACTCAATTAAGCATCACTAATCTACAGATGTGGTTACACTATCCACATATATTACCTGATAGCGGCGGACGAGCCAATCAGGTGCGGAGGCGTACACTAGACACGCCCACTGTACCGCCCCCAGGAGGTATAAATACACACCATTGAGGAGACAATTTACACTCCTCCCCCCCAGAAGAAGCGCCACAAGGCGTGAAACGATCGTCGGGTGTCAGGCGACGCTCATACCGATGACGTCAGCCGTGTGTTTTTATGGAGTGTGAGACGGAGGCAGAGGCATCTACGGTGTTTACAGAGATTAAAGATCCGGATATGGGTGATATACAGCGCGCGTTTGCGAGACAGCACACTCATTAGAGCAATATCCCTCCATGCTTGAGGAGTCTGACCAGTGAGGGATATCTAGCTGCTTGCTATTCACACACTTTACTACAGTGACGTTCAACTGTGAGTTTCTGATACAGAGGCTAGTGTTATTGTGTTATTGTGTACTGTGTACTGTGACTAACGCTAGTCACCACAGCGCCTATACCTTATATAATAGACCAACACTCTTGGGTCTAGAGGTAGATTTACTTATATATATGGCACTTCTGTGCCTGTGCTGTATACATCCCCTTTCATATACATTGCTATATTTCACCTTTTTGCTGATCCACTCCGTTTTCAACTCCCCTTAAGAGGTTTTAGATTAGCTGTAAATTCACTGTTCATTGTTTTGTGTATTCAATAAGTATCAACTAAGTAATAAATAATTTTTTGTTTTGTATTTTAACCTCCTATACCCATATGGCTTATTATATTTGAATTATCAGTGTACATATACTATCACTCAGTTATTAATTTAGTTGAGTGCAACCTATGGGAACGCTTTCTCTTGGTCACCTCTGACCATATCCTATCCATTAGTTCACAGTTCCATGCACCGCTTTTTACTTTGATATGGATTATTAAGGTGAGCAGTGTTTTTTCCATTCCCTTTTTTAATAGTTATTTTGCCCATTACTGTATGTGTTTGGTGGGAAGGGGCGAGGGAGGTGTATTTATTTATTTTACAACAGGGTTGGTACTTAAGGCCAGTGGGAGCCACCTGAGGACGCCCACGGGGACCACCCGTGGGAACCACCTTGAGGGCCCTCAGACATCCGTGGGAACCACCCGGGGACCCCAGGAGCCCCCACTGGACAACCTGAGGGCCCACAGACACCCACGGGGTACACCCGCCTGCCTATTTTATCAATCCTGTGTTATAATAAATAATGGTTTTATGTGGGGATACAGGGGGTGCTTATTACATATTGTAATGTTTATTGGGGGCAGAGGGGGTGAGTGAAAGGCCAAGTACCCCCTTCACTCGCCCCCTCTGCCCCCAATAAAGCTGCTGTTGTCCCCTAACCCCTTCATTGCCTTAGCGGTTACCCGCTAAGGTAATGAAGTTGACTGTAAATGCATTTTTATTGCATCAGATTGATGCCGGGGGTCTCCGGTGCCGATATTAATGGGTATCAGCTCTGGAGACCCCCGGCATCAAACCGATGCAGGAAAAATGCATTTTTTTCATCTCCAAGTCCCCTCTCTCGCCGCTTATCTGCAGCTTCTCACCACCTTCTTCCAGGTACAGCCAGAAGAAAAGACGAATGGCGCACAGCCAGGGAGCCAGGTGTGGAGTAAAAACGCTGTTCTTTATTTGTGCATGCAAGGAGACAGGTATACCCCCTTGGGGGACAAAGACAAAAACCTCCTACGCGTTTCGGACCTATGGGTCCTTTGTAAAGGACCCGTAGGTCTGAAACGCGTAGGAGGTTTTTGTCTTTGTCCCCCAAGGGGGTATACCTGTCTCCTTGCATGCACAAATAAAGAACAGCGTTTTTACTCCACACCTGGCTCCCTGGCTGTGCGCCATTCGTCTTTTCTTCTGGCTGTACCTGGATTTTGGATCCCTCGTGGCTGGCACGCCTGTTTATCACCCCTGGAGATGACGTGAGTGGGTTTCTATTGGTATTAGACTCTTATGGCTAAGTTTTGACGGCTGTCATTTATTACTTACAAGTCTACAGTTGCCTACCCACTCCCACTGGTATCTCCAGGGTTAATGACTTATTGTCCTTTGAACTGGATGGAATCACCCTGGGTTTGAGCACCCTATTTTTCTTACCTATCTCACCACCTTCTTGCCAACTTTTCCTGGCGGGGCAATTAGCCTCCAAGCTAAAAATCAGGGCTACTAGAATAGCATGAGTTTGAAAAGGTGGTAGTAAGTGTCATATCACCGCGCGTCCCCCCCCCCCCCCCCTGGTTAAAATTTTTGCCGAAAGCTCTCTTATCGCCGACTTATCGGGGCTTACTGAATAGCAGCAGGCTTTTTTGGCGATAAGTAGCTTATCGGAGCTTTCATCACAAGTGGTGGTACCCACATTTCAGTCCCCACTCTGAAATGATAAAAAGGTGGTGCAATTCTGGGCAAAACACATTGATCCAATAAAAAATTCTATTGATTTTTTTTCTTTAGTCTACCTAAAAGGAAAGAACTAGTAGTAGTAGTATTGGTAGTAGTATTGGTAGTAATAGTAGTAGTAGTATTGGTAGTAGTAGTAGTCTCTTGCAAGTGCATAATATAGGGTTCTTTTTGGTAGACTATTCACTTATGCCCTTTTTTTTAGCACCCCACCTCTGTGAATTATGGTCATTTGATATTGAGCAGAGACTCCATATGGTGCAGCTTTCTTGCCTAGATACATATGCCCAGTAGATTAATAATATTCCACCTTAATTGCATAATTGGATAATCTATAAAAGCAGTCTCATATGAACCTCACCCAATGGAATGGGTAGTTATTTTGTACAAAACTGAAGTGGATAGATACAGTCCAAATGGGGTTACAAACATTATTTCCTGTTTTGTATCGCACAGTTTTCGTTTATTCGGTATTGGTCATGATCAGAAGCTAAGTTTAAGACCTTAGTATCTCAGGTGGAGTGAGGATCTGGCCTTCATGCACAGCTTCAACTGTGAATATCCGCCCTCTGCTCATGACGATCAGGTGAGTTGGGCAGCTACCTTCTTTCTCTGAAATAAAAAGTAAATTGTAGTTCTTACTCAAAGCACTTTACTAGACGGTGCTAATGCAGAACACACGCTACAATCCACTCAAGTAAAAGGTGTGTCGTGTAATAGCACATCCCACAATCCTAAAAGCTTTTATAACATATTCCTTAATGGAAATCCTTAGATACTATTTAATGTGTGTGTGTGTAGGAGTAGCATAACACACATTGCTTATACATACAGGTCAAAGTCTTTGCAACCAATTAATCTACTTGTTTTATGGCATGGTGCATACTCTCCAATGATAAAACAAGATAAGGAGACTCTTGACTAGCACCAGAGCATAAGATCTTGCACCGCATGCAGTAGTAACCAATATTGAAAACCGAACTTTTACATCGTTTCATCTTATGTCTCTCTAAACCATGGACTAAAATCATATTCAGTAGAGATTGGCAGTGTCAAAATGCAGGTGTATGTGTCTAAATCCTCCATCTCCCCTAGCTTCCTTTTAAAAGGAGACCATTTCCTGGTTGCCAGTTCAATGTGCCTTGTACACAAAAAAAGGAGCACACCTGAGAAATGCTAATAGGATATGCAAAGTATAGGAGGGAAGCAAGGGTGAGTGTCCATGAGTATGATTAGCTGATGTGTGAGGAGTGAAAAAGCTCAAAAGTATGCTGCAACAGTAGAGCTATCCAGCAGCTAGTTTAGTGCACACTGTTAGAGCTGTTGCCCCCGAATAGCGGAGATTGTGGGTCCTGATCCTTCTGGGTCTGACAGTACCCCCTTCCTGGGGGTGCTAGTCATTTAAATATACTCATTAAAGCATATCTCCCAGGTGTGTTCCTTGTTGTCCGGTGGCGTTTCTCCACGACTTGTTGCAAGGTGGGTTTGAAGAGGATAGAGATATAGCACTTTGGACTCTAATAAAATAGTTCTCTCTGTCTCTCTCGTATAGGTATTCTCAAATCAAATGTGCAAATAATGGCAGCCGGCGATATTGCAAGCATTTGAACATTGCAAGCATCAGAACCATGGATATATTCGCGGCTGAAAGGAACGTCCAAATTCACATCGAATGCCTGTGAAAGATTCATCCATCTCCAATATTAGGTGACGGGGTATCTAGGCCTAACATTTGGTGTGGCAAAACAGAGGGTGTATCAATGAAGAAAGCGATTTAAAAGGACACTGATGGTAATGAAGACATTGTAAGCAAACGGCTGAATGCAACTGGCTGCTGCTTTGTAGGATCTTCCAGCAGCATTAGAGTTCATGCATGTTCTTAGAGAAGCCAACGTAGGAACGCAGGGAGAATAAGATACTGACGTGAATAAAGACAACACTTTCTAAGTGAGGAGTAATTAGGTAGCTGTCCTTTGCACATAGTAATTTGCTTCCTCTCCCATTAGCTAATTTTTGCCTAAGCAAGAATCTCAGAGTCTCAATTAATCTCCGATTGTTTTTGTGCAAATGCTTCAGCTAAATGATAGTGGGGAGATAAATCTGTTACTTGCCTAATTAATACAATTAAACAATATTCCTAAAAATGTGAAGAAATTACAATACAAAATGTAAAAATTTACATTGTAGATGACGTTTATATAAAAAAAAAAAACCCATGTCCATTAAGTTCAACTTAAGCAATATTAATTCTCAGAGAAAAAAAAAAAAAACACATTTAAAAACACTAGAGGTTATGCACCTTGACTAGCTTGCCCACAAAAACCTGCAAGTATTGTGTAGTACTTGCTCGTATGGTGTTAAGTGTTATGACTTATTTGAAAATATATATTAAAAAGCAGTAATCCCGTCCATTTTGGACACAAATTTTTTATTTTTTTTGTAAAATACAGAATTGGATCCTGGGGATTTCCCAGATCTAAACTGCCCTGTTTTTAAATTCCCGCGACACTACGATTCACAAGACACTGACAGGGAGCTTTAACACTTGCTACTAAAACCGTAACCATTTGGGGAAATGGGGAGGGAGTCTGTGGAGCTAAAAATAGCACAGTTCAACTTCGCATTTTGGAAATTAACACAATTTAATAATTAAAAACATAAAATTAATTTAAATAATGAAAATGAAATTTAAGTTATTCCCCATATTTTGTTTTGTGAGCAGATGTTTTCGTACAGTACAGATCTGCATTGACAGATATCCATGTGGGCGCCGTCTGCTTCTGTGATCAACCTCAAAAACCAATCCTAATATTGAGAAACTGTTACCGGAAATGCATTGAGAAATGTTTTTTGTCTTTTGGTTTTTTTTCCCCTTAGGATATCAAGTTCTCTTCTCAATAACAAATGTTTGTAATATTTTAAAGTTTCTATGATTCTAGTTTACTTTTGGCGTTAGTTTCGGTTTAGCTATTAATTTAAACCGGATGTAGGGGGCAATAGGACAACAGCCCAACAAAAAATGTGTCCCCATTTATTTGCACGCCTGGAGAAAAAAAAAAAAAAAAGAGGAGTTTGGCCACCTTTGGTCTACAACATACGCTCTGCACTGAATGGCATACAGTACATTAACGGTACAAGACAACTGTTGGCACACAGTATGAATGTATTGGCGAAACACAATATGCCCACTTCGTATCCTCCCAAGAGCTGAAAAGACATGCTCTACATTAACATGTGTTACATTCCTTGCTTGGGCTGAAGGTGTGGACATATTTAAGGCACTCTCTACGAATTAAATATGGATATGTTTAAAAAAAAAAAAATCTGTAAATATAAAAAAAAAAAAACTATACTCAGGTTAACTTGGACGGTTGGGACCAAATGCAAAGGCTTTGTTTTCTGCTATCAAAACAATAAATGTCAGCACTAAGCTGCACCTAAAATGGCAAAGCACACCCTAGTATTCCTTTTATTTTTTATTTGGAACTATACCAAAGCAATTTCTTGGACAGAGGAAAAATAGAAAGCAACATTCATTTGCAGCGTTGTGCTGCACAAACACGTTTCGTGAAATGCAACCTGGGAGATGGTTAGCACAGAATCACATGTACAGTATACTGGATAACTGCTACAGTATCTTGCATGGGATGCTGCGTTAACCATCTCTCATACAGGGCGATGTATTTTGCTGGTGACGCTAGGTCAAGAAGAAATTTCCTTAGCTACAAAATTTATTTTGCTTACCAGATTTAAAATAGTTAGCAATTGAATCGCTAGTGATTCCTGGAATCTTGCAAGTGTTAAACATCTTCTGGAACTGGGACATATCCAGGGGTGTATTTCCAGACTTGTGTACAGGCAGCTTTTCTCTGTAATGGAAGCACATACAGAATGTCTAATGCATTGTTGATCTTAAGCATGCAGTTCTCTGTATCATTGATCACAATTATTGAGCTGTACCTAAATGTAAGGTTTGAGTTATTAAAGATGCTGCTCAATTCAGCAACATACACTGCAGGTGCAAAAGTGACAAGCACTGAGCAACCATTTGAATCAAGATGGGTTTCAAAATGGTAAATACTGGAACACCTCACAGCTTAACAAGTACCTTGTTTGAAGCTCATTGAGACATTTCTCCTTCCATTAGAGAGGTGAAGAGAGCGTTTGCAGGTAGTGTTAGGACCTGTATAAAGAGCATACCTTGGCATGGTTACAGGCTTGGAATACTTTAGGCCAAAGAATTTGACAAAAACGACCCTTACTTACTATATGAGAAGACAGATAAGTATTTCAAAATATAATTTGTCATTGGATGTAGCATTTGTGCGTTTTGAAGCTCATGCCTACCTATCGGGTAGATCCCAACATGTGTCCATCTCGGGCTCTAACTCCATCCCCCTGGATATCACCTCTGGTGTCCTGCAAGGCTCTGTTCTGGGGCCCCTACTCTTCTCAGTGTTCATCAAATGATCTTCCTACAGCTTGTAAGGGAGCCTCAATACACATGTATCCAGGTGACAATCTTAGGCCGCGTTTATAGTGCCAGCGACCGATGACGTCACCCGTCGCCACTGGCGAAAGTTGAACTTTAGTTTTAAGCGACGTCATTGGCGACAAGGCCAGTGACGTCACCAAGGAGGAGGGCAGCGCTCTGTGATTGGTTTAGAGACCGTCAAATGTGGTTACTGGCTCAAAAAAAAAAATGCGAATGCGACGGATTCAATAGATTTGTTTTGGAGCGACGTCGCCAGGCACTATAAGCGCAGCCTCATATGCACACAGCCCTAGCCTCTCCGACCTTACTTCAATCTGACTTTGAGACTTGAAAATTGGATTTCCCAAAACAAACTGTTTTTAAACACTTACAAGACTGTAACAATGGTATTTGGGACCAAGGCTAAATATTTAAAGCTTCAAATGACTGAGCTAACACCACCCTAACTCCTGTTACTAGTTTTAAATACTTGGGCATATGATTTGACTCCCATTTAACATTTGGGATGCACAGTGATTCCCTGACATTTAAAACCTATGCCAAAATAGGTGTACTTTACAGGAATAAATCCTCCCTAAGTCTGCTAGTCAGAAAGCGTATCGCACAGCAGATGCCAATTATCGACTATGGGGACATAGTATACAGCTCGGCACCCCAAACCCACATTAGAAAACTTGATACTCTCTACAATTCAATATGCCGTTTTGTTCTCCAATGCAACTATAACACACATCCCTGCGAAATGCTCAAAGAACTAGATTGGTCATCACTAGAGTCTAGGTGCAAAGTTCCCCTTTCCTGTCTTGCCTTCAAATACTTTCTGGGCACGCTACCCGTCTATCTGAACAAGCTCCTCACCCCTACCACATGCAGCAGTTATCTGAGATCTGACTCCAAAAGACGGTGCATGGTCCCAATGCACAACAAAATATCCGGCCGCTCCACCTCTTACCGTGCACCCCAAAACTGGAACAATCTACGGGAAACTCTCACAGCCACCACCAGTCTCATTTCTTTCAAAACTAAAGCTGTTTTCACATTTTAGTCTGGTCTGTAACTGTTACATACGCCTATTATATATTATCTCCAACTGTGCATGCTATGTCTTGTATATAATATATACCCTGTTCAGTTATGTAACATGTAGTATTTGTCATTTTAACTCTGTGCCCAGGACATACTTGAAAACGAGAGGTAACTCTCAATGTATTACTTCCTGGTAAAACATTTTATAAATAAGGCTGCGGCCATGTTGCCGCTGTGCGCGCTCATACTCGAGAGCGAAGCTTACGTGCAGCGTCAGCGTGGCCATGCTGATTTGCCATCATTAAAGTGAGGGCTCCAAGCGCTCGTAGCAGCAGCCTAACTCTCAAAGTTACAGTAAATCACAAGTGAGACATTAATAAAGAAAACAATATTTAAGAATACATTTACTACGGTGGCCAATATTTTAAAGGCCCAAAAATATTTTCCAGCAATGATTCTCTATTTCTCTAAATAAACCATAAAAAAGGAGGCTATTTTTACCTTGAAGTATAATCTTGGGACAAAACAAAATAACAGAAAAAAAACACACGACAGGATTAGGGGTCAGACTGTTAACGGTTTGTCTCACCTCCTTATGAGGTCCCAATATGTCAGGGTATACCAAACAGCTATGCAACCTCTGTCTAGTTGAGTGCCTTCCTTGGGTACCCAGTAATGTTCCAAGTAAGGTGCAGGACCCCCGAAGTTGACATTTATTTGAGAAGGCATACGCACGTCAAGGTATGCAGCTTTCAGCCACCACTCCTCCAACTGGAAGAGAAGAACATGACATGCAGCAGTAATACTGTATGTACCTGCCACAGTGTGTTAGTAGCAAAGAGCACCATCTTGCTTATTAACCTACTGCGACTGTACAGATAGTAAAAGATTTGTCAGGGGCTAACAGGATGATAGCCACACCAAAAGTAATGTTACAAAGAAAACAGACTGTTTTTGTAAGGCGTGTTTTAAACTATTAAAAACGACTCTACTTTCTCCATAAGCTGCTCTTGGTTAAATGTGGAAGAGCCCCATTTAGTTAACTAAATTATATGCGTCAGGATCAAAACGGAGTTGGAGGTGTTGAGAAAGCCAATGACTGATTAAGATCTTGTGTACACAAGCTTGTAACGTGAATTATAGGCTAACGTTGTTAAATTCCGGGCATTATTGAAATCCCTGCACTGGATAATGCCCGGAATTTTAACCAAAATCAGTAATGGTCCGGAATTTTTGGCACCCTGCCAAGTTTTTCAGCCAATCAGTTTTCATTCACAAAGAGTGAGATCAGCACTCAGACAGGGAATGTGATTGGATAGGAGGCAGCTACAAGGCACTGACTCCTCCCACACCCTACCTGCAGAGAGCTCCGCACAGGAGAGTGAGGTGAAAGATGTGTGTTTTGTGGGTGTAAAGGGGGCCAGCAGTGTTTTAATGGTGTGTGTCTCTTCTGTTGGTGTGTTGGTCTGCTGTGTGTGTTTGCGGGTG
Source organism: Ascaphus truei (assembly GCF_040206685.1). NCBI lineage: Eukaryota > Metazoa > Chordata > Amphibia > Anura > Ascaphidae > Ascaphus > Ascaphus truei. Next base: position 409,851,579 of record NC_134484.1, on the reverse strand, counting down.
TAGAGGGGCTGCTGTCTGTGTTTGTCTGTTTTGTGAGTGTAGAGGGTGGAGAAGGGCTGCAGTGTGTTGTGTTGGTGTAGAGGATTGGGGGCTGCAGATTGTGTAGGGGGGACTGCAGAGAGTTTGTGTATATAGGGGGGTTGCAGTGTGCGTGAGATAGATATATCTAGTCTCTTTATGAAAAATGTAAAAATAAAATACATTTAGCCTATAATAGTATTAATCCCCTTGGAACAGGGCAATACTTGTCAATACTGCCCTGGCTGGGTTAAAGTCCCTCGGCTTCGCTATTGGCCAGTAATGCCCCGTTCTTCGGAGATTACTAAATTAACGTCACTGTCAGATTTCTTTCTTTAACATAGTATTTTAAGGCTCTCATTAAGATGGCAATGGCTAATCAGTGAATCCTATTTTGCAGAGTCTGACACCGATCTTGGGATAATGCTTTTCGTTGCAGCTGTTGTGCATGCATAGCACCGTTGCTAGAAGTTAGAAATCCCTGCATGTCAGTCCTGGTAAATGCAGGCAGTGTAGCGGTTAATCCTCACAAGGCTTCAGTACAATTTACACTGTTTATAATTTGTTGCCTTCTAAAAGGTCAGTGCTAGCCACGCCTTATTTCTAGAAGCTGCTAGAAAGGGTCACCTGACATGGCGTGACCATATTGCAACATGTAATCTGCCCAGTTACTGGGGTGGATTGTTGTCCACACCCCCTGGGTATAAAAATGTTGGATCTGCCATTTTATAGTTGGACCCCAATTAACAACAAGGACACCTTAACATCCAGGAGGACTTCGGGAGGTCCCCAGGTTCTCCTAGCCTGTAAAGAGGACACTTTTATTGTTTTTAGTGCTAGGGCAAGCTTCCCAGTGATGGGGGGGTGGGTGGAGCTTATGGACCAGTGATCTAGTATACCTACTCTAAAGTAGAGAGTAGTTCCCCATCATAGGGTTTCAAGGAGGAAGTCCTGGAGAGGTCTGCTAGGAGTTTCAGAGGGTAATTCCCTGATCTGTCCTGGGCAGGGCTAGATACTCCAAGGTAGAGTGTGCCATTACTGGAGTCCAGAGTTCAGAAAACTAGTCCTGTTATGATTAAGTTGACGGTTTAATAAAACCAGTTGAACGTTCCTGGCGCCCTTTCTATTTTTTTCATCACTGCTCATACAAGCCAGCACGGATCCATCTACTCTGAGATGCAATCAGGTACCCGCTGACCACCTTTATGCAGGTACAAACCCGGTTTAAAGAGACAGACTGTTTATATTCCTCCATTTTCACTGTACACCCTATCCCTCATGCTAGGGGGAGGGGGAGTTAGCGGTATTACAAATGTTTTTATTGCATAACAGTACTGTATATATTACATTATGAGACATCCTTGTGATATGGGTGTGAAGCCATTAAGTTCCAATTGAAGAACAATTATGCTCCAGGCTTCCCCCGTCAGGCAAGCACCTCCAGGTGTGCGAGTATCGGGTCCCCAGTGGGAGAGAGAGGCTGAGGACTCCCCTTGTTAGGATTCAAAAAGGCAGTCAAGGTAAGCCCCAAAAGCTCCAGTAACAATAAACAAATTTCTACCTCAGCTGGTAGGAAAGATAAAAAAAAAAAAAAAAAAAAAAAGGGAAGTACTACCTGGAAAGGATAGGTGTGACTAATCATTAGATGTCCTACAGGTGAAGCAGTTGTTTCTGTCCTATCTCAGCTAGAGGGTGGGACTTAACCCATTGGTGACCACTTGCATGGGACAGCCAAGAAAAAAAATACAATGATATACATACATTTTATATTGGTGAAGAAACAGACATGAGATCATGGCCCCTATTCAAACAGGTTAATGGATAGTATAAAGCACAGGTAACCATGCAGTAGCCTCCATTGCAGTGAATGGAGATGATTGCAATGTTACCCAGCAGCTCATCTTACCGAATAGGAGAAATGCAGCTGAACAGAAGCACTTACCCAATTCTTTTTCACTCTCGCCCTTTCTAGCAGTTTTTGGTGCAGTTCTTTACCCACTCCATGTTCAAAATGTTTAACAATTTTGTAAGTCTGTTCATATTCTTCTTGGTTTAAAAATGGCTTTACTGCATGCGGGGAAGAAAAATGTGATATATTGTAGAAAACAGAAATGTAAAAAAAAAAAAAAAAAAACTAAATGAGATAACAGGACAAGAAATAAACAATGAAGTATTATATATGGACAGGTCTTGGTAAATGTAGTAAGAAGTTAAGGGGGTATTTCCTAAGCAGCAATAGCCATTAGCGATCGCCCAGTGATGAACTGTACTGGTATTCCTATTACCAATCTCAAGCAGTCACTGTACAATGCTTCATTCAGGCATTTCAAATTATTAAGTGGAGGTACCGTAAAGAAGAAGCTCTCCCCACGGACACACTCAGGGGACAAGATACCAACATGATGTGTTGTAGGCATCCGAGAGGGATTGCAGCTTTAATGTTGCAAGGGGTTCATGGACCATTTGGTAGCAGAAGGGTTAAGATATGCTTATGACACTTCAAATGTAGGCCTAACAATCACCAGGGGACATGAAATGGAGTCTGTAGGTTACTGAAAGGTTAAAAGGAATGATGCAGTGAAGTTTTCCAGAGGAGTTTTAAAGCAGCTCATTTTTAAGCTCCACACACTGTGTTCCATTGAAAAGAGAAGGCTTCTAGGAATTTGTAAAGTAGCCGGTGAGATGAAAAAACTGTAAGCAGATATTATAGAATGAGTGAATGGTGCTTTAAATCATTTTAATTTAAACATGTCAGCATAGCCATTGCTGCAGTGTGCCAGTCACCAGCTCCATAGGATGCATTTAACTGCAGATTTATATTACTAATATTAGCCAGAATGAAAATTATTTATAAATATATATCAGAAAAGCATATCAACCATTGTATTTATTTTTATGGGGGGAGGCCGGATGGGTGCTAGCACTGCAATTTACTTTTAAACGCCCATTTATTTTACTGTACACCAACTAAGATTTTGTTTTAAACAAAATTATACTGGACTTACTGTGCCTCACTAGCTACAAAGTAACTGCAAATGCATTGGCAGATCAGTGCTGCTTGCTGCAGAAAGAATAGAAAAGGAGAAAAACTGGAAGAGCACTACTGTAGGTATCAAAAAAGTAATCATCACATTATATTAGGTTTCTCCACTCAATTTCATGTTCTTTGCTTGCCATTCTATATCCACTCTATTTACTCAACATTATCAGCTCCCTAAACAAATCAGGATGTTGGTTTGACTATACATATGTCAAGTGATAGTTTTTATTTACCCCTTCTGGTCGATTAACATAATTTAGAAGAAATTAAGACAGGGGTGTTCTACAAATATGTTTTCTTTGTTAATATATATTTTAAGTTTATTGATTTTAATAATGTTATGTGTTTGTATTTCACAGCACACTATGTGTTCACCCTCTGTGCTGCGCATAATTCTGCGCTCTGGCTTTTCATTCTCCCACCCCGCACTTGGGGTATTCTGTGAGCCTGACGCGACGGTTGGTATTGCGCAAGCGCACTTCGCAGCTCACTGTGTCTGCTCCCACTGCGGGGAGGTACTAGTGTCTTGCAGAGCGCAGTTGCGCGTGCACTTAGAGCCCCAGTGAGATATACAGACAGGGCCATTTGATGACGCGCTCTCCCCACGCCCCACGGCCTCCATTGACGACTCTCCCTCAGTTGGTTACTGCACAAGCGCGTACTACTGGGGGTTGCTAGACCACGCATGTCTCCAGATTGGTAGTTGGGGGCGGTGTTAGTCACTGTCGTCTCTGTGTCTGAATATACTGATTAGGTGTATACACATCAGAAGACCATTAGCAATCAAAGTGGGTGGATCGCATGTGAGCTGCGATTATTGGCTGGTTATGTCTTTCTGTGTCTCTATATATATGTTAATAAAGTTGTGATATGTATACCTTGAGAAAGCGCTCTGTGAAGCGTGAAACGTTGGTAGGGCTCTCCATTGCCCTGTTTTTCCATGACCATTAAATAATCTTTTTATGGGATACGCACCCTCCTTTCTACTTTTTTGATACCTACAGTAGTGCTCTTCCAGTTTTTCGCCTTCTCTACTAGCCTACCCCTTGGACGGAAGCACACCTGGGGACCCCTCACCTTTGGATCGCATGGACTGTGCAGCACTCAGAGTGAGTCAATCGCTTGCTACATGTTTTCCTATTCAGGACTTTATTTACACAATTGGTACGTTATAGGGTGTTATTATGCTCAATCTTCCTGGTGTTATTGCTAACAACAGCGTCACTTATTAGTGAGCTTACCATCCGGGACTGCAACCCAGTACCTGTCTTCTATCAAGTTTATGTTTAGGGGTCCCCCCTACAAGTATCTGGTTATTCATTTATCCTACTGTTGGGGTCTTTAGCATTACGCAGTCACATGGTCTGCAGAAAGAGTAGGCTGCAGGAAGGAATAAAACACTTGAATTAACAGATCTTTGCTGCGGTTCTCCATTCTTTTTCAGTAGAATAATATTAGGCCAAGTCAGTGAATAAAGAGGTAGAGCAACATTCCTCTTACTTATTCACAAAAATACAGGACCTGGAAGGTCTGAAAGTATCCGAGAGGGGTGTTGGAACGATGAACATTTTCATGTTCCATTCACTAGATCACCCAATGAACAACACATACTGTACCTGCATCGCAGTATTTACTCAAAGACTCCTCAAGCAGAGGAACTGGAAGTGGTGGGAGCGAATCCTGATACTGAAATGTTCTCTCCTGTGGAGACTCGAACACCTGATTCTCCATTATTAATCAGCACTGTCATCTGAGGGGGAAAAAAAAGAAGCATAAACGGTACAGTAACATGCACAATTTTGCCGTGTAATAATAAAGTGTAGTGGAGAAGACACTAGCTATTAATGAAGACTTTTGAGAGTTGGAAAGCAAGAAGTAACCTCAACTACGGATGGCGGCAATCAAGTGTGGACTCGAGATCTACTTAATGAAAAATGTTTTACCTTTTTTATATTTCATTTGAAAGAATTACTGGTTTGTTCTTATATAGATTTTTCCTATATTGTTCCGATGGTGTACGCAACACTTTACAAAATAGTTTGCAGGCACACGTTTCTGTCCCATAGAGCTTACAATTTCATTTTGGTGCATGAGGCACAGAGAGATTGAACGACTTGTTCAAGGTAACAAGGAGAGCAGCGACTAGGATTCGAACTTGGCTCACCCACTTCAAAGCCAGTGACTTTGTGCGCCCACACCACGCATACAAAATGGCCGCACTCACTTAAAGGTAGGGCACTAGGGGCCCGTCAGAGCACGGTAGATAAAATACATACACTATGTTTTCATTCCAAAAATGACGTGTTTACCAGCACCAGAAAGAACAGGAGGAATAAAAGTAAAAATAATACTTTATTAGAAGATGAATCACAGACCCAAAGTTTTGGTCCCCAGAGAGACCGTCATCAGAGTTACACACAGTTAGGTCCGGAAATAATTGGACACCGACACAATTTTCATAATTTTGTCTCTGTACGCCACCACAATAGATTTGAAATGAAACAACCGAGATGCAATAGAAGTGCAGGCTTTCAGCTTTAATTCAAAGGGTTGAACAAAAATATTGTATGAAACGTTTAGGAATTGCAACCATTTTCATACACAGTCCCCTTATTTCAGGGGCTCAAATGTAATTGGACAAATTAACACAATCATAAATAAATGTTCATTTTTAAATACTTTGTCGAGAATCCTTTGCAGGCAATGACTGCTTGAAGTCTGGAACGCATGGACATCACCAAACGCTGGGTTTCCTCCTTTGTGATGCTTTGCCAGACCTTTACTGCAGCTGTCTTCAGTTGTTGTTTGTTCGTGGGTCTTTCTGCCTTAAGTTTTGTCTTCAGCAAGTGAAATGCATGCTTTATCGGGTTGAGATCAGGTGATTGACTCAGCCATTGCAGAATATTCCACTTTTTTGCTTTAAAAAAAACTCCTGGGTTGCTTTCGCAGTATGTTTTGGGTCATTGTTCATGTGTAAAGTGAAGTGCCGTCCAATCAACTTTGCTGAATTTGGCTGAATCTGAGCAAACAATATATCACTATACACTTCAGAATTCATCCGGCTGCTTCTGTCTTCTGTCACATCATCAATAAACACTAGTGACCCAGTGCCATTGGAAGCCATGAATGCCCATGCCATCACACTGCCTCCACCGTGTTTTACAGATGATGTGGTATGCTTCGGATCATGAGCCGTTCCAAGCCTTCTCCATACTTTTTTCTTCCCATCATTCTGGTACAGGTTGATCTTAGTTTCATTTGTCCAAAGAATGCTGTTCCAGAACTGGGCTGGCTTTTTTAGATATTGTTTAGCAAAGTCTAATCTGGCCTTTCTATTCTTGAGGCTAATGAATGGTTTGCACCTTGTGGTGAACTCTCTGTTTTTGCTCTCGTGAAGTCTTCTCTTTTTGGTAGACTTGGATAATGATATGCCTACCTCCTGGAGAGTATTCACTTGGCTGGATGTTGTGAAGGTGGTTTTCTTTACCATGGAAAGGATCCTACGATCATCCACCACTGTTGTCTTCCGTGGAAGTCCAGGCCTTTTTGTGTTGCAGAGCTCACCAGTACGTTCTTTTTTTCTCAGAATGTACCAAACTGTTGATTTGGCCACTCCTACTGTTCCTGCTATCTCTCTGATGGATTTTCTTTTTTTTGCAGCCAAGGGATGCCCTGTTTCACTAGCATTGAGAGCTCCTTTGACCGCATGTTGTGGGTTCACAGCAACAGCTTCCAAATGCTAATGCCACACCTGGAATCAACTCCAGACCTTTTATCTGCTTAATTGATGATGAAATAACGAAGGAATAGCCCACACCTGTCCATGAAACAGCTTTTGAGTCAATTGTCCAATTACTTTTGGTCCCTTGAAAAAGAGGGGGGCTACATATTAAAGAGATGCAATTCCTAAACCCTTCCTCCAACTTGGATGTGAATACCCTCAAATTAAAGGTGATAGACTGCACTTTAAGCCCATATTCATTATTTAACTGTAACTTGAACATACAGTATAGTCATGTCCAGCAAACAGTTTCTGGTTAGGACAGAAATACAAAACAAAATGCAAAGGCTCATTTTGAAAAAGAACACTCCAAGGCCCTAGGTTGTCTCAATCACAAAAAATAAATGAACATTCATTGCACCATCACAGGTGTTCTCAATCTGTTTATGGCTGACACAAAGAAGAGATGTGTGTAAGTTTTAATATTATACTAGGGTATTTGTGCACCCTCAGTATACCTTTATAAGGGAACTTTGTTACCGACTTTGGCCAGCTTTTGACACAAATATGCATATGCTTCATTTATGCAACCCCTTCAGGGCACTTTCAAATACTTCAAAGTTTAGTCCATAGAACAATAAGAAATTGCATATATTCAGTGTAGGTACAGTACCTGCTAAACGGAGTCTACCTTGACTAGGTTGGCAGGCTTGAATCATGTTTTTGATCAAAAAAATGCAACCATATGACTCCTTTGTTACATAGGACTAAGGTACTAAATGTAAAAACATCACTGGTATATTTTAGCCCATTTGGTAGGAGTAGAGCGCATGAATTGTTCTTTGTTCTCAATCTAGACACAAAAGTGAACCAAGATATCTGACTATATATGGCCAAGCTACTCTTCAAAACGATCACTTCTCCAATTGCTCAGTAACAAGATAGTCAGCGTCCTACACTGAACCGGAGACTGATCCTTACCGCTACGTCAATCATAAAATAGCTATTTATGATGCTTGATATGATAAAAATAACCCCACAATACCCGGTATTGATTTTGATCAATTCAAAAAACAGAAAATTATAATATATATATTATGTAAAGCATAAAGCAACTGTACTGTGGAGGGTTTTAGTCACTTTTTTTACCCACCATAACCTTAATAAATGTAGTGATTACCTACTCTTTAATCTCATCTGAGCAAATGTCAGCGACCAACCTCACACTGATGATACCCATCAAGGTTGAAACATGTCTGAGTGGGTTTACTGACTTTGCAAAGAATGTTTTAGATCTCTAAAATGTTTGGCTACCGGAAGGCATTTGAACTCAAGGTCATTGACGTCAGATAGTAACGCTTTACGTATTGTTGACCGGTGTATGGCGATACGTTCTAACATTCTCACAGTTTTTCCAATGTAAAACAAGCCGCATGGGCATTTGATTAGGTCATTTGCCAAGTCGGCGCAGACGCGCCTGGAGTTCACGGCGCGCGCTGTGTATACTGGCAAGGGCAGGGTCTCGTGGACACATGTAGCATGCGCAATGTGATATAAGGTGTTGCGAGTTGGGCGCATGCGCACGGCTACCTGGAGGAGAGCATTGATTCATGCAGGCTTCCATACTGTGTAGTAAGGTCTATGCTAATTAGCAAGATGGCGGTGCGTTCCAGCACAGGTCTGCGGCTCACAGCAAGAACAGCTGCACGTTTTTTCGCGGGTTTTTGGTCTTTACACGGGTGAGTATGATTGTTTATTGATTTATGTGGGTATATAAAGGTGGTTCACTAGCATTCACACACTGCACGGCCCTGAGGAAGGTCACTCTTTGATGACCAAAACGTTGGATGCAGTGCCATGTATTATTATTGAATACAATACTTCTGGATTTCCCTGGCTGTGTGCTGTCTCGTTTTTCCCGGACTTCCATCTGGTAAAATGTATCTGTGTATATGTGCATATGGGCTAAGCATCAGTGGATTATCAGTTTACAGTGTGCCAACTGTGCTCACCAATTTTTTTTTTTTAAATAATTTCCCTCCCCGATTGGCCTGACGCGAGGAAGAGGGCCGGCTGGCAGCTCTGGGTCAGCCCCTCCCGCCCCCCTGCACCCGATCCCCGCTTGCTGCCCGGGGTGGGATGTAGGCTGGGGGGGGTCACCGTGGCTGCTGCCCAGGGCTGGAGGACAAGGTAGGCACTTCCCCCTCCGTCCCACGCTCCTTTGGCACCCGCGCGGGCAGGGTTATAGGAGCGGGGAAGAAGGGAAGGCTGGCAGCTCTGACTCCCGTCCCCATGGCTGCAGCCTGGGCGGGAGGTAGAGGCGGGGCACGCGTACGCGCTGGAGGGGGGGGGTTCTGGCAAAGTTCCCCGTCTGGCCACGTTTCCCATCGGGGAGGTTGGTGTGGCCGTGCGGCTGTTCCCCGCTGGCCCCCGACCACCCTGCTGGCCCCCGATCCCCCCGCAACTAATGCCGACCTCCTGCCTGCCCGACCCCCCTGAATGGCTGCCCGACCTCCCCCGCGGGTGGCTGCCCGACACCCCTCCTGGCTGCAGCCTGGGCGGGAGGTAGAGGGGGGGCACATGCGCGGCTTGCAAAGTTCCCCGGCCATGTATCCCATCAGGGAGGTTAGTGCCCCCGATCCCCCCGCAACTCCTGCCCAACACCCCGCCCGGCTGCTCGACCTACCGCAACTCCTGCTTGGCTACCCGACCTCCCGCCCGGCTGCCGACCCCCGCCCCCTGGCTGCCCGATCCCCTGGCATGTGGAGCAGCATGTGGAGGACAAGCAGGCCCTGGAGGAACAGGTGGGCCCCCTCCCTTCCAATGAATACCCACCCAGTCACCCACCCAATGAATGTGTGTGTGTCCGTCAGTGTGTGTGTGTGTTTGTGTCCGTCAGTGTGTGTGTGTGTGTCCGTCAGTGTGTGTGTGTGTCCGTCAGTGTGTGTGTGTGTGTGTGTGTGTGTGTGTGTGTGTGTCCGTCAGTGTGTGTGTGTGTGTCCGTCAGTGTGTGTGTCCGTCAGTGTGTGTGTCCGTCAGTGTGTGTGTCCGTCAGTGTGTGTGTGTGTGTCCGTCAGTGTGTGTGTGTGTGTCCGTCAGTGTGTGTGTGTGTGTGTGTGTGTGTGTGTGTCCCCGTCAGTGTGTGTGTGTGTGTGTGTGTGTCCGTCAGTGTGTGTGTGTGTGTGTGTGTGTGTGTCCGTCAGTGTGTGTGTGTGTGTGTGTCCGTCAGTGTGTGTGTGTGTGTGTGTCCGTCAGTGTGTGTGTGTGTGTGTCCGTCAGTGTGTATGTGTGTGTCCGTCAGTGTGTCACCCTCGCCCTCTGTCGCGCTCCCCCCTCCCCCTCGATCTCTTATTTACCCTATATATCTTAACTGCCCTATACCTACACCGAAATAATCTATACTGCTTTCTTCCAGATCTGACTCAAGCTTCACACGGAAGACATCGGAATCCCCCTAACCCAGAAGACAGGTAGGGAACACCTCCCCTCCAATGTATAACATTGCGGGAATGAGGGTACCTGGACATTGAGGTACTGCAGATCAGGCAAGATCCCAGGCAGGATTGCTGCTTTAGATGTTGTGAAGCGGGGGCGTCCAGGCACTAGTTATGGGGTTCAGGAAACTAGTCATTCACATCTGGCTTTTTTTTTCTAAATCACACACACACACACACACACACACACACACACACACACACACACACACTAATTGTAGCATAATGTAATACAATAAATAAACTAATGTCAAAAACAAATGTTGTTCTTACTAGGAATTTATTAATTTATTTTTTTTTAAAAGCAGGGCTAGGTGGCGAGTAGATTTTTGGGTGATTTGTCGACCACTGTAATACATACATACATATATCAAATGGAAATATACTGTATGCTCATTTGCATGTCTTAGGCAGGTCTGCAACCCCGCCTTTCACCATTATCACCCAGCACTTCGGAAAGGCGGGGTTGCAGACCTGAAAATGAGCATACAGTATATTTCCATTTGCTATATGCTTTGCTGTGGAGGGTTTGTGTCACTTTTTTTTTTTTACTCACCATAACTTTAAATAAATAAATAAATAAATAAATAATAATAATAAATATATATATATATATATATATATATCACACACACACAATAAATAAAAAAGGAAAGTGAAGGTTTGTAAATAATGACTCTCATACCATGTTCTTTTGGAACTATTACCATTAGAGTTAATATTTACAGTAATTTAATCCAATAAACGATGTACTTGCCCTGTACGACCCGTTGCTGTTCCCTTTTGGGTGAAGACAATTTCTGATGTGCTGAGTATCTATTATCCCAGGATATCACCACAGGCCGTCACCGCACCAAATTTCATCCGGAAAAAGATATACGCACTTGTTTCAGCGAGAAAAAGGTCTGTTAGACCATTTATTATATGCAAATTAAAGATCAACAGGGCACAAAGTTTTAGGGGGTCAACCCGTCCTCGGGTGCAATACCAGATGTTATGCCTGAGGAAGGGTTAACACCCGGAAACATAGTGCCATGTCAATCTTTAATCTATATGTAACGGGTATTCCCCCACCCAATCGCAGATATAGTGTGAGTGCGGAGAACCTAATGTTACTAGGTGTGGTGCTTTATCTGTTAGGCTCACAGTAGGGCTGAGCTTCCGCCACGGGGAACCTGGGGCACGTATAATATGAGTAACCTCGTACTCTGTGCAGCGCCTGCACCTGCGATGGCTCCCACCAGAGGGGGAGTGGTTCCTCGCAGGACAATATATATTAATACACACACAGCATGCATAACAACCAATGCCTTTACTAGTGCAACCGTACTCATGCATAGAATCAACAGGTGTCCCTCCCTAGAGGAGACACTAACTACTGCGTCTCGCAGGACGCTACCCCCTTCACCAGGTGATCCCACCCCGTGTCCAGTAACCCCACACAATATGTCCCGCACCCTTCAAGTGAGATAGATATGTGTGACTGCGCAGCCACTGGTCCCGTGTGAATCTACTATAGTATCGTTGGTGCACATGGTGAGGGTTACCTGCCGAGCACTCCAGTGCCCGGGCCTGCCAAGGAGCTTCGCAAAGGATCCGATGGCTGAATACAGGAACTACCGCGAAGGTCTGAGCCCAAACCTCTGGATGAACGCGCCGCGCCCGCTGGCTCCCTAACTGGCTCTGAATAGTAAGGGGCAGGGTCCCTAACCTGGGGCCTGTCCCTGACACAACTCACACTACTGGGTGGCTCAGGGCTAGCTGGGGCCTCGGTGGCTGCTGGCCTAGTGCAGGGAGTCACTGACTCCTGCACCCTACCTCCTTCCCCTAGCTGCTCCTGGTGCTGACTGACTCTCCCTTCAAAACCCCGCGAAATGTATCCATATCCCTGACAGGGCAATCCTCCAGCCCTATTGGCCATGCTGAGACACCTGGTGCCTTCCACCCTTAGCCTCCTGGGAATTGTAGTCCCGTGGAGGCTATTCCTATATTGGGGCCGCGTGCGCGATTCTCCTGCGCATGCGCAACTCTCTAATGGCCACCGCAACTCCCTAGCTTCAACTGCGCATGCGCGATCACGGCGCATGCATACACAATGGCGGCCCGCGCTAGCCGGGTGTGCCGCCAAGCCTCCTACGGCTCGGATCGCTCCCTGCTCCGGCTCCCACCTTTGGAAACAGCCGGCGGGTCCGTCGCTGGCTCCGGCGGCACCCGCAACCACGCTGATCCAGAGGAGGGGGGTCTCTGGGAGCCGGAGGGCACCGGGGTTACATATATATAATAAATGGTCTAAAAGACCCGTCTCACTGAAATGAGTGTGTATATCTTTTTCCGAATCATATTTATTTTAATGACCAGAATAAAAATGCAAACATCTGGACAATCCAAGCCATTTATGTCAAGAATTAGAGCAATTGGAAAGCTTGCTTTCTGAATCTCCTAAAAAGTTTTATACCTATATTCTATATCAGCGGTGCGCAATCTGTGGGGCGCGACCCCCAGGGGGGGCGCGAGACTGCCGACGGGGGGCGCGGGGTTTACAGAGGCCCCGCGCGCTTCCCGAAGGCACTTAAATTAAGTGCCGGGGGAGCTGCAGGGCCTCTGTAAACCATACTTACCCGTGGCTCCGGCGGCTTCCTCCCGGCGTCGCCATGGCAACGCGGCGTCAAAATGACGCTGCGAGGTCATGTGACGTCACGTTGCTATGGCAACGTGACGTCATTACGCCGGTGCGAGGGTAAGTTGGGGTTGGGGGGGGCGCGGGAGTGAGGGGACAGCCGGCAGGGGGGCGCAGGGAAAAAAGTTTGCGCCCCCCTGTTCTATATGATATGATGGCATATTCCCCATTCTGGACAAGAAATTACACCCTTTCAAATAAATGAAACTAAAATAGTCTCTGGCATTGGGGAGTAGCTTCACAGCATAAGGCCCTACAAATCAGATCCACTGTGATTGTTATTACAGAGTCTAGAATTTATTCAACATAAGTGGCTTCCCAGCACAATGACTGAAGGCCTTTTAGCCTATAACATGACATAAACCTCTCAAAGGGAATTACAGAATGCCACAGCTGCTGGCTACACTCCAGGACTCCAGCTCCGATAACTTGATAAGGGAAGGCAATGAAACGATATTTAGACTAGTCTGCCCCAGTCTGATGATATAATTTGATACTACAGTCTGCACAGGAGAAGAAAAATATTTACTTCCCGGCCAAGTCACCAGGTGACTGGAAGTGGCAGGCTTCTAAAAGTATATTTCATTTGTTTAATATTTGTGAGATATATATAGATATATAAATATATAGAGAGATATACACCCCCACTTTCAAAAAGTTACCTTAACAATAAAAGTTCTGTTTATAAAATGACAGAGTATCATCTTCAAACCCCATTAAATGCCCCTGCTTATAGACATATTAAGAAACAGAAATACCACTAGTAGGGTTTTGTGTTTTCTTATTTGGAAGGACAGTTGGTTGTGCAAAATTGGAACCAAAAAGTGACTTAATTTAACCCTTTAACTGCCAGAAGTGTCTGGTTTGCAGATCCTCTGCCATGCATTGCAGTACCTTGTGGCAGTTAAAGGCTTGAAATACGACGCTAGACGCAACAACATCAAATAGCCTTCTACAACACCGGACACATTATGTCCCCACATAAGTGCAGGGTAAGAATGTATTATTATAACATCACTACTGAAGCAGGGCCTCATAATCACATGGCCTGTCTATATACCAAGGAGAACACACACATAAAAAACAGTCAATATTATTCTTGTTTGTGTCTGTTTTGCTCGGAATGTTGTCACTAGCTCATAGTTTGTGCATCGGTTTAAAGCAGCAGTCTTTTTTTTTTTTTTTTAAAGAGTTATAGGTTTGAAACGGGTTTCCAGTAGCTGAACAGCGTTAATTTCAGCTCAGGGGACTCCCTGCTTCCCAAGATACTTAGCTCCATAAGGCCTTGATTATACCAAGTGCTGCAAGGCTGCGGCGCTATTCTGTGATGTCACTCAGCGCTGGGGGGGTGGGGGGGAACAGACATTTTTTGGGGAGAGCACATGCTCTTTTAAAGCATATATTGATATAAAGTACACATTGGTTTTGCTTGCAGAGAATAAAGCAGTTGCTACAGTGTAGAAGCAGACAATATAAATATTATCCCAATATTGCCCCCCTCCCCCCATCTTCTCTCTACACATACAGTATAGCCAGAGATAGACATACTGTAGCAAAGGTTATTGCACCTGCTGATAACGCAGAATGTTACCGATTTTCTAAAAGATCCAATGGAGGTAATAACACAGAATATCCCAACAAGTCTGTACAAAGTGCTATTGAAATGTAGCTATTCGTACAACTGAACATCGAGTAGCTGAAGCACCACAATACACCGTTTTATCTGATGATGGTAACCCATCTGCTGAGTGCATATTGCTTAAATTAATAAATCGGGTGAGATGAAGTTAACTTCTTTACTGTCAAAGGGGCTAGAAATACAAATTTCCAACACTGAAACCCAATCTGTGAGGTTAAATTCAGCAACCAGGAGGATAAAGTCACTAATCACAGGTGGGCATGGCGGGGATACAGTCACTTATCGCAGGGGCATGGCGGGGATACAGTCACTTATCGCGGGGGGATACAGTCACTTATCGCAGGGGCAGGGGGGGAGATACAGTCACTTATCGCAGGGGGGGATACAGTCACTTATCGCAGGGGCGGGGGGGGATACAGTCACTTATCGCAGGGGCGGGGGGGGGATACAGTCACTTATCGCAGGGGCGGGGGGGGATACAGTCACTTATCGCAGGGGCGGGGGGGATACAGTCACTTATCGCAGGGGCGGGGGGGATACAGTCACTTATCGCGGGGGCGGGGGGGATACAGTCACTTATCGCGGGGGGGATACAGTCACTTATCGCGGGGGCGGGGGGGATACAGTCACTTATCGCGGGGGCGGGGGGGATACAGTCACTTATCGCAGGGGCAGGGGGGGGGATACAGTCACTTATCGCGGGGGGGATACAGTCACTTATCGCGGGGGGGATACAGTCACTTATCGCAGGGGCGGGGATAGTCACTTATCGCAGGGGCGGGGATAGTCACTTATCGCAGGGGCGGGGATACAGTCACTTATCGCAGGGGCGGGGGGGGGATACAGTCACTTATCGCGGGGGGGGGGGATACAGTCACTTATCTCAGGGGCGGGGGGGGGGATACAGTCACTTATCTCAGGGGCGGGGGGGGGATACAGTCACTTATCTCAGGGGCGGGGGGGGGGGATACAGTCACTTATCTCAGGGGCGGGGGGGGGGATACAGTCACTTATCTCAGGGGCGGGGGGGGATACAGTCACTTATCTCAGGGGCGGGGGGGGGATACAGTCACTTATCTCAGGGGCGGGGGGGGGATACAGTCACTTATCTCAGGGGCGGGGGGGGGGATACAGTCACTTATCTCAGGGGCGGGGGGGGGGATACAGTCACTTATCTCAGGGGCGGGGGGGGGGATACAGTCACTTATCTCAGGGGCGGGGGGGGGGGGATACAGTCACTTATCTCAGGGGCGGGGGGGGGGGATACAGTCACTTATCTCAGGGGCGGGGGGGGGGGGATACAGTCACTTATCTCAGGGGCGGGGGGGGGGGATACAGTCACTTATCTCAGGGGCGGGGGGGGGATACAGTCACTTATCTCAGGGGCGGGGGGGGGGATACAATCACTTATCTCAGGGGCGGGGGGGATACAATCACTTATCTCAGGGGCGGGGGGGGGGGGGATACAATCACTTATCTCAGGGGCGGGGGGGGGGGATACAATCACTTATCTCAGGGGCGGGGGGGGGATACAATCACTTATCTCAGGGGCGGGGGGGGGGGATACAGTCACTTATCTCAGGGGCGGGGGGGGGATACAGTCACTTATCGCAGGGGCGGGGGGTACAGTCACTTATCGCAGGGGCGGGGGGGGATACAGTCACTTATTGCATGGGCGGGGGGGATAGTCACTTATCACAGGTGGGCATGGCAGGGATACAGTCACTTATCACAGGTGGGCAGGGGGGGTACAGTCACTTATCGCAGGGGCGGGGGGGGATACAGTCACTTATTGCAGGGGCGGGGGGATAGTCACTTATCACAGGTGGGCATGGCAGGGATACAGTCACTTATCACAGGTGGGCAGGGGGGTACACAGTCACTTATCGCAGGGGGGGTACACAGTCACTTATCACAGGTGTGCAGGGGGGTACACAGTCACTTATCACAGGTGGGCAGGGAGGGGGTTACAGTCACTTATCACAGGTGGTCGGGGGGGGGTACAGTCACTTACCACAGGTGGGAGATAGTCACTTACCACAGGTGGGCAAGGGGAGATACAGTCACTTATCACAGGTGGGCGGGGGGTACAGTCACTAACCACAGGTAATATGTACTCCAGCTCATCACATGCATAAGGACTGCGTGCAGAGCCCTTGCATTGGGAGGCTGGGGCTGCAGTACCTGTGCTTGTCACTGCACATCGGATTACCTGTCTCTGCTCAGCTGCCCGAGCTCCTCTCCGCCAGCAGCAGACCTCCTGACCACCTCTGCCCTAGATATTCTGTTTTATTACTCAACACTACGGGATCGCGAGAGGGACAATCTTCACTAGAGCGAAATGACAGCGGAGACCTGCCATTAGGGGGCGCTTGACGCTGCCCACAAAGCCATGGCCACGCCCACGCCAGTGGGTACCAGGTTGCGGAGAACGCTGCCTTTCCTGGCAAACGTCTACGTGTTCTGTGACGTCATAAAACAACAAAGGGCTGGAAGAGGCCATGTTTGATGCGGGCAAATGTTCCGGCGCATTGACTTATATGACAGTAAATGGGGGTGAGGCGAAAAACATCGCTCAGAGATGAAACATTACACGTCCACGTGAGCATGAATCTGCTTGGATTTATTTCCTCGCAGCCTTTCTGCAGCTCACATCCGTGCGTCTTTGACCGAAACAATCATGGCGGCCGGGTACGTCCTTCTTTCCCAGAGCACAACACGTGCTCAGGCCCCACCCCTACGTGTTAACCCCACCCACAACACGTTCAGAGGGCCCGCCCCCTGTGGTGGCCCCGCCCCCTTCATTGGCACTTGAGGAAGAGGCGAGCAGCAAACTCAGGTAGGAGCAGAGCTGTCTGGGTGACCGCTGAGACTTCTGGGACAGGAGCAACGGGCTTGATCAGCTGATACCCAATATATCATTTATGATGCACTAACATATTCTGCAGGGCAGATATCCACATCTCCCTTGTTATGTGGGAGATAACATGATATTCAATGCACTGATCCTGACTGGGGTTTTTTTGGGGGGGGGGGGGGGAGGGTGCGATGGGGGTCATTTTCTTGTCTTTTGTTTACAGGATGGGAACAGTGGTGTGTGCAGGAGCTGAACCACTTTTTGTTTTTTTTCAGCTCTTGAAACTCCAGTGAAAAGGAACAGGGAGTCCCTGGAGCTGAAAACAACGCGGTTCGGCTCCGGAGGAACTCTGGTTCCCCTGCCATTAAAGAGAAAATAAAAGGGCTAATATGCCCGGATTGCTGCTTTGACGAAAAAGACTAGTTCAAACTTTTGGTAGCTGTGTCGGTTCTGAAGAAATGCAGATTTATTGTAGATTGCGATACATTTTTGGAGACAGATGAACAGAGATTTCAAAACAAACTTCCAAGAAATCAACCAAACATATGTATCATTTTTTTATTTTCTCATTGAGGAACGTAACTGCTGAAGATCATGTTACAGACGTAGTCAACATTGTTGCACACATTAACGTGGTGGATCGAATCTTGTGTTAAATGACGCGCCAGATTTGACGCTGAACATTCAAAATATTATGGGGTTTTTTTTTAAATCAGTTGTGTAATATTAGATCATACTTTACTGTTTTTTAACGCTTAAATTAATGGGGTTCAGCTCCAGAGACACCCTGATTCAATCCTGCATATAAAATTAAAATGTGCACGCTGTGCGTCAGCGGTTTGGAAAATGTCAATAAGAAAGGTACACGATGCACATATTGCAATGGGATATATTTAATTCTGTGTCACTGCTACATTTTTGTTCACCTTTTTTACTTGCATTAAAAAAAATACCTCTACCAGCTCTAAGGAATACACTGGTTAGCAATGTGTTGGGTGCTCGCTCTTACATTGATAATATGGTGCAGGCGTCAACGCAAATTTTTCTTTGTGTTAGTGTTTACTTTATGGAAAATGGGTTCAGTGATTTTATCCTTTGATTTGAACCTATTTGGTGCCTAAGGCTACCAATGTATAACAGTGGAATGACCTCAGGCACCAAAGGGGTTAACATACAACATAAACACCCTGCAAATAAGGTCGAGGCCATACTAAGCGGGCGCGCGCGACGGAGCACGTGACATCACGCACGCTTGCAGCAGAGGCAATTGTGACCTAGGGGATGCGATACCTAGACGCATTGGGGAGGCATGCCTGTGACATCATGTGGCGGTTCGCCATCATTGGCTGAACTGCGCACGTAACCCGGCTGTCTGTCGCGTGAAAAGTTGGCAGCGCCGGCGCATGCGCTCTATGGCCATCCCCATTGAGGCAAGGTGTAGGAGGAACGCGCACAGAGGTATGCAAGGGAGACTTGTTATGATGAAATTAAATAAGGCTTTTATTGCGCCTGTTTCCTTAACATCAGAAAACCATCCAAACAAGGGGTCAAACAAAGCTTCTATTCACTTGGGAGTATTTCTAGCGAAACCTATGCAATCCACAACTCCCTTTAGATAAGTATGTCTCCCAGCCCCAAACATATATCTTGATATGAGCAGATATACCAAAAGTCTTATAAAGGAAAGTCTTATCTGTTTCTTGTGCTTGGAGGGAAAGTCTTCTCTGTTCCTGGGTTGCTGCCTTTTTCCTCAGGTTTTGTCAGCATTCAGGTTTAGAGGTGTTTTCCCCTGTGTCTTGCAAGCAGCTCTGCTGTTTCTTCTGGCAGGCTCAAGACATCTGTCCCCATGGCCAGTCTCACAGCTTGTGAGACTCAGGAACAATCCCACTTCCTGTCTCAAACACAGGCTTTTCTAAGAAACCTAATCAGGCAGGTGGTGTTGGTTAATTGACTACCAGCAGTTAACCACCACACTGCTGGATTAGAGGCACATTTCCTGAACAGGGATAACTCCCCTGTTACATACCTCCCCTGTTTGTGGGAAGCTCGGGCTTGCCACAGCCAAAGCCCATCCTTCCACTCTCATTCTAGATATCTCTGTGACTTGAATGAGAGTGGATGGAGGAAGAGAACCCTCAGTTCCGCTGGGATTGGAGCCCTTTCTCCAGTTTATTCGTGTCTCCCGAAGGTGCTTGAGATCAGCACTCCTCAGTCGCTCGAGGAGGACTTTCTAAGTATAGTCTTTTTGCTACGTGCGCGGCCATGAGATTTCCCTCGCGTCGGGTGCTTGTTTTATTGTAGGCAGACTGTATGGCAGCAGTTGCAGAGCGTTTAAAAAAAGCCCTTTGATTTTTCCGCTCTTGAAGCTGTCTCTCTGCACTTTTTCCACTTGATGGAGTTGCTGGTTCAGCCTCTTTCGGATTAAATTGCAAATCCATATCCACTTCCAGAGAATGCCCCATCTTTTCAGCTTCATCAGCTAAGGATTCTTCTGGTTTTGATTCAGCACGTGTACCTTCTTTTATTGCCTGTTGGGTGGCTGAAGGTCTTGCTAGTGCTTGTTTAGGTGGTTCAAATTTTGCAACCTTGTTTTTCAGACGAGCGGTATTCCCAGCTCTTATTGTACCCTTGTCTTCATGGGTTTTTGTGGCTGTGGGATACTGACGCTTAGTCAGGGTCAATACTTGTCCTTGTAGAACTGTAAGCTCACCCGCGAGAGATCCCTGTTTTTTGAGTGCGTCTTGCAAATCTCTTCTCAGGGAATTTATCTGCACCCTTTGTTTTCTCTGAGCTTGCTTCCACATTTTCACTGCATTGTGAAGCACTATGAATTTCTTTGCTCGGGCCACAGTTACTTGTCTCAGTTTCTGGACCTTCTTGTGCTCCCTTTTGTGCCGGGTCACCTGGGTTCTAAGCTTGGCCTCTAGCGATGCTTTGGTGAGGCTCAGAGTAGCCTTTAGTTTCTCATGCTGCTTTGCGGGGACATACTGGGTAATCAGACGTTCCTGCAGCACCTGTATTTCTTTAACAGCCAGCAGATTGTCTTCCTGCAGAGTTCGCTGCTTCTCCTCGGCCATCTGGAGGTGCGTACGTAGACCTTGCAGTTGGTTCTGCAGTCGGTGCTCTGCTTCAAACTTCTTACCTTCCAAAAGTCTATTTATTTCTTTAAGCTCGTGCAGCCTTTCCTTCTTTTCCTTGACGTCGTCTGTCAAATGAAAAATTTCTTCTTCCAGTTCTAAGTTTTCTCTTTTTAATCTTAAATTTTCTCCTTTTTCAGTCTCTGTATGATTCAGGGCCTCCTTGCAGTCCTCCTTCCATTTACGCACATCTGCTTTGAGAATGACAGTCTCTGGCGTAAGACTTCTTTCTCTAGGTTGAGGGGCTGAAGCTTCTTCTGAGAGACTTTGAGATCTGTATTAAGATTGACAATAGTTTCTTTAGAAATGTCCAGCTCCTCAGTGAGACTGTGTAGTTCCTTTCTGGAGACTTCCAGGTCTGTGCGGCAGCTGTTGGTCTCATGATGTGAGGCATCCAGTGCTCTGCGGAGTGTCTGAACCTCTTTCTGAGATACGTCCACCTCTGTCCGGACACTATTGACCTCCTGTTGTGAGGCATTCAGCTCTACGCGAAGAGTGTGAACCTGTTGCTGAAAGACTGTCATCTGCTTTAGTGCCTCCTCATACTTCCGCTTCAGCTTAGCCATCATTTTATCAGATTGGCTCTGCTTTTCATCCATGGCGGAAATAGTAGCATTTGCAGTATCTAGCTCAGTCTTGAGATCGTCCAATTCTGTTCCAGATTCAGAGTACATTGCAAGCACCGTCTTCTGTAACTCAGCATTATCTTCCCTCTCAAGTGTCAATTGTTCCCGGAGTAGATCACAGTCACGCCTGGCAATTTTCAGGGCGTCTTCAGGGCTGGTCAAGGGATCGTCACTCACTGGTTCCAGCTCCGCTTCCCTGGGATGATTGGTTGAGGGTTCCTCACTGTTGGCACCGGACAGACACTTCTTTGGGATACACGACTTCTGCCTTGGGCCCTCTGGATATTCGATTATTCGCGGGACGAATTCTCCAATTTCTTGCAAGCAGCTCTGCTGTTTCTTCTGGCAGGCTCAAGACATCTGTCCCCATGGCCAGTCTCACAGCTTGTGAGACTCAGGAACAATCTCACTTCCTGTCTCAAAGACAGGCTTTTCTAAAAAACCTAATCAGGCAGGTGGTGTTGGTTAATTGACTACCAGCAGTTAACCACCACACTGCTGGATTAGAGGCACATTTCCTGAACAGGGATAACTCCCCTGTTACACAAGGCTTTTTGTTCGCGGCGCGTGCTACATCGCTTGGACTATGGCCACGACCTTAGAAACCAAAAGTAAAACATCGATATCTGCAAATGTTAAGTATTCAGTAGCCCAAGTGGGTTGACATTAATAGTTGACCATTGTGGTTTCTAAGGGGTTATTACATATTTAAGTTCATCATTGTCTATGTATTTTTATCATGCATTTAAGGTTGACTAGTCTTATCTTGCCAATGTCTATAGCAGCCATTATATACATAGGTAAGATCGTCCTGGGCTAGGTGATACAAATTACCAGTATTTAATGGCGACTGCTTGATATTGCCAGTATCGACGTTGTTTAGTGAGTAGAATGTTAATAACTAACGGGCTGGCACATTCTTGGCTGGATGGCAAGCATATCCCACCAACCTGGGTCTCACTCATCCTATGCAACCTCACAAACATAAAGATAATGTACACAAAAATATACATGCCAGATATTTGAACCATACACACATACATATGCATCATGCACAAAGAGCACGTACACGAGATACACAAAATGCACACAAACGCAACAGATACATGCACGATGCACACACTCATACATATCACATACATGCAATATACATACACATATCCAAGGCTGCCAACATATTTCCTGGGGGGCCATGATTAGTTTCCCCCCCCTGCTGTTGATGGTCTTGCGAGCCCTTCCCTTTCATACCTGTATTTCTCTTTCCCCCCCTCTCTTCCTCTCTCACTCTACACAACCACAACCCCCCACCCCCGATAACAGACAACACTACCCCCCACAGATACAGACACTATTACCCCCCCCCAGATACAGAAACTATTACTCCCCCCCAGATACAGACACTGCTACCCACCAGATACAGACACTATTACCCCCCCCAGATACAGAAACTATTACTCCCCCCCCAGATACAGACACTGCTACCCCCCAGATACAGACACTACTACCCCCCAGATACAGACACTACTACCCCCCCAGATACAGACACTACTACCCCCCAGATACAGACACTACTAACCCCCCAGATACAACCACTACCCCCCCCCCCCAGATACAGACACCACTACAACCCACCCTCACCCTCCAGATACAGACACCAATACCCCCCTCCCCACACCCCAGGATACAGGCACCACTACCCCCACGGATACAGACACCACTAACCCCCCAGATACAGATACCGCTACACTAACCCCCCCAGATACAGACACCAGGAACCCCCCCCCGATACAGACACCACTACCACCAGATACAGACACCACTACCCCCCCAAATACAGACACCTCTACACCCCCCAGATACAGACACCAGTACACCCCCCCTCCAGATACAGACATTGCTATACACCCACGCAGATACAGAGACCACCACTACCTCCCGCAGATTCAATTGCCATTACCCCCAGATACAATTAGCACTAATACTCCCCTGATACAACTACCACCCCCCAGAAACAATTACCACCCCAAATCCAATTACCAGCACACAAATAAAGAACTGGGGCTGGACTCTGGAGCAGAGAGGAGAACAGAGGCCAGCCAAGCGGAGCTCAGTAGCGCCCCATTTGGCTGAAATCTGACCCTGCAGCAGCTGCCCTGTCTGATGTGAGTGCAGATCTGCTCCTCTTACCCTCCTAGCACCTACCGTCCCAGCGTTAAATCTGCCGCGTGCTCGCTCTGCATCGCACCTACTATGGCCGGCCCGTAACAGCGGCTGCACTTTGCTCTCGCAGCGCTCGAAATCGCATGCACCGTCGCGTCTACTATTATCGCAGCCTTAAATGGAAGCAACACATGAGTATAACAAGTAAAATATAACTGCATATATTTGCAACAATTGCATTGTTCTGATGTCAGATTTTATTGGCTTGTTTCTTTAAGGATGGACAAACTTGTAACCTGCTACTATAGAAGACCCAATGCTGTCACAAGACTAATATGCTTCCCGTGGGCTGGAGGAGGATCGATATATTCCGCACTTTGGGGAAAGCTGTTTGATGATTCAATAGAAGGTTTGTACACTTTGTTCCAGGGCTGTCAAATTTGCGGGGCGCACAAGGTGTCGCCGTGCTGCCCGCGAGCCGACGGGGGAGAGCTGGGGCAGGAGTCCCGTGACTGCGGGGGCCCGGCGAGTGCTGGAAGTTGCTTCCGGGCCGTCTCCACCGCTGGTGCGAGTACCCTCTCTTCCCCCGCTGGTGCGTGTACCCTCCTCTTCCCCTGCTGGTGCGTGTACCCTCCTCTTCCCCCGCTGGTGCTCACCTCTTCCCCCGCTGGTGCGCACCTCTTCCCCCGCTGGTGCGCCCCTCTTTCCCCGCTGGTGCTCACCTCTTCCCCCGCTGGTGCGCACCTCTTCCCCCGCTGGTGCCCACCTCTTCCCCCGCTGGTGCTCACCTCTTCCCCCGCTGGTGCTCACCTCTTCCCCCGCTGGTGCTCACCTCTTCCCCCGCTGGTGCGCACCTCTTCCCCCTCTTGTGCTCACCTCTTCCCCTGCTGGTGCTCACCTCTTCCCCCACTGGTGCGCCCCTCTTCCCCCGCTGGTGCTCACCTCTTCCCCCGCTGGTGCGCACCTCTTCCCCTGCTGGTGCGCACCTCTTCCCCTGCTGGTGCGCACCTCTTCCCCCGCTGGTGCGCACCTCTTCCCCCGCTGGTGCTCACCTCTTCCCCCGCTTGTGCTCACCTCTTCCCCTGCTGGTGCTCACTTCTTCCCCCACTGGTGCGCCCCTCTTCCCCCGCTGGTGCTCACCTCTTCCCCCTCTGGTGCGCACCTCTTCCCCTGCTGGTGCGCACCTCTTCCCCCGCTGGTGCGCACCTCTTCCTCCCTGGTGCGCGCTAGCAGAAGGCAGCGTGGCACCGCAGGTTTCCCCAAGGTAAGGTGTTGAGGTTGGGGCAGGTGTGGAGCTATTGTGGGGGAGAGGGTATTGTGGCGGAAGGGGGTAATATGGGGGTATTGTGTGTGTGTGTTTGTTTATTGTGGGGCAGGGGGGTATCATGTGTGTGTGTCTATGGTGGGGGAGAGAAGGAGAGAGATGGGATTGGCGAAAGACAGGGAAGGGGGAGAGCGACTGGGAGAGCAGAGAGAGCGCGACTGGGAGAGCAGAGAGAGCGCGACTGGGAGAGCAGAGAGAGCGCGACTGGGAGAGCAGAGAGAGCGCGACTGGGAGAGCAGAGAGAGCGCGACTGGGAGAGCAGAGAGAGTGACTGGGAGAGCAGAGAGAGCGCGACTGGGAGAGCAGAGAGAGCGACTGGGAGAGCAGAGAGCGACTGGGAGAGCAGAGAGAGCGACTGGGAGAGCAGAGAGAGCGACTGGGAGAGCAGAGAGAGCGACTGGGAGAGCAGAGAGAGCGACTGGGAGAGCAGAGAGAGAGTGACTGGGAGAGCAGGGAGAGCGCGACTGGGAGAGCAGAGAGAGCAACTGGGAGAGCAAAGTGAGGCAGAGAGTGAGAGAAGGGATTGGGGGGGGGAGAGAAGGGATTGGGGGGAGAGAAGGGATTGGGGGGAGAGAAGGGATTGGGGGGGAGTGAGAGAAGGGATTGGGGGGGGGAGAGAAGGGATTGGGGGGAGAGAAGGGATTGGGGGGAGAGAGAAGGGATTGGGGGAGAGAGAGAGAAGGGATGGGGGAGAGAGAGAAGGGATGGGGGAGAGAGAGAAGGGATGGGGGGAAAGAGAGAAGGGATGGGAGAAGAGAGAAGGGGTGGGGGGAGAGAGAAGGACTGGGAGAGAGAAGGGTTGGGAGGGGGAGAGAAGGATTAGGAGGGGGGAGATAGAAGGGATGGGGGAGTGAGAAGGGATGTGTGGGAGAGAGAAGGAATGGGGGTGGGAGAGAGACGGAATGGGGTGGGAGTGAGAAGGGATGGGGGAGAGAAGGGATTGGGGGGAGAGAGAGAAGGGATGGGGGCGAGAGAAGGGATGGGGAGAGAGAGAAGGGATGGGGGGAAAGAGAGAAGGGATGGGAGAAGAGAGAAGGGGTGGGGGAGAGAGAAGGACTGGGAGAGAGAAGGGTTGGGAGGGGGAGAGAAGGATTAGGAGGGGGGAGATAGAAGGGATGGGGGAGTGAGAAGGGATGGGTGGGAGAGAGAAGGAATGGGGGTGGGAGAGACGGAATGGGGTGGGAGTGAGAAGGGATGGGGGAGAGAAGGGATTGGGGGGAGAGAGAGAAGGGATGGGGGCGAGAGAGAAGGGATGGGGAGAGAGAGAAGGGATGGGGGGAAAGAGAGAAGGGATGGGGGGAAAGAGAGAAGGGATGGAGGAAAGAGAGAAGGGATGGGGGAAGAGAGAAGGGATGGGGGAGAGAGAAGGTTTGGGAGGGGGAGAGAAGGGCTGGGATGGGGGAGATAGAAGGGATGGGTGGGAGAGAGAAGGAATGGGGGTGGGAGAGAGAAGGAATGGGGGTGGGAGAGAGAAGGAATGGGGTGGGAGTGAGAAGGGATGGGGGAGAGAAGGGATTGGGGGGAGAGAGAGAAGGGATGGGGGCGAGAGAGAAGGGATGGGGTGAGAGAGAAGGGATGGGGGGAAAGAGAGAAGGGATGGGGGGAAAGAGAGAAGGGATGGGGGAAAGAGAGAGGGGATGGGGGAAGAGAAAAGGGATGGGGGAGAGAGAAGGGTTGGGAGGGGGAGAGAAGGGCTGGGACGGGGGAGATAGAAGGGATGGGTGGGAGAGAGAAGGAATGGGGGTGGGAGTGAAAAGGGATGGGGAGAGAGAGACCAGGGTTGGGAGGAGGAGAGGGAATGGAGGGGGGAGAGAGAAGGGATGGGTGGGAGAGAGAGAAGGGTTGGGAGGGGGAGGGAGAAGGGTTGGGAGGGAGAAGGGTTGGGAGGAGGAGAGAGAAGGGATGCGGGGAGTGAGAAGGGATGGGGGGGAGTGAGAAGGGATGGGGGGGTGTGAGAAGGGATGGGGGGTGTGAGAAGGGATGGGGGGGGTGTGAGAAGGGATGGGGGGGCGTGAGAAGGGATGGGGGGAGTTAGAAGGGATGGGGGGGAGTGAGAAGGGATGGGGGGGTGTGAGAAGGGATGGGGGGGTGAGAAGGGATGGGGGGGGGTGAGAAGGGATGGGGGGGTGAGAAGGGATGGGGGGAGTGAGAAGGGATGGGGGGAGTGAGAAGGATTGGGAGGGGGAGTGAGAAGGGATGGGTGGGAGAGAGAAGGGATGGGGGTGGGAGTGAGAAGGGATGGGGGAGAGAGAGAAGGGATGGGGGAGAGAGAGAGAAGGGATGGGGGTAGATAGAGAGAAGGGATGGGGGGAGAGAGAGAGAAGGGATGGGGGGAGAGAGAGAGAGAAGGAATGGGGGGGAGAGAGAATGGATGGGGGGAGAAGGGAGGGGATGGGAGGGGAGAGAGAAGGAATGAGAGAGGTTGAGGTAGAATGAATGGATGAGACACAGATACCAGCGACGTTTACTTATTTTTAATAAGGAAACCGCAAGAAAAAAGTGTAGGTTATATACTGACTGTTTCTAAAAAAAGACATTCTGGTGCAGCCCGAGTCTTGCAGTCTTGAGTTAAGAATCGTGCCCCAAGCTATTCTGCGTTTGACAGGCCTGCTATACTCAGTAGTAATGACCCATCTAGGCAACCCAAGTATAGTGATACATCCCAAGATGTACCAAAGCAAGCATTGTTGTGTACATTGAACTAAAGTAAAAAGGGCACCGGAAACCACAATTAGAGCAGAAATTCTGTCGCACTGTACAGTATTTGGAACTTTTTAACCCCATTATGCCCAGCACCTTTGAGTGAAAAACAAAAAATCAGATGATAGTGAATAGTGGCATATCCCTGGGGACCAGATAGTCATGGGACTTCAGCAAGCCCAACAAACTGGCCTAAGAACCAGGCAGCCAACACAATATACACAGAGACACGCACCATACACCGACGCGCACACCGGAGAGACGCACCATACACAGTGACGCCCACATGACACATACTATGCATGTAATTATATACATAGACACACACAACAAATATGTACCATATACATACAGATTTAACACACTTTATTGCATCAGTTGGTGCATTACACACACAGTGTGTGTGTGTGTGTGTGTGTGTGTGTGTGTGTGTGTGTGTGTGTGTGCGTGCGTGCGTGCGTGCGTGCGTGCGTGCGTGCGTGCGTGCGTGTGTGTGTGTAAAATGAAATCACTCACAGGATTTGAATGCAAAATAGCAATTTATTTAATCAACGCTTTGACTTATACATAAGCCTTTCTCAAGAAAGCCATATAAGCCATAAAGTTTTTTTTTCAATCCTGTGTGTGCCTGAATTTTTTACACACACACACATCTATACACACATACACACACATCTATACACACATACACATACACACATACACATACACACACACACATCTATACACATCGTATATATACAAATATACCTCTATACCCACGTACTTGTATATACATATACATTATATATACATCTGTACACACACATACACCATATATACACACATACATCTATAGATACATGCCATATATACATCTATACACACACACCATATATACATTATATATACATCTGTACACACACATACACCATATATACACACATACATCTATAGATACATGCCATATATACATCTATACACACACACCATATATACATTATATATACATCTGTACACACACATACACCATATATACACACATACATCTATAGATACATGCGATATATACATCTATACACACACACCATATATACACATATACATCTACTCACACACACACCATTTATGCATGTACACGTATACACAGATCATTTATCCACATACACCATACTGTACATATATACACTTACCTTCCCATTGTACAGGAGAGTAGCCAGCCTGAGAGAAGGAACTGCAGCACCACCTAATGGTCGGAGAGATGCTGCACAGAGATCCTTCTCTCCTCCCCTCCACCGGCCCAAAATGTTCAATTCCGGCTGACCCCGGGGGAAATTTCCCCTTGGCCCCCCTGGTCAGCCCGCCCCTGACTCTGTTACAGAGCTTATTGGTCTATTTTTTTATTATTACTTTTGATTTATGTTCATTATGTGACCTGATTGTATCCACATGATTGTTACAATCTGTGTCTCAATGGTTTTCTGTAACTATTATTGTTCTGCTTCCTTTTGCCAAGTGTTTGATACATTTATTGATTTGCTACTTATGTCTTGCAGCATAGCCCTTTGGCATGTGGTGTGCACGTGTGTATATATACAAATAGATACTACCACTCACATTTCGCGATGTATGATATATGCATCAACGGTGAAGGGAGAAGTGGTTGTTCAGGGTTTGCTAGCAATGGGAGGTTGTTCAAGACCTTTAGATTGGGAAGCAAAATTAATCTAAATCAACTGTGAATATTTGAGTCGCAAACGATTTGCTCCAAGTCCAGGAGATCTCAAGCAAGAAATTGGAGAACTCACCAAAGCAAGTAAGAATGTGGGACTCTGTATGAATCTCAGCAAGACCGAAGTGATGTTCAACAAACGTGCCAAGTCTGCAAAGGTTGAAATAAATGGTATACAACTAGAAGAAGTCAAAAACTATGTCGACATATATATATATATGAAGGAAACAGAAATTGTAGCGCCAGAGTATAGATAGTAATAAACCTTAATGGTGACTAAAGTGATAGAGTGAACTAAACGGTGTAAAATATGCAAAGTATAACTATATCTAAAATACACAATCAATATTAACAAAATGCATAACACAATAAACTTCACAAAATTATGAAAAAAATGTGTAAGTGCAAAAAATGTAAAAAAGAGGTAAAAGGTCGAACCAGTCCTTTTGATTCAGTCCATGAATATATTAGATAATTGGTGCTGGTATGGGGGTCTCCGGCTGCTCTCAAATTGGATGAACCACATCCAAGGGATACCTAGAAAAGAGAAAGAAGAGAGAGCGCACGCCCCATATCGTAAAAAGGTAGATTTCATGTAAAAGGGAGGGGAAGGGGGGGGGGGAAAGAAATGCACTCACAAGAGTAAAATTCAATAAAGCAATTTGTGAATAAATCACCACCATCCGGTTTCTGCACTGCAAACGTCCGCAAATATAAGCTCCCTCAGGGCTGCGTGAAGATAGCACT
Source organism: Ascaphus truei (assembly GCF_040206685.1). Taxonomy (NCBI): domain Eukaryota; kingdom Metazoa; phylum Chordata; class Amphibia; order Anura; family Ascaphidae; genus Ascaphus; species Ascaphus truei. Next base: position 409,821,728 of record NC_134484.1, on the reverse strand, counting down.
GCTCACAGGAGGCCAGAGGTGTAGTTCGCCGACTGGAAATCAGTCCATGAGGTCCCAGAGATCGCCTCTCCAACTTGAATGGCCGCAGTATTGGTCTCGCGCTCAGTGCGGCCACATGCGCAGCGTCGTGATGACGTAATGGCGCAATCGGATTCCCTGACGCGTTTCGGCACCAGAGGGCGACTTTCTAGTGACGAAACGCGTCAGGGAATACGATTGCTCCATTACGTCATCACGACACTGCGCATGTGGCCGCACTGAGCGCTAGACCAATACTGCGGCCATTCAAGTTGGAGAGGCGATCTCTGGGACCTCGTGGACTGATTTCCAGTCGGCGAACTACACCTCTGGCCTCCTGTGAGCAGTGCTATCTACATGCAGCCCTGAGGGAGCTTATATCTGCGGACGTTTGCAGTGCAGAGACCGGATGGTGGTGATTTATTCACAAATTGCTTTATTGAATTTTACTCTTGTGAATGCATTTCTTTTCCCCTCCCTTTTACATTAAATCTACCTTTTTACGTTATGGGGCGTGCGCTCTCTCTTCTTTCTCTTTTATATATATATATATATATATATATATATATATATATATATATATATATATATATATATATATATAATGGAAAAAGCCGTGTTAGTCCAATTGCGATAGTGCAGAATAAATGAGTACTTCAGTATTAGGTGATACCTTTTTATTTGGACTAATAATTGATATCATAGGACAAGCTTTCGAGAGTTTTCCTCTTCAGGTCAGCAATACTGATTAACAAAGGATTCTGTGGCTAAAGCAGATATTAGGAAAGAGAAAAAAACAGAGATATAGATGAGGTAGGGTGAGAAAGTGATGTTTGAAGACATTGGAAGGGTAATAAAACAGTGACAAGGAACAGCATGGAGGGGGCAGGGGGTGCAGTGGAGGGGAAGGTATGGATAGGAACATTGGCAGAGAGGCAGGCAGGATCATTACAAACAATTCTGATAGGGTGTGAGAAACCCCATATCTGCATTAACTCCTCTTGTTTTCGTGTCAAAGCGTCTTATCATTTTGAGTTCAAATGTTTTCCGTTCTTGAGTGCTTTTAAACATTCAATTGAGGGTTTAGATTTTTAATTCATTTATGGAATGATCTGGTTGTGAGAAGTAATGTCCCACTGGGGAGCAGTATCTTCCTTCTTCATGGTGTTGTAATGGGTGTCTGTGCATATTCATTCTGCCTTGAAGTTTTGGGCTGGTTTCTCCAATGTAGCATCCTTGGTCACATTTGTTGCATTGAATCATATACACTACATTCCTGGATGTGCAGCAGTATGATCCTTTCACATTGAGTGCTCCATTGTTGTGACTGGCTGTGGGATCTTGGCATATATGTTTGCAGAGTTTGCAACGTGTGTTGTTACACGGTTTTGTGCCATTATCAGTGTCTTTAAGTTTGTTATGAAGTTTTCTGTTGACTAATTTCTATTTGAGGTTTGGTGGTTGCCGGAACGCAAGGATGTGACATTAAAAGAAATCTTCCCCAAACCACCCAAACTTTTTGCTGTGATTAATAGGATTCTGGGCTCCTCCTTAAGGCCTGACCCTTGGATGGCCCTCTTGAACAAGATGCCTCCAGACCTCTCTAGGGCTGAAAAAAAGTTACCCACATACTTACGGCGCACGCTGTTGTATAGCAGCTCATTGGTGGAGACACAGGGTCTCTCACCTGAACTCCGTTGAACGATGCCTTTGGAATATACTGTAATGCTTATGGAACAAATCATCACTTTGCTGAGGGAGGAATCTACTACAATTTCTAAGGTGTGGGACCCGTGGTCATCTCATAATGATGACCCAGGTTTTGGATGCTCATCAATTTAATAGCCAGAAGAAGCTAATTTCAGGGTGACATATCGCTCACTAGGTGATAATGTATATATCAGGGGGGACTCCATTTTGACTGCTGTATAACCATTTTATGCTAACACTGCCATTCTGCTTTTTAGTATAATATTAACTACCCCTTTTTTCATATCTAATGTTTGCTGAACTTCTGAACTGTGATAGGAAGGATTGACCAAATAAGGCACAAACGGGAATTTAATCTTGAATCATGAGATGTACGGGAGTTTCCAAATAAATGATTTTCTATCTAATAAATCCTAGCATGAGACTTTAGTAAATTACTCTCAGGGAGTGTTCATGTGATTGTGGCACTGGCCTCTTAAACCTAGACTCTGAGATTAAAGGTCATATTTACTATGCAGTGCTATGCGATAAAACCTCTTCCAGCGCGGGAAGGTGTCCTGTGGCATAGAACTTCTTCATAAATATGCCTAGGGGTCACATTCGACTCCTCTCTCACATTCGCCCCTCACATTCAAAACATTTCTAAAACTTGTCGCTTTTTCCTCCGCAATATAACTAAGATACTCCCTTTCCTCTGTTGTTCGACTGCTAAAACTCTGACTCAGGCCCTCATTCTCTCCCGTCTTGATTACTGTAACCTCCTGCTGTCCGGCCTTCCTGCCTCTCACCTGTCTCCCCTACAATCTATCCTAAATGCTGCTGCCAGAATCACTCTACTCTTTCCTAGATCTGTCTCAGCATCTCCCCTCATGAAATCCCTCTCCTGGCTTCCAATCAAATCCCGCATCTCACACTCCATTCTTCTCCTCACTTTTAAAGCTTTACATTCTTCTTCCCCTCCTTACATCTCATCCCTAATTTCTCGGTATGCACCATCCAGACTCTTGCGTTCTTCTCAAGGATGTCTTCTTTCTACCCCCTTTGTATCTAAAGCCCTCTCCCGCCTTAAACCTTTTTCACTGACTGCCCCACACCTCTGGAATGCCCTTCCCCTCAGTACCCAACTAGCACCCTCTCTATCCACCTTTAAGACCCACCTTAAGACACACTTGCTTAAAGAAGCATATGAATAGCACTGTGGATATTCTAAACACATGATACATAAAGCTTGGCACCCTGCAGACGCACTTACCAGAACTCCCTCCTACTGTCTCTGTACGTTCTCCCTACCTACCAATTAGACTGTACGCTCCTCGGGGCAGGGACTCCTCTTCCGAAATGTTACTTTTATGTCTAAAGCACTTATGCCCATGATCTGTTATTTATATTATCTGTTATTTATTTGATTACCACATGTATTACTACTGTGAAGCGCTATGTACACTAATGGCGCTATATAAATAAAGACATACAATACAATAAATATAGACCCTGGTGTCTGCTTCTTATGTAACTGGGCAAGTAATTGTTTTCTCCTTATGCATTAGATTCTCAAAGCATGAGGTCTACAGCGAAGGTATTTATTGTATATGTATTACTCCCCCATAATAATTATAATAAATCACAAATCTTGCAGCGATAAGAAATTCACTAAGGAAAAGGGTAAATATTTATTGGCTCCGAAAGTCCATCACTGGATGGCTGTTTCGTGTGTTTGCACATTTCCATGCATTGTGTAACAATACTGTATGTAGGTCAAACTGCCACAACTGTCTGGCATTCATAGCTCTTATGTAACCAATCACTGCTTTGTTCCATTGTCATTTTTGTATTTCACGTATATATATATTTTTTATTTTATTTACAAAAATCAGAACTTTTATTGCTTTAGGGATGAATACACAACACAAATTTCGGGCGACAATTCCCCTATGTTAGATGCAGGGTCACCGCCAACCTTAGGCCTCGGGCATGGTCAGCGCTTATGCGCTGACCCGTGCTGAGGCGCGCTGCTGCTCGGCAGTGAGCCCCTGCAGCCGCAATGAGAGCAGCTTTAGCAGGGGCTCACTTACGCAAGCGTGCGGAAGCGCAAGTCTTAGCAAAATGTTTAATTCAAGCGCTCAAGGGAGCGCAGGGGCGGTCACGTGAGCGGTCTGCCCAATGAGGGCGAACCAGCTCCGTGACGTCACAGCCCCCCCCCCTTCCCGACACACCCCCGGATGGCGCACGGTCTAAGGCCAGGCCTCAGCCTCAGCGCGCCTCCGCCCGGCTCCATTCACCCTGGACGCAGCCTAATGTATATAACTGTGCGAATAGAAATTAAAGGGAAGTGCTGATGTTTACTACAAATCCTTGAGCTGTGTGCATACTACCTCATAGTGTGGTTATGGATAGTGACCACTGAATTCATTAATCTGGTATTCTGTTCTTACTAGCACATAACAATGTAAGTATCTCTAGGACCAAGAAGTTCCTAGAGCTCAAAATAGAGCAGTGCAGTTCTGGGAGTAACACCTGTTCAGAACCTAAAATGACAAATTGAGATTGACTTCTTTTAATAGCGCTGAACATTTATATAATGCATTATTATGAAAACATACACACAATGGAAAATTCAATAGTGAAACCCTGAATTATGAGTAAAGAATGTCAATACCCAGCAGCCTCTTTGACAGTCAAAGTACCGGGAAGTGACATCATAAATCAGAGATACCAATCGTGTGACTTCTTTGGAGAAAAGAAATATATTTTTATATGTATGTCTTTGTTCAAGTCTGTATTCATTTTTTTTAAATATATTTTATATTGAACAGAAGTGGTTATAGCAAAAAGTATGAATACCTGCATGATAATCAGCATTAAGCAAACCAGTATAGAGCACATAATAATCTTTTCTAGGTATGTTTTTATATATGTAGCACCTGTGCCCCCCCTGCCACGGAAGATCTGGCCACTACATGGGTATTGTCCCCGGTGCTGTAGCTCACCTGCGGGTTCAGGAGGTCTGAGTTGCTCCGCGGTTGGAGTTTGGGAGCAGCAACAGGGCAGGCTTTCTCCATCTCTCACAGTGCAGCGCCTCCATCCCATGAGGATCCTGCTGGATGCAGGATGGTCCCCACAGGCAATACTTCTTTCCAATAATCACACACCATAGTTGGTCTAACTGCAGGTTTATTGCATAACAGCATAACACCTCTCCAGCCCTGGAGCAAACCCCAGGGGCTTGAGGCCCCAAGAGCCCCTCCTAATCTCCTTGACCCTCTTGTAGGGAAAAGGGTATCACACTGTCCCATAATCAACCACCTCAATTTGGTGAAGTGTCAGCTTTTATACCCGGGGGCAAGGGCTTGTAACTCCGCCCCATAACAGGGCAGGTCCAGGTACTGACAGGCAACAAACCATATTATACATATGATCCAGTCAGTACCCTCCCCAGGTATGACACTCCAACTGCCGGTTTAGGCCTGCCCGTGGATAAGGCAACATAGTACCCATCCAGGCTGCAACTGCAGGCTAGGCCCTGCGCAGGAGTTTAACCCCAACACTGCCTGTTCCTATCAGGACTTATAGTGTTGAGGCCAGTGGATGGCTATAGCCAGGGGCACTTGGCTACATATATATATATTTATATATATATACAGTATGTAGTCAAGTGCCCCTGGCTATAGCCATCTACATCTATATATATATATAGCAAATAAGTATTTGGAAGCAGGATAAAGGCTTTGAGTTCCGCGATGAGGTAATTGCCTTTGTCTGTTACTTTATGTCCGCATCCAAAAAGGACCAGGGCATAAGAAACTATTTGTGGGGGAAGAAAGGCTAAAGAGTCTTTTCATAGCACATGATGATAGAAGAAAAGGATTTTCTGGCTCCGAGAATCAACATTAGCATAGAAAACAAAGCAAGACCACGGACTACATACTGAAGCTAGCATTGAAGTGCTGGTCACATCTGATTTTTCTTGCAGAAAATAAACAGCTCTCTTGTGTCACAGTGAAAAGCCTCCAGAATATATCCTGCTGTTGGAAACAAGGTTTGCCTCTGTTATAGAGACATTTGCAGCCAAGTGCAACAGGTTACGGTATCATCTGCATTCAGATCAGCGTCCCAAAGCCTCCCGTGGGGTGCGATGCCTGAAACTAGTACCAATGCTCTTTGCTGTTGGTGTGCATTAACTTTTCACATCTTTGAAGCTTCTTCTACTGTTGTATTTTATTAGGAAATAAGGGAAGGCAATCAATCATTCAGGGATCACAAATAAGCAAAAAACAAATGTGATATTATCTTTGGTTAGACAACCATTCTCGTCAAAAATGTATTATTTTTAGAAAATAAATACGAACTATAATTGGTATGGTGATTACTGATTAGTTTCTGTAAGTGTAGCACTCATAAGAATGATGAGCTGCAGAGTTGTACAATGAATGAATGCACACAGGGAGCTTGCAATGTAAAATATAGTGTGTCTAAGGCTGCGTCCAGGGTGCCTTCTCCCGTGCGGAGGCGCGCTGAGGGAGCGGGTGCTTTCCCTGGCCTTGGTTAGCGCGCCATCCAGGGGCGTGTCGGGGGGCGGGCCAGTGACGTCACGGAGCTGGTTCGCCCTCATTGAGCGAACTGCTCACGTGACTGGCCCTGCGCTCCGGCGAGCGCCAAATCTAAAATTTTCCTAAGACACACACTTCCGCACGCGAGCCCCGGCTAAAGCCGCTCTCATTGCGGCTGCAGGGGCTCAGTGCTGAGCGTGAGCGCACCTCAGCACGGGTCAGCACATAAGCACTGACCCTGGATGCAGCCTAAGGGGTGAAAAGCAACATGTCCAAGACCTCAAGGAGTTGACCCTAGCTCCCATTCAAATAAATAGAAGTTAAGATGTGCTAAGGCTTAGCACCCTTTACTGGATATGGGCCTGACTGTCAGTTGAGATCAGATATCCTCTGCCTTTCTTCCCGTAACTGCACTCCCCTTATTGACCAGATACATTTCAATGGACTCCCTGAGCCACCTTCCTCTATTCTCCTCTATCTCATCCATGATAGGCTCAGGGACATAAGGGTACTCCAACCCGTGGGATGACTTATATCGAGCCACTATTGCCCGTTCAGCTCTACTGATCCTGGTCAAATCCGCATTACCTGCCCTCCCAGGTAGCACCCATGACAGGGGTTCGTCCGGATCCACAGGGTCTGATATGATATCAGGTCCCATGGGCTCTATCTCCCTGTGTTCTATCTTGAGCCACCTCTCCTGCAACTCCCTATCTCGTTGCTCAGGGGTGAATTCTCCTACGGCCCACCAATAGTCTACTACATCCTCCCTACGGATGAGAAACCGCGTACGGTCCATCCAGGCTACAGAGCCTTCAAAGAGTGGGGCCCACCAACGGTGCTCTTTAAACTTATGCGAATCCCCTGAATCGCTTTCGTCCGCATCCCCCCCAGAGAATACCCCCGATGTCCGTGCCGACCGTGGTACGGACCACCGTGATGATCCCAGGGCCTTTTTCTCTGGTTCGTTGGTCACCGGAGGCAACCACCGGCATACCGCAGCCTTACCCAACTCTCCCCCACCCCGAGAAATGCCCTCCGTAACACAACTGCGCTGTCTCTCCCCAGTCCGTCTCACCTCCTCTGTGTATGTCCACAGATTCTAGACTAGGCGGGGAACCCGGGGACCGTGTGATTGGGGCAGGGGTTTTACCTAGGGCATGGGGCTGGGCGTAAGGGCAAGCGAGTGGGCGCCACGGGGCTACGACCCGTTCCCGGCTGTCCGTAGATTGATCCAATGAGGATAGCTCACCCTCCTCAGTCCTCGGATCGCCCATCCAGCTCCTGGGCCTTTGAGGCGATCGGGGACCCTCCCCCGATCGCCGAAGCGTCGCTGCTTCCTTCCCAGCGGTTCCGCCGTCGCCACCGGAAGTGATGTCCTCCCCGGAACCGGAAGCGCCGCCATCTTGGGTTGGACACCCATGCGGGATCTCTTCCTCGATGACGACATCCGGAAGCTCCGCCGTCGTCTTCACCGGAAGTGATGCCGTCTCTACACGTGCGTCTTGGGCCTGGTACGGCCTTTCTACCGCTACGCTGTCTGCCGGGACAAGGTAAGTGATTGGGCTTCGCTTACCAGTCCGCAGGGGTGTAGGCGTCTCTCGCCCGTCGCCACCATATCCTGGGGCGGAGGGACTCCGTCTCTCGGCTCGCCGATCTGCGGGGGACGCCCTGTTCTCCAGGCTGCCACTCACCCCACGGGGTGTCGTCCTTCCCTGTTCCTTCTTGGGCCCCAATTTTACCACCGCTAGCTCGCGGAGATCCTCGTCGGAGTAGTCTCCCTTCCCTGATTTAGGGGTCACCGATCGGGGCGAAAGTCTCTTTTCAGTGCGGTCGGGGGGTGACCCGACCGTCTCGGTTGCTGCTGACCCAGCCGATTTGATCGACTCCAGTCCCCTTTCTCCGGGACTTGCACGACTTATCCATAGTGCACCAGGGGACTCGGCGGCTCGCCTAGCCGTATCCCCCAGGGGGTCAGCAGGTTGTATCGGGATGAATGTTGGCATTGGCCACAGATACAATGTCCCGCAGTGTGGGCAACGTGCCGCTGTATTAACAGTGCCTCCGGGCAGCCCGCATTGAAGGCAGAGCCCGACCACCGTCTCGGTGTTTGCCACCCTGACTACCAGTAGCCCGCCGGGTACCGAGTAGGGCTGGGTGGAGACCATAGTGCCCACAGTGGAGGAGTAGGCCATTCTTTTAATAGGGGCCACTTTCTGTATGGGTCTCTCCAGGTCAGTGGTTCCTCGCAACTGACTGGTAGAAGTTGCTGGGCCAGCCACTCCCTGCTTCGGCTCCTCCCTCCGCTGACATAGCTGGAACCCGCCCCCAGGGGTTGCAATAATGGGCGGGTCCCACAGGGGAATAGCATGCCCCTTAATTAAGGCCGCGCCTTTCTCAGTCCTGGTGGGCGCGGTCTGCGTTTTCGCGCCAGTTTCCCCATCGGTGAGGTTCTTTCCCGCGGCTAGTTCCCGCCTTCTACTGGCAGCCACCCTTTGTGCAAGATAGCCATCCTTTTTGCACTGCATCTCCGCGGCCGGAACTACTTCTTGTAGTGGCGCCGTCTGGATATCAGTCCCTGGGCCCAGTGGGTGCATTCCCACAGGCCATAGTTGAAAGTCACTCCCCCTGGTTGAAATCAGGGGAGGGTCCCATAGACTAAGCGGTTGACTCAGCACAGGGGCCGAGTGAGTCACTGTCCATGAAGGCGCAGCCATAGCTTTCGCGCCATGCCCCCCATCAGGGCGGGGCTCTGCTGTTCGCGCCATTACCGGGCAGCTTTTTGCAAGTCCTGAATCAGCCAAGTTCTCTGCGACAGGCCCACGCGGTCTCCCTAGCAAGCGGGAGCCGCCATTTTGGATAGCTTTTGAGTCCGAAATGTCAGTTTGTTTTCTTGATGAGGTAGCATTCATTTGGTTGCACGTCCACTGACATCCATCCTCACTGTGCTCCACCCCAGTTATCACAATGTCCTCACACTTCTCAAGGGGGGCACCTCGGTGTCCCAGACAGGACAAAAACGGGGCAGCCACCGCCTTCGCTCCACTCCAGAGCAGATTAGTTAGAGACAGCTCAGCGACAGTTTGCTCTTCAGTGGGGCGCACGCCACGGGTGCCTTCCCCATCAGCCTCCGATCGCCATTTTGGGCTCTCTGCACCACGCGGATCCTCCATTCCTTGGGTTGTCACGCTCTCGTACCAATTATCGTACATGGGGCTCCGCTCTGCGGGGCAGCCACCACACCAGTACAATAAAGATTTGCTCAGATGCACCACCACATGTGTACCTGATCTAGGCTGGACTCATGTTGCACTACCTCAGGCTAGGCTCACTCTCTCAGTGTCTGCTGTAACTCCTTCCTCCCAGTCTGTGCTCCCTACGGCGAGTGGTCTGGAATGGGCTAGAGTACTCTGGCTCTGCCATGCAGTACTTGGGGCGTCTACCTGTCTTGGCTAGCCTAGCGCAGACCCTCTCCAGGATTCCTGACCACATTAACAGGCTATCCCTTCTGGCATCCTACCAACTAGCACTACCTCAAGGTGACTAGGACAGCTATAGCCCGGCTCCAAACCCCTCACTCCTTTCAGGCCCCTAGGTCGTCCCTGCGGACTGACATACTCCATCGGCCCCCCTGACTACCCCTAGGTCCGTCCCAACGCAGCACAAAGTGGCAGCAGACACTTCTCCCTGTTTCCAAGTGTGCCTAGCTAGAGCCTGTCCTGTTGACAGGTCTGGCATCTCAGCAGCGCCTCCAAATGTAACGGGTTTTGTGAAATGGCCTGACCCCCCCAATCTCATATTGGCCCCTGTGGTCTAACCAGTCCCCATTACGGTGTAGTGTCTGGTGGTGCACCTGTTGGCTACAGGACTCCTGAGTCTCCCGCATGATGGTGTATGGGGATGACCCGTCCAGACAGGCAGCTGAGGTAGTGTGCTTGAGTCCTACCTAGGTCCAGTGCAGCGCCTCCATCTCATCAGGGTCCCTTCGGTCACTTGGGGATAGTCCTGGTGAGGAACTCCTCTGTGGTGCAGCCCCTTGTGCAATCACTTCACTCTTACACACGAGGGTTTCTGTTATCAGCATCATCTTTATTGTACGGTGGGCCATGCTGCCCTCCACAATGGGGTGTAACTAGCCTTCCATTGTGCCCTTACTTCCCTTTAAAAGGTATTGTCTCCTTGATTAGGGATTCCCTATCCCAGCCGGACGTCTTTATTCTGTGCCAGGTCCCTGGACACAGACTCCTGCTTCAGCTACTAGATCATAACTGAACTTGTATTTGAACTAGAACTCTTATCTGACTAGAACTCCTCCTCCACTTAGCAGAACTAACTTTTAGACACAGTGCTGTGCCTTATGTACACTCTGGGGGCTGACACAACTCTGACATCACCAACCAGGGAGTCAGAGTCTGTGACCACTCCCATCCTTACACAGGGCACCTCACCAGGGTGTGAGGGCAAACCTCCATGATTACTGCTGGCATGCCCACAACTTACCAGGCCTTACTGTCAGCAGGAGAGATGACTGTAGCCATTTTACATGACCGCTACATACACATCTGAATCGGATATTCACAGTGGCTTGTGAAAAGCACACACAGGCTTCTTAGAAAAGTGTGTAATTGATCCAGAGCCTCATACTACAGGGGAGCTCTGTTTTATTCAGTTTTCTGATCTTCCATGTATTTTTAAGGTACAGTACTATAGTAACTAAACTTTATTCAGGTAATCTTAATTACTTCATTTCTATAGGGATCTGCATTGCATTGCTGGAAAGTTTAAACAGCATCCACCTATATTGACCGTTTTTTGAACCAGGGTGTCTCATAGGCTACAATGGAGAAGTCTGGGGTCCTACTAGTGTAGGTATTCCAGTTTCATGTAAATGTCTTTTTTTAACCTCTTCAGTGCAAGAAGGGCATTCAACTCCTTGCTCTGCTGCCCCTTTGCCCTTTTAAAAGCCGACTGCTGTCCAGCTAACTACCTGTAAGACATTCAGAAATAGCGACTTCATACATGTAGCTTATAGTTACTGCTTAATGTGAAAGCAACTTCCTGTCTGCTCAATTGAAATGAATGTTGGTATGGCAGAGCTGAACCACAGATAAGTCCTGTGCTAGGAGATCTCCAGTGTGAAAACAAACCTGCCTATTACGGGATAATTGGTGCTTCTAGTTGTTTTACTCTCTTCCTTATATTTACACACACAACTTAAAACGAGACCTATTTTCAACCTTTCTTTTTTCATGTTATAAATATGTTAAACGGGTTCTTCCTGAAAGTTGGAGCCTTACCGTTCACTTAAGATGATTATCTTTTATTTCGATGGCGCCAATTTATTCTGCAGCGCAGGAAGATGTTGGAGGGAGGATAACACCAGAGTACATATATAAAAGACAGACAATAGGAAGGAGGTCCCTTACCCAAGGAGCTTACACTCTAAAAGGTGACATGCTTTGTACTCATTTCCAGACGGTATTTTACAAATAATGTTTTGTTAATTTCCTGTACTTGTATATTTTGAGCCGCCTGGTTTCAGATGATTAAACATGCTGCTGTCAGTTCATTTTGTTCCTGTGTGATTGCACTTTGTAGCAGCTCTTGTGCTCTGACACGATCTCTTTTTGTTCCTTTACCACAATCAACCCTTTTTTGGAGCCACAGTAGTAGATCTTGTAGGACACTTTGAAGGGATACTGATACCCTGAGACTGCAGACCCATGTTCTGCCAGCTGAAAAGGTCCACTTGGGCAATCTGAATTGCACGTTCCCCTACTTACAGTCAAACCAAAGACCCCTATGAGATCTTTCAGATTTATTCCCAACTCCCAGGGTTTCTCCGAGACTGTCCCCTGCATTTTGAATTCTTCCCCGCAGAGTTTATCACAGTCCAAGATTAGCAGAAAAAACGCTATATTTTCATAAAAATGTGATAGGTCTGTCAGTAGATTATTTAAGAAATTATTTGATTATCTAATTAATATCCTTTGGAATTGGTGACAGCATGATGACCTCATCAAGTGCATAGTTACAAAATGGTGTTTAGCGAAGAAGATAAGCCGGTATAAACTGCTTGAGGCAGAGCTAGTATTACGGCCCGAAACGCTTACACAAAATGTTTCCTGACAAAGGATTGGTAGCAGCTGGATCCATGCGTGATCGATTATGCAATCAGACTGCGGCGTTCTCGTCTTCGGGCGTGCGTTTCAGCAGGAGGACATTTTGAACTCGCACTGAACTCAAACATTATAGTAATCAGGGTGTTTCAAATTAGATTACATTTTAAAACATTTACGAGCTACAAAGGAAAAACTCCTATTTCTCATTTAATGAGCCTCTGCAGTGTATCTGGTACTTGTTGACAAAAACCTTCCTGTTTAAACAAAACATTGCAAACAGATCCCAATACCCTGGCATCCAGCTTCCCCCTTCTCCCATTTGTGTGTCCCGCAGTTTCTTGGTCTTCCTCGTTGCTCCCTATATGTTTTCTATCGGTTGGTCCCGGTTGTAGGTCTGGGGTGGGTGTCCTCTCTAAATTCCTACACGCGCTTTAGTACTGAGTTTCTTGGTGAGCAGAACGTTAGAAAAAAATTGAAATAAATAATAGACATCCATATAGTTAACATCAGTTGATTTTCTACATTGTGTTTCTTATATAGTATTAATCTACATAACAGGCCTACAATTTTGAGAGGGAATGAGTGAGAAATATTGTATATAACATACTGTACGATGAAAAACAAAAGTGGTCCCTTTTGTTCCTGAACACGGTGTATATATACACACTTCTGAGTTGCCATAGAACACTTGAAGAAATGGAATCTATGAAGAAACCTAATGTTGGTTACCTAAAAGGTATCACAACCTACTGTTAGTCAGTTTAACTTGGTGTATTTGTTTCTAATTATCAAAGTGATAGTCTTGATTCATTATTTAAAAATTGTCAAATTCCACACAGAGTTTCTTACTTTCTTGCTTTTCTTTCTGTTTCAGGTTAGACGAAGTCATAAATAATATTAATAAATGTGCTTGTTTAATTTCCTCCTTACAGTATACTCAATTAGGCTTCCTGGAAGAGAATCTCGTATGCAAGAACCTTTTGCTCAAAACATGGAGCAAATCGTTGATGAAATAACCCACATTTTGCTGCCACAACTGCAGGAAAAATCTTTTGCATTTTTTGGCCACAGGTACTCCATTTTCTGTCACGATGAATATAACATGAAAATGCTCCTGGTAAATGAATCTGAATGTTTCTGTTTTGGATGCTTACTCCATATGTTATTATACACCATTAGCAGCTATGTATCTTAGCCAGGGGTGGCCAACTCCAGTCCTCAACAGGTCAGGTTTTCAGGATATCCCAGCTTCAGCACAGGTGGTTCAATCAGTGGCTCACTCGAAGACTAAGGCCGAGTCCATGGTCCCTGCTGGCGTGCTGAGGCGCAGGGAAAGTGGGTGCTTTCCCTGGCCTTGCGGTTGCTTACCGCAAGCGCTCTCAGCAGCCGTCAGGGGGCGGTCCGGGGGCGGGCACGGCACTGGCCGGGGGCGGGCCAGTGACGTCACGGAGCTGGTTCGCCCTCATTGGGTGAACCGCTCATGTGACTGGCCTGTCTCGCCGGCAAGCGGGGGAATTTTAAATTCCCCCAAGACCTGCGCTTCCGCAAGCACGCGGAAGCGCAGGTGAGCCCCTACTAAAGCCGCTCTAATTGCGGCTGTAGGGGCTCAGTGCTGAGCGGGAGCGCGCGTCAGCACGCTTCCGCAAGCACGCAGCAAACATGTCCGGGGCCTTACATATACACTATCTATGCTGAAGCTGTGATATCCTGAAAACCTGACCTGTTGGTAGCTCTTGAGAACTGGAGCTGGCTACCCCATATCTAAGCAAACCCGATGCAGACCTTGTTGAACCCTCCTGTTCTTCATTCACTTGACTGGGCCACAAGGTGTCTTATTGAGTAGCTCCAGTTAGCAGACCTAAGTCTCCTGATCTATGAAGTAGGAGGTTTTACGTTTGAAACTCCGTGCCAACTCAATAGGCAAGTCACTGTCTCCTGGAATCAGGGCCGCCGACAGGGGGGGACAGCCGGGCCCGGTGGCTGCGGGGGGCCCGGCCGGCGCTGCAAGTTGGGCCCGACCTCAGGCCAGGCCCAGCTGGGCCTTGGCTGTCCCCAGCTGCAGGCCTTTTTCTCACTCTGTCCCACGCCGAGCTTCCAACGGGCCTCTCTGACGTCAGCGCGCCGGAAGTAAGGTTGGCCTCAGCTTCCGGTGTGCGCCGGCATGAGAGGGAGCGTTGGAAGCTCGGCATGGCACAGAGTGAGGAAAAGGCCTGCAGCTGAGGGAGAGCTGGTGCACGGGCGAGACCGTCAGCCTGGCCTGGCCAGAGGTCGGGCCTGACTTGCAGTGCCAGTCGCCGGGCCCCCACAGCCACCGGCCTGACCATGTTCAAGGTAAGTTTATTTTTGTATTAAGTATTGAGGGGAGGGGAGTGGGGGAATTTTTATCTGTATTGGGGGGAGTGGTATTTTTATCTGTATTGGCGGGAGTGTGGGTACTTTTTATATGTATTGGGGAGTGGGGGTATTTTTTATATGTATTAGATGGAGTGGGGGTACTTTTTATATGTATTGGGGAGTGGGGGTACTTTTTATATGTATTGGGGAGTGGGGGTACTTTTTATATGTATTGGGGAGTGGGGGTACTTTTTATATGTATTGGGGGGAGTGGGGGAATTTTTCGTATGTATTGGGGGAGTGGTATTTTTATCTGTATTGGGTGGAGTGGGGGTATTTTTTATATGTATTGGGGGAGTGGTATTTTTATCTGTATTGGGTGGAGTGGGGGTACTTTTTATATGTATTGGGGGGAGTGGGGGAATTTTTCGTATGTATTGGGGGAGTGGTATTTTTATCTGTATTGGGTGGAGTGTGGGTACTTTTTATAGGTATTGGGGGGAGTGGGGTATTTTTATCTGTATTGGGGGGAGTGGGGGTATTTTTATATGTATTGGGGGGAGTGGGGGTACTTTTTATAGGTATTGGGGGGAGTGGGGTATTTTTTTCTGTATTGGGGGGAGTGGGGGTATTTTTTATATGTATTGGAGGGAGTGGGGGTATTTTTATAGGTATTGGGGGGAGTGGGGTATTTTTATCTGTATTGGGTGGAGTGGGGGTACTTTTTATATGTATTGGGGAGTGGGGGTATTTTTTATCTGTATTGGGGGGAGTGGGGGTACTTTTTATATGTATTGGGGGAGTGGGGGTATTTTTATAGGTATTGGGGGAGTGGGGTATTTTTTATATGTATTGGGGGAGTGGTATTTTTATCTGTATTGGGTGGAGTGGGGGTACTTTTTATATGTATTGGGGAGTGGGGGAATTTTTTGTATGTATTGGGGGAGTGGTATTTTTATCTGTATTGGGGGGAGTGGGGGTACTTTTTATAGGTATTGGGGGGAGTGGGGTATTTTTTATCTGTATTGGGGGGAGTGGGGGTATTTTTATATGTATTGGGGGAGTGGGGGTACTTTTTATAGGTATTGGGGGGTGTGGGGTATTTTTTATCTGTATTGGGGGGAGTGGGGGTATTTTTTATATGTATTGGGGGGAGTGGGGTTATTTTTATAGGTATTGGGGGGAGTGGGGTATTTTTATCTGTATTGGGTGGTGGGGGTACTTTTTATATGTATTGGGGAGTGGGGGTATTTTTTATATGTATTGGGGTGTGTTTTTAATATGTATTTGGGGTGCGGATTGAGTGAGAGTGGGGTAATTAACCGAAGGTGGGAGCTAGAGAGGAGAGAGGTGGTAAGGGAAGGAATGAGTGAGGAAAAGAGGGAGGTGGAGGGAAGAGTGAGAGGCGGTGAGTGAAACAGGGGAGAGAAATACATGGGCAGAGGGGGGGAAATAGAGGGGGCTCATGAGGTGTGAAATGGGGGGGCTCGCAGTATCGCCAACACGGGGGGGGGGGGGTGGCAGCCCTGGACGTAACGCTAGTCCTGGGCCCCGGGAAATCTGTCTGCGTCCCTGCCTGGAATTTTAGGCAACAACAGTTAAACTGCAAACTATTCAGGGCAGTGACTGAGTCTGTATTAGTCTTATGTTCTCCGTGTTTGCTAAATAGCACTGTGTAAGAAGAGAGCATTATTGTCCCATTGTCAATAAAGTCAGGAGGGAGCTAATGAGCCAGATGGAAGGAGCAATTACAAAGTCCCTGCATGTGTGGATGTCGGCCTGCTTCCCATTACTCATTCAGTTTTCCTTGTGCTTTGTGTGCATGACTTTGGGATTATATTTAGAATAGAAAATAAGAGAGGAAAAAAACAGATTTAGTGTAGGATTAGCTTTTGGGTGTCTATCTGAACGTCTATTTTATTTACTCCACAGCTTTGGGTCTTTTACCAGTTTTGCTACTGCAGTAAGATTGAAACAAAAGTATGGTTTGGAACCTGTTCATCTGTTTGTGTCTGGTGCCTCTGCCCCACATGTAAGTAATAAAGGTTGCACCAGGTGCAGCCACTGCTGGGATAGGAGGGACCTAAACCCTTTATAGGCATTCTTGGTCCCTTCAATGAGCAATCCAAGTGGGTTGTTTTTCTTTATTTATTTATTTTTTAATATTTTTTTCATATTATCGAAGCAGGGGGTCTCCGGAGCTGCACAATACATTTTAGCTTCGGGCACCCCCTGCTTGCAGAGATACTTACCTCTGAAGGGCGTGCCGGTATCTCCTGCAAGTTTAAAGCCCCTCATGTCACGTGGGCCAATAGGAAGCCGCACCGGATGACGTCACGGCTTCCTATTGGCCGCAGGACGAGGAAGCTTTGAAAAGTGGCCACCTGGTGAAACTCAGATAGCGAACCGGAGCGGTTACCTACAGAGGTAAGTATCTCAGGAAGCAGGGGAGGGGGTCTGCGGAGCTGAAATTAATGGGGTTCAGCTCCAGAAATCCACTGCTTCAATTCTGTGTATTAAAAAAAAATAAGGGGACGGGGGAAAAAAATGGGTAGCTTGGATTGACACTTTAAGGCAACAATCTAACACAAACATTGATCAATTGGGTAACTAGAACCAAAAGGGGTAGATCGGACCCCTCACCATAGGTTATGTCCCCATAGTAGGTAATATGTAGTAAATAGAACGCATGGTGCAATAGGGGAAGATATTGGGTATATACAGAATTGACTAAAATGGGATTAAAAGAATCCCCTGTTGCTGCACTCAATGCTTATGAATGAAAGTATCGGACAACAATGGTCCACCAGATAGTTTGTCTGGGAGTGACGGTCAAAGTGACCTTAAGGATCAGCAATGTTAAAAACAAAAATAATAACATTTTATTACAATTCATTTATAGGTACAACATAAGTAAGTACAGTAATAAAGGTGTACACATCCCTGCAGAGGAGTATAAGTACATAGGGGTGATTAGTGTCTATCTGAACATCTCATAGGAACATAATAGTTTGGTCCAGATGTGTATGATAGTCCTCAATAAATCTACTGCAACATATAATAAAGGATAGTGGTATAGAGAGCAAAGAAAATAGGAGCACACGGGGGTATTTACCCCTAAAGTGACAGATAGTGTAGTACCCTTGCTGTTAGATACATTCCTGGTGACTGATATATGATACAGTAGGTAAAGAGTTAATACTCAAAGATTTGCAAAGTCAGAAATAGTATTGTACACAGTCACCAATAACTTAGTTCTTATATACAGTACATAGTGTGACTGATCTCTCATATAGTAAACAGGGAGTTATACATAAGGTATATATGGACGCAGATAGTAGTAATAGTGGACATATACAATATAATTATTAGTGCCCAGTAGTGCTATTAGCATCCGAATATATGTTTAAATCTTGTCAGTTAATAGTGTACAGGCATACCCCGCATTAACGTACGCAATGGGACCGGAGCATGTATGTAAAGCGAAAATGTACTTAAAGTGAAGCACTACCCTTTTTCCACTTATCGATGCATGTACTGTACTGCAATCGTCATATACGTGCATAACTGATGCAAATAACGCATTAGTAAAAGGCTCTATAGTCTCCCCACTTGCACACAGCTTCGGTACAGGTAGGGAGCTGGTATTGCTGTTCAGGACGTGCTGACAGGCGTATGCGTGAGCTGCTGTTTGCCTATTGGGCGATATGTCCTTACTCGCGAGTGTACTTAAAGTGAGTGTCCTTAAACCGGGGTATGCCTGTATAGATAATGCTGTCTGGTGCTCAGTTCAACGGTACAAATGCTCTTTTCTATCGGATAGTCTTAGGTCAAATCGGGCCATAGTTAATATGGAGAAGGGAAAAAGAACCAGTATACGAGCCGTGAGTGTTAGCAAAGATGTCGCTACTCCGATGACGTCACTGCCTGTGACGCCCTACTCGTTTCGCGTGTATACCACGCTTCTTCAGGGGTGAGGAGTCTAAAACACTGATCATGTAGGTGAGTATATAAGCACACCGTGGAGGTGGCGCGATACCCTGGTGGCCAATCAGAACATCAGCGCTAAAGCCAATTAGTTACAATCGGTGTCCGCTTTGAATGTTAAGCGGGCATATTATTAAGGGGAGATTTTTTTATATATATATATAAAGTTGTACCTCTGATACCAAAATGATAGATGCAAATAGTTTGATAGTATCCCAAATGTACCCAAGTGGTTAGTTTGCTAAACATATAAATGAATGTTTATACTGTATATATGAATCACATTGAACGTTGTAGACACTGGTGTTAGACATAGCATCTTTTGGTGTATTTTGTACATCTGCAGTGATGATGAGATGTATATATCTAGGCTGTGGACCCTGATAAGTCACTGATGAATAAAATGTCGGTATATTACTGACAGGTTGTAGGATAATGAGATGTATGGTGTGTAGGAGTGTCAGAACACTAGATTGATCTGCCCCAAATGGTCAATACAGATCAAGACTTGGTTAAGCTGTATACCTGGATCCCTCGTAGAGTCCCCATAGGAGTTGGTATAGATCGAGGGGTTAATGAAAGGAGGAATATATGAACCCCTCATTGAGTCCATGTGGACTAAGGGTCTGAAACTGGAATATCCAGCGACATTCCCTTTGGAGTAGGTGTCTGTCCTAGTTGCCTCTGCATGGACCCAAAGGGACATGTTCTATGCCTGAGAAACGCAAAGCGTTACTGTCACCTTTGTGATGGCTACAGGTGTATCTATAGCATTTCTGACTGTCCCAATGTGTTCGAGAATTCTTGTCTTTAGTTGTCTGTGGGTTTTGCCCACATACATGTTACTACTTTCGCAAGCAATCAGGTAGATCACACCTGTGGTTAGACAATTAATGAAGTTTTTGATTTTATATGAAACTGTATTAGTGGAGTTTGTAAATTCTTTAGTAGTTTTCATAAACTTACAAGCTTTACATCTTGAGCACGCATATGATCCTTGTGGTTTACCGCCTAACCATGTTCTTGCTGGTTGTATTTGGAAATGACTATGTACTAGTGTGTCACTGATGTTTCTTGTTCTCCTACACCCTGTGCTAGGGGTGTTGTCTAAGACTTCTCTTAGATCGGGTTCCTCCAATAGAATATGCCAGTGTTTATCTAGAGTGCTTTTTATTTCTTGCTATTGTAAGTACTTATAAACCTAATAGTTTTATCAGATTGTTTCTTAGTATTACTAGCCAGTAATTGTGACCTCTGCGATATCAATGCCCTGTGATAGGCCTTCTTGACAGTCCCTTTGCTGTATCCACGTTCGTAGAACCTAGCACTCATGTCAGTTGCCTGTCTTTTGTATTCCTGTATCGTTGAACAATTTCGTCGAAACCAAAGAAATTATCCCGTTGGTATGTTATTGGTAATGTGTTTGGGATGATGGCTATCTGCATAAAGTAATTTATGTGTTTAGCAAACTAACCTCTTAGGGTGATAGTATTCCAAATATACCTATTTGCATCTATCATTTTGGTATCAGAGGTACAACTTTATATATAAAAAAATCTCCCCTTAATAATATGCCCGCTGATTGGCCACCAGGGTATCGCGCCACCTCCACGGTGTGCTTATATACTCACTTACGTGATCAGTGTTTTAGACTCCTCACCCCTGAAGAAGCGTGGCATACACGCGAAACGTGCGTCGACGAGTAGGGCGTCACAGGCAGTGACGTCATCGGAGTAGCGATATCTTTGCTTACACTCACGGCTCGTATACTTGTTCTTTTTCCCTTCTCCATATTAACTACGGTCCGATGTGACCTAAGACTATCCGATAGAAAAGAGCATTTGTACCGTTGAACTGAGCACCAGACAGCGATATCTATACACTATTAACTGACAAGATTTAAACATATATACGGATGCTAATAGCACTACTGGGCACTAATAACTATATTGTATATGTCCACTATTATATGTATAACTCCGTTTACTATATGAGAGATCAGTCACACTATGTACTGTATATAAGAACTAAGTGATTGGTGACTGTGAACAATACTATGTCTGGCTTTGCAAATCTCTTGAGTATTAACTCTTTACCTACTGTATCATATATCAGTCACCAGGAGTGTACCTAATTACCAACAAAGGTATTGCACCGACTGGTGATTGGCGACTGTGTACAATACTATTTCTGACTTTGCAAATCTTTGAGTATTAACTCTTTACCTACTGTATCATATATCAGTCACCAGGAATGTATCTAACAGCAAGGAAAGTACACTGTCTGTCACTTTAGGGGTTAATACCCCCGTGTGCTCCTATTTTCTTTGCTCTCTATACCACTATCCTTTATTATATGTTGCAGTAGATTTATTGGGGACTATCATACACATCTGGACCAAACTATTATGTTCCTATGAGATGTTCAGATAGGGTAATTAGTGTCCATCTACTTATACTCCTCTGCAGAGATTTTACACCTGTATTACTGTATTTACTTATGTTGTACCTATAAATGAATTGTAATAAAATGTTATTTTTGTTTTTAACATTGCTGATCCTTAAGGTCACTTTGACTGTCACTACCAGACAAACTAACTGGTGGACCATTGTTGTCCAATACTTTCATTCATAAGCATTGAGTGCAGCAACAGGGGATTCTTTTGATCCTATTTTGATCAATTCTGTATAAACTAAATTGGGTAAGTGCCTAGTTGACAATATATTATGAAGTAACTAACGTTGCAATTCATTTATTTGAGGGAGAGAAAAAGACTGTCCAGCAACTTATTGGCAGTGAGACAGTCAGGATACTCAGATAACGCCAACAAGATAAAGTGGCACTGCTGCTTCAAAGATGATAGCTCCGATGCTTAAAAGATCTTGGCCACAAAATGAGCAGAGAAGTCACAGCCTTATTTTCCAGTCAAAAACGTCTAAGCACGGTGCTGAAATTTGCAGCAATGCTGTTTTGCAGCTATTTCAGATGCACCTGTTCTATAGTTTTAATATTTGTAGTGATAAAGTGCTGTACTGCCAATTGATTTAAAAAAAAAGTGCTTAAAATAGTTGCAAAGCAAAAATGATGTAAATCACTTAATTGTAACATCTATAGCACTCCTATATTGTGGACAATAAAAATGTGGATGTTCGTGAACGTAGCTTTGTCTGTACAAAATAGCTTTGTCTGTCCACTGCAGTCAAAATTCCGGTATGCTACACAAAAAAAATCAGAGCTGAGCGATGAGGACTTCGTGAAGTGGATGTCTCTGGTGGGAGGAACCCCTGCTGAAATTCTACAGAACAAGGATGCCATGCAGCTGTTTATTCCACCGCTGAGAGCAGACCTACAAGTTGCTGATAATTTCATGTAAGTTAACATTTAGTGTGGCATAATCAATGGAGGTGCTTTACTGGACTTGTGGATAGTGCCTGAGATCTGGCACACTATGGAACATAGTCAGCTACTTCATAAAGAACATCAAGTAGATTATTTGTCACTGCACAGCTAGGCATAAGCATGTACAAACTCAGGCATCACGCTATCCTTCTGCGCGGTTTGTTTAGGTGGTGATTTTTTGCTATTTCAGTTTCTTTTCATGGGTAACCCCTTTTGCTGGGGGCTTGCAGTACAATGTATTGGGTTAATGTTATGCATGGGCAACTGCAATGGTTTTTCATTTTCCCATTCCCCATGCATGTTAGACTGATTCTTCAACACATCAGTTTTTTTTAATGAGTGTCTTAAGGTAAATGAGTTTCACCATCAGCATTATAATATTGCCACTTAGGCGTTTTACTTTCTGTAAATAATCATAGTACTTTAGTTATATTACACTACTCACATAATACCATGGTCAAAACCAAATTCTGCAAAAAAGTGCAGGGGATGTATATGGTTCAACTGTTTCCTAGTTCCCAAAGAAAACCAATAAAAGGTTGGGTAAAGAAATACCTTTATTGGTGCCTTTTGTCATGCGTACACGTCATACATTTCTGTAATCAAAAACATTTAATTTCTGGACCTTGTATAGCGAGTTCTTATTCTTCATATAAATGCTTCAGAAATCAGTGTTAATCCTGTCATTGCTGCAATGATACCAATGTACATCTCTGCTGGACAATGAGTTGCTAACTCCAATTTTACATTGGGTAGTGAAGTGGTTTTTCGTTCACATGTGCCTATGAAAGCAACAAACGAGATTTATCTTTTCACATTACAGCTATAAAAAGCCAGCCGGCCATGTTCTGTCTTGTGGACTTACATGCTTTGATGGCACAGAAGATACTCCACACGATTTAGACGGTGAGACGCCCGTGTTCACTTTTGCTCTTTGTACCAGATAAGTAATCTGCCCACAGGACAGTAAAGCCAGTATCTGATGTCAAAGTAGTACAGTCACTTCTGGTTTAACAGCTTGTGCACCACCTGGGAACATGTTCTTCTGCAGAAAGAGCTGGTGCACACTTTAGTTGTGCTGCTTATGTTAATTATTCATTCACTCAAAATGTTAGCTAATCAGACAAGGTTGGTAGTGAGAGATGGGGGTGGGGGTTAAATAGGTTATGTAATCACTCACAAACTTAGGGCTGTTATATACAGCGTGCGGCCGCGTGTTCCTACGCGAACGCACGTGCTGCATGCTTTTCCTGTATATAGTGCCGGGAGCTGCAGTAATGTATGTGTGTGTGCATGGGTTGTGTGAGTGAAAGAAAGTCCTAGATATTTTTTTTTAAAGAAAAAAAAAAAAACTTTTAATAAATATTTTTTTTTTTACTTCTGCAATCATTGAGACAACACACGCTAAAAGATGATTTTCTTCATCTTCGCCGCTGTCGGCTCCCCTCTCCCTGCCGTGCGCGGCCCTTGTATGGAAAGGCCGACTGTCAGCCAACTAAAATTACGCGCACGGCGCTATAGAACGTGCCTTAGGCTGAGTCCCCAGTCTTCACTGTGGCACGCGGGGGGGCGGCGCGTGCACAGCGCTACACCGTGATCTGCGGTCTGGGGGGAGAGGGAAGGTTTGCGACAGGAGGGGGCGTGGCTGTCGGTTTGCAGGGCGTGGCCATGACGTCCCGCTGCTGGTTCCTTTAGTCAAATTCTCCCGCCTCCCTGAAAACCTGTCGCGCACCGCTGGGGAAAGGTGCGCGACAAGGTAGGGACTGGGACCGGCCGGACTGGAGGGGCGGGGCTTGATAGCGCACGCCGAGCCGTGCACTGTGGTGGTGACCGCAGCCTTAGAGGTACTGTAGCTTAATTCATTTTTGTCTTTTTTTTTGCAATAGCCTGGAAGGACCTTACAAGTGGAGACGTCAGTATTCACAAGCTGCCTGGTGGTCATTTTTATCTGAAGGATCCTGCAAATGAAACTCTCCTTGTGAAATATATATCCAAGTATTTAGAAACTGCAGAAATTAGCTATTTTTGAATTGCTCTTATTTTATACAGTAAGTAAAAATAGCACTTTTGTTGCATTTACATGTTTCAGATAGGTCTGCAACTCTCTTTCCCCAGTGCGTGAAGACACAAACTCGGTATCATTGTTTACAGCGTCAATCAGGAGAACCTGGTTCAATTCCCAGTGTCGGCTCCTCGTGACCTTGAGCAAGTCACTATCTCCTTGTGCCTCAGGCACCTAAAACCAGATTGGAAGCTCATCTGGGCAGGGACTGGCTGTAAAAATTCTTATGTGCTGCATACTATACTGTAATTGTGAAGCACTTTGAGTTCGATTGGAAGAAATGTGCTAGATAAGATAACGATCGCTTAGCACACGTGCGCAAGCTGGGGACTGCACAGCATTTAGAAAGGTCCCACGCTATTCCCCAAAGCATTTAGATTAAATGCGAGGGGGGCACACACGAGGCCTCTGACTCACTTACCCGATCTCCAGCAGCTTCTGGCGACATGTTGCCATGGTAACACGACACTGACGTCCAAAAACACTAGCGTTAAGGTAAGGAAGTTGCACAAGCAGCGGTGGCGAGTAGGCAGGGAGTACAGACTTAAAAGTTTGCGCACCCGTGGCTTAGCAAACAGCGCTTCCACTGCAGCCAGGGATTCTGGGAAATGACATGCAAATGGGCACAATGCGTCATGCGTCACTTTACTAAATAAATAAGTAGTAGAGTAACTGCTCATTTTGTATGTCATTAGGCAGAACCCATGGCTGAAGTGGAAAAATTGTTTGCTAGGGGATAATGGGGAAAGACAGGGTTGCAGACCTATCTGAAACGTGCAAATGCACCACAAGTGATATTTTTATTTACTGTGAATTGTCACTTGATCCACGATAACTTTTTAGTCTTATTTTAATACTACTGTAGACCAGCGGTTTGCAAACTGGGGGGGGTCGCACGCACAGCAGTTGCCACATTCTCTCTCCTCCCCCCCCCAGGCATATAAATTAATGCCAGGGGTGCAGCATGAAATGACACCGTGGGGTCATCATGTGCTCTCATTTGACACTGGAGGGGAGGGAGGCGTGAGCAGGGGGGGAAGCAGGCAGAGGGGGCACAGCTGGGAAAGATTGCACCCCCCTGCTGTAGACCAGTAACATTTCTCTGCTAACCAGCTTTGGGGGGGGGGGGGGGGAAATTTAATAAATAAGAGGAAGCTGTATTACATGGGAGGGAGGGGGGGAGGGAATTATAGGTTTTGTGAAAAAAGGCCTTTATTGGTAAGTGTTACAAATGTCAATGCAACAAATTAATATTGTTCTCACTTAAGGGGAAAGAAATTCATAAAATGCACTTATGTTTACACCCTTTTGGGCTTCAATCATGTCTGTACTGGAACCAATTATACATGTTATTACACAGGAGAGTGCATTGCAAGGGATTCTAAGGGGTGTGCTGTGTCTTCTACAGCCACCCCTAATTTCTTTGTTTTCTGTACTGAAACCAATTATACATCCATTAAACATTTCTTGGAGGACCACCATACTGTGTGTTGATTTCAATCTACATATATCTACATTATATCCTGTTGTAGAATGTATTTTAACCCAACAATCCTCAAGCAATGATGTTTCAAGAAGCACAAACATTGAGAGAAGTGAAGGGCTTTGGGGACCTCAGTTTGAGCCTGCAATGGATCATTTGAAAAGGTGCATCCATGTCTCGGTCTCCCCCTAAGGAGAAGTCTGCTGTGAGAACATGCACAACTAAATTTAGTTGTCACATTTAAAAAGGATCAAGTAGCCCCGGCAGTGTTTCTCAGGTTACCAAAAACTTTGGTAAGCTATTACAATTTAAAATAAAAGGGAAGTACAGTACTACACGTTTGTAGGGGCAATGCAAAGTAAACATTAATTGCAGTAGATAGCGTAGCTGCAGCCATCATGGATCTTCAGTGTTCAAGTGCACTTAAAGCACTTTATGGCAGGGGTAGCCAACTCTAGTCAAGGGCAACCAACCAGGATCTCCCTGCTTCAGCATAGGTGGCTCAAAGACTGAGCCACCTGCACTGAAGCCAGGATATCCTGAAAACATGGTAGGCCTTGGGAGGACTGAGTTGGCTACCACAGAGGAACACTAAGGCAATTCCAGAGCACAACTGGAATATTTGCATCACTATTTATAGATGTAGTAGTTATCCCCACTAACGTGGCATTACAGGATAACACAGTAAATATTGTGTGCCTTCAAGAGAACATGCGTTCACAGTGACAGCACGTGCTATAGCTGATTTTGCCCAATCTGCACCAGCTTGTGACTTGGAGTGTTACATATAGTAAAACATTTTACTTGCACAACATAAATTTGAGAGATCTGAAGTGCCATAAGTCTAACATTCTGCACATCTACTCTGATGTAAAAAAGGTGCTCCAGAGTATTAAGCAGTACAGTATGTCAGCACACTTATTGGAGTTGATACACAAGACTACAATTTTTTTCCTCTCGTGGAACAGCAAAAACAAGATATAAACTCTTACTGCTGTTTTGTAAAATATGAGGGGGAAAAAAAAAAAAAAGTAGGGGTAAGGGGGGTGGAAGAGAGAAACAGGTTTGTGATATTTTAGGCTTTGGCAATAAATCTGAATTTGTACCTTAGACCGAGTGTCCTGAACAACCTTACAAACTGTTGAATGCTTCCTTATCAAACTTGAACAATCTGGTCCATTTTGATGTAGCTCCAGTAACGTACAATTACTATGCTTTTTTAATTAGACATTACATTAAAAAAATAAAATAAAAAATTCGGTAGATAAAATACTTCATGCAGAACATTCACGGTTTACTTGCACCTTCTCTTCTGAAGCTGGTTTATCCAGGTGCGCCACTCCGGTGGAATGGCAATACATCTGCCATGACAACCTTTCACTTGTCATGAGAGCAAGCAGCAGCAGCTGTACATGGTACCCATTTTGGAAGATTGATCATTGGGGAGAATTGTTTTGGCAAGTAAAGTAAAGCTGCAGTTCAAGCAATATCCTGCATGTGTGTTTTTTTAATAAATCAGTTCTGTAGTAAGAAAAAACACACTTTTTTTTTTTTTAACAGAAAATGCTAAAACACAACTTTGAAAGACCAATTTTCTTGTATTCTATTCTATCTTGTGTTCCTATAGCAACCACTTACATTCCCCAGATTTAAAGATGTCGCCAAACTTTGCCGATCAAGACAGAACGAATTGACTGGCAGCTATGCAGTTCTTTAGGCAAGTAGAGATTGCCCACATGAAACTATTGAAGTAAAAAAAAAAAAAAAAAAAAAAAAAAAAAAACAAAACCATTTAAAAACCCAAACGGGAGCTTGAACTGCAGCTTTAAGTTCAGATCACTGGAAGTGCCACACAAAATATAAGAGTGCACTTTTCTAAAATATAAAAATCAAGCTTGGAACATTGGTGTGAGGCTGCAGTATGTCAGAATCGTGGCCATCTGCACTCAATGTACAAAATAAGAAGAGGGCCCTGGTCTGAACGCAAAGGGTGTGCATTAAACAGTTTTGGATGATCCTCCCTCATTAAAATGAATTCATGATTTGTTACATTTAAAAAAAACAGCATTTAATGCCAGCATACATCCTATTAAGATTTAACATTTGGCCTTCAGCCACAATGCTTCTATTTAGCAATATTTTTATACTCTGAGCAGAAGATGCATGTGAATCCACCCACTCCATATATTTATGCAAAGGAAATAATTGCAACTCAACTATGCATGGGCTTCTAAAACCGTTTAATAAGTCAGTGCAGGGAAGGAACCGGAAGATTACTCAGACCAAAAAAAAAAACCCTTGAGTACCGCAACATTATGTTTTAAAGTAAAAATTAGTGCTGAACTTCTGCCTCAAATTTGTTATATGGACTCTCTGCCCAACAGCTTTGCAGAAACTCCAAGAACATTACATTCCATATTTAGCAATCAGCTCATTTGCTTTGGCAGTGTAGGCCTTCATGGCATCTTCTTTTGACATACCTACAGGAAAAAAAAAAAATTTTGTTTTTTTGCCCAGAAATACAAAAGTATATTCTAATCTAGTTTTGTTAAAAAATAAACCACTGTCAAAAGGACATGGGCTTTTTACCTTTTTTTGAATTCCATGCTTCCCACTTGGCCTTGCCCATTACGTCTACCATTGCAGGACAGTCTGCACAAGAGAAGAAGAAGTTAGAAAATCCTTTGGCACCTACTGATCTAGGAACTACTGTATTTACCATGTCTGTATGATAGATAGATAGATAGATAGATAGATAGATAGATAGATAGATAGATAGATAGATAGATAGATAGATAGATAGATAGATAGATAGATAGATAGATATATATATATAAAAATGCCACCAGAAAGATTTGCCTACAAGTCATGATACACGAGCTCCAGCATGGTGAAAACTAGGTTCCAGATCTTGAGAAAGGGTCGTTCTCAATACGTTTCAGTCATCACTTGCTATGCAACTCATGTGGTCACTCAGAGCAGTTAGCACTGTCCTGGCTTCAAGGTACTGTTTCACACAGACACACTTTACGATTAAAACTCAGGCTATACCAAATGTGACAAACACCTTTGACACTAAAATGACCGATGAAGATGAGAATGAAGATATACATGTGGATTTTGACTCTATATCTTTTTGTATTTTTTATAACAGGACACACACAAAAAGCCCCACAAGAGGTACATCCTGGTGAAGATATTTGTAATTTCAGAATGGTCCCTCAAGTTGTTTGTAGACTGCAAACCACCAAATAGATGCCAGTACATAGGTGGGAAAATTAGATTGAGTTTTCTAAGCTAGAAACTACCAAGGTACAAAGCCAAGTTTCATTTTCAAACTCTGTATTTAGGTCACATTCAAAAATTCACATTTAGAAACAAAGTGGCTCAGAAATGGTATATACAGTACTAGTTATTTTTGATTCCTGTTCCAAATTCCCCCAACATATAGCACCTCTGGTAACTTTATACCAGTTTACCTGGTCTTAATCCAATATACATCCTCCTTAAAGTCCCACTTTATCCCAAAAAAGGACCTCAACTCGAGGGCTGGTGTATGCATTCTCCTCTCGTTAACATCAGAGCACTCATACGAATAAGCATTTTATGGTCTTGGACCCCTTAAACATTCATATTCCCCCCTCAACAGCATGAAGGGTTCACCTCTTAACTGTTACCTCTGTCCACTTTTCCTCCAATGTCAATTTTGTCATCTACTAAAATTAAATATTTAATCTATGCTGTGTCTAAAGTTCCGCAGCTAAACACACCTCATGAACAAATTGGTATCCAAATAGAAAATGAAGTCAATTGATTTTGCATCAGTTAGAACCAGGTTTGATTACCCTGCATATGGAAGACTTTTACCCCTCGGAAATTGGGCCTGCAGAACTATAGTCCTGAACCACTTGTCCAGCTAAAAGCTTTTTACACGAAATTTCAAAAAGCCTAGTTTGATTATACGTGTAGTTAAGGCACAGTAGATGCAAAAAAAAAAAATTAAAAAAAAAAATTACTGTTTATTAAAGACTTCAGAAGACAGACACAAGAACAAATTATCACAAAATAATACCTATATTTATGTCTCCAACAGTTGACTGTTTGTAGAGGCCATAAAGTTCCTTCATTTCATCATCATTTGGTTTGGTCTTCAACTTCTTCACATTTTCTGCTGCCTTGTCAAAATCTGCCTACATGAAAATTGATAGAATTACATGTATGAAGAATATTAATGCAATTGATGTCACTATACCCTGCTGCAAAATAAAATTACACTTTACAAAAATGAGATGGCTCAAGTAACGGTTTTATTCCTTACTTGTATACAGGCTCATTCTGATTTGACCAATATGGTTGGCACTGAAGAAAAACTCATGGTTAATGACAAAGATGCATGCTGCAAACTACAGCTTTACACAAATGTATTTTTACCAATAAACAGCACATTACTGCCAGCAATATGAGGCAACATGTCAGGTTATATTATCTGCCCTACACATTTTTTGTATGAAACAAAAAACCATGTACAGCAAGTGTTGAAGTAAAGGTGTGTGCATAGTACAGTCTTCCACCAAAAGCAACATTTCCAGAGACAGATTTCAGGAGAGCAATCAGACCCATTAACTCACTGCTCTTCCGAGATTCCCGTTAGAATCAGCAGTCATATAGACTTCATGTAGTCTCACTGATGGTCAGTACTTTTCCTATTAAAAAATAAATAAAATAAAATACCCACAACCCAGGCTACTTCATTTTAATTAAAAATCAAACTCCTGTTACCATAAAGGATCCAGAAATGCCAGCGACTACAAAATAAAGGTCGAGTAAAGTAATTGTTTAGATATGAATTTAGCGTTTTATGGAATTCCCCTTTGATCCCAGTAAGAGACAAATTGCTGTATTTGGTATAAATAAAGTGAATACATTTGTTAACTGCAGATTTGAGCCTTTGAGGAATCATATGCACCACTTCCATCTGAGACCTGAATTTGAACTTTGCTTTAAACAAAGAACAATGGTGCGTTTTTACAATGCTTTCTCACATGGACATTTCCTCTAAGAGTCCACAATGTAGTAGTATTCATACACAACACTGTATGATGAATGGGTCTTTGCGTAACCCTCCCTTTGCCAGCGCTAATAGGAGTTTACTATACATGGCAGTGCTCCGCGTCACACTGCTTCAGAGTGCTTGGTTGGTGCAGGCTGGCGTGGATCGGCAGAAAGAATAAGGATGGGAACCAGGAACTTTTTTGTGCTATTAAAGGAGCTTTTGTCAACATCCGTTTATAAAGGCTTGCCACACAACAGACCACATTAGATATTAACTGCTGGCAAATCATAGTTACTCTGCTTCTCCTGGTAGCTCACTCCTAAGCAGGGGAGGTACATCAGATGGGCAGAGGTAATACCAGAGTGATCCTACCCAGTTACCCCATGTTTATACCAGAAGTCGCCGGCGACGCAGCGTGGCTGCAAAACAAATTGCTGAAATCAGCTGATTGTTTACATACCAGCAGCACGCTGCGTGGAGCTGCAGGGTGGCATTCTCCTGAAGAGACCAGGCAACAGCCGCATCACGTGAGCGGCTCAGCCAATGAGGGCGAACCGCTCATGGCCACGCCTCCTCTGCTACCGTCTCCCTCGTATAACCAAGATGCTTCAGCACAAGGTGATGTCACAGGATAGCGCTGCCACCCTTGGTATAATCTTCTAGGCCTTACACCAATTAGTTGTCACCACAAGTGGTGAATTGGCCATGGAACTGTGGCAAATTTAATTTTGTAACGATCTGAGAATTTATAGATAACTGGCGTCCCCCACCGACTGAGCGCGCCACATTTTTCACCAGTGTGTCCAGTATTTTAGGTGAAGCCACCTGGCAACCCTAGGAAGTCTAGACCCGATCTTGCATGGGTGGTGCACACATTAATCACACACATTAAGTGTGTGAGCGTCTGTACGATTTAAACATTTCTCTGCTTTGTTTATAATAAAAAAAAAAAAGAAAAAGAAACCCCCACACACGTGTCAGTGAGAATAAGGCAGACAGTTTTAAGAAACACTTGAACAATTGAAAGACTGTTTTTCCCTAGCACTGGACAAGAAGAAGTCAACCGATTTTAAAATTCGTGAAGAAATTCGTGAACTATGGAGGTCTGCGAGGCCATACTTGTGGAACTGATACTCAACATTCCCCCCCCCCCCCCTCCTTCCAATCATTGCGGGTGCACCGTCCGTTGAATTGAGTTATATCAGATGTAGGTCACTTTT
The DNA here is from genome assembly GCF_040206685.1 of Ascaphus truei. Classification (NCBI taxonomy): domain Eukaryota; kingdom Metazoa; phylum Chordata; class Amphibia; order Anura; family Ascaphidae; genus Ascaphus; species Ascaphus truei. Next base: position 409,789,793 of record NC_134484.1, on the reverse strand, counting down.
TTTTTTTTGCTTAAAAATAAAGTGCCCTAGATCTGATAAAACTAGCTGTGATTACAAACGGACGGTGCACCCGCAACGAAAGAGAAAGATTGGTTTCTTGTTTGAAGGATCTTATCAACTATGCAAATGTGACATTGTAACATTTGCATTTTATTTATTTGTGAACTCGTGCTATGCATCAGTGTGACAAAGAGGGGGGGGGGAAAAATAATAATAAAAAAAAAAAAAAAAAAAAAAAAAAAAGGAGTGCAATCCCTCCCAAATTGGGAACTTGCTTTTTTTTTGTTTTTTTTTTAAAGAACTCAAGTGCATTAAGTCATTAGGCAGACAAAGCAAGAATTTAAAAAATAAAAAAAATAAAAATAATTACCTTTAGAAGAAATAGGTTTTTGCCTCGCTGCAAATCAAGATCTAAAAAAACACATGAATATCTCTGGAGTGTTAAATCAGGGGAGCGCAATTTTTTTTCCCTGCGCCCCCTGACGGCTGTGCCTCCCTGCGCCCGGCGTCACATTGCCATGGCAACGTGACGCCACAGTTGACGCCGCATCTCCAGAAGCAGTCTGAGCCAAGGTAAGTGCTCTTTACAGAGGCCTTCGCCGCTTCCCCGGCACTTAATTTAAGTGCCTTCGGGACGCGTGTGGGGCCTGTTAGATAATTGCACCCAACGCTAAAAAGCAACTGTACTGTGCGAAGTACAAATATATTTATGAGAAAAAAAAAAAAAAACACCCCCACACAGTTTCTATTAGATAAATGTTCCTTAATCACATTTATTTTATGTTGTACATCAAAAACATACATATTAAAATGTCACAGTTGGCATCGCTGACATCTCTCCACCGTATCACAAGTTGGCGGAAATTGCGTGACCCCTGGATCACTCACTAGGTCCGCTCCGGTCTCACTGGAGAACCAAAATGGCCACCTTGGTAACCAAACTAGAGGACACAGGGTGCACCACGAGTCATGTGGATCGCGTGAGAACTGCCGCTTAGCTAGAGCAGCACTACCACAGATACACAGTGAATGGGGATAGAATCCCAGAGTCCTGGCGGGTTATCTAAACAAAGAGCCAAATGAAAGAGGTGGACTAAAAACAGACTAATGAAAAACTTCTAAATTACAATTAGACTTAATTATTTATAAAAATATTTTACCAGGAAGTAATACTTGTATCACACGATCCCGGGGGGAGCATAAGGGAAAAAACATAGAAAGAGAAACTCTAAGTGCAGATGTAGGTACAGTGCTGGGAATAATCCCTATTCAATCTTGGCTCCTATGTCGGTCTATTTTACTCACAAGAGATAAGAGTTTTTCAGGCAGTGTAGATCAATGAACGGATAAGAGGTAACAATGGCCTCCGTCACTCAGGGGATATACCTCAGCGACAGAGGGAGAAAAACGCATATAGCACAGATCTGGCAGAAAAACTTCATTTATTGATAAATCTTAAAAAAAAAAAAAAATGCACACTTACAGAGTATACATATTTAAACAGCCTTGAAGCTATAAAAGCTTGGTGATATAGCCTGGGTGAGAGCCCACACCGTCTCTCACCGCACCGCCTCCGTCTGGAGCTCCAATTCAGTGTCCCGATCCTACTACCGCTTGCAGGAGACACTGCTCTGCTTCCGGTCGCGGGGTGATGTTGTCACTTCCGATCGCGATGTCTCAATAGGCACAGGGTGTATGTAAGGTGTAGAGCACAGAGGCGCCTTCGTCCACAGCTACGTCACGTTGTGGGCAGTACAGCTCTACGCGTTTCACCTGTTGGTTGGTTCGGCTTCCTCAGGAGTGACATCTCAAACCTGAGCCTGCCAAGGTGGAATCCATTGTGGGGTGGCCGGTTCCCAGAACCAAGAAGCAGGCGCTAGCCTTTTTGGGGACCGCTGGGTATTACCGCAAATTTGTACCCAATTACAGTGCCGTGGCCAAACCCTTGACGGAACGGACTCCGGAGTGTGAGGGTGCCTTCTCAGCCCTGAAGGCTGCCCTGGCAAGCGCTCTGATCTTAGCAGCTCCTGACTATGATAAGCGGTTCCCGATTCAAACTGATGCCTCTAACTTTGGCATTGGTACAGTGTTGAGTCAGGTAGGCTGCTTATGCTACGGTTGAGAAAGAGTACCTGGCTATAGTATAGGCCCTCAGGAAGCTTCAACCATGTGTGTATGGCCGCCCGTTTACGGTCATTACTGACCACAAGCCCCTGAGCTGGTTACAGCGGGTATCAGGGGATATCGCCAAGCTGCTGCGGTGGAGTCTGACCCTCCAAGAATATGACTTTACCGTTTTTACCGTTCAGCACAAAAAAAGGGAGTGAGCACGGCAATGCCAATGGGACTTTCCTGGCAGGACAATCCCAGGCAAGCATAGCTCTGACCTTCAGGCATCATGCTTGGGGATGAACCCGTTGGGGTCGCTACCCCAGAGCTCTCCGCTTTAGGGGGGGGGGGGGGGGAGTTGTGACGGTAAGGGGAAATATGGCTACTGTTTATAAAAGGTTAGGTCTGCCATTACCCCTACCTGTCAGTAATACATTGGTACGTGGGTACATACATCTTTGCTTGGATCCAGCACCTCAGGAATTAATGTTTGCATAGAATTGTTGCAAATGTTATGTTGCAGTCCTACCCACCAATCAGGGCTGGGCATTTAGGCAGCTCCTGGCCCTGAGTGTTGCAATATTATGATTTAAGTATATAAAAAGGTGGGAGGGAGACCCCTAGCAGACAGAGCCTGGAGAGGTGTTGCTGACAGGGAGAAACAAAAAATATAAAAAATGGTTTTAAACTTCCTGACAGAGGGTACAAGTGGCTGCAATGTAGTACAGGAGGGCCCCAGGCATGCAGCGGGTTCCGTTCCAAGGGCCCGCCGCAAAGCGAAAATCTCCACCAGCGAGGGAGGGAGAAGAGGACAAAATGGATGCTTTTTTTGGAAGAAGATTACCTGGAAATGGACCCACCATGAATTTATAAATTTGTGGGGGGGGGGGGGGGGATGATTTTACATTTGTTTTTTTAAATCTTGGTTTTTTTTGGTTTTACAAATTAGAAGTTTAAACAAATAAGTAAATAAAGTGTCCTTTCAGTGAGAGAAAGTTCACTGATAGTTCTGTTTAAGCAACCCAGAACACTAAATTGCTCAACAGAACACTAAATTGCTCAACACAACAGTAAATTAAAGGCGGTTTCATGGGTTTTGGCGAGTATAGTTTTCCCAATTATTCATTAAAAGCAATTTACCTACGTGTACACCAGTATATTGGTTCCAAATCTTTTATTCAGGGGTAGAACTGTTTGTGCACACAGTACTAGTGGGACCATGAAACAAAGACATCTCTCCAGAGCTGTAGAAGTAAAGCTCGTGGGATTCTATGGATGGAAGCATCATTATGCGGTAATGATAGGGAGGGAGAGCAGGCTTCTAAATTAACCTCTTCTCGCTCAAAAGTGGCTCTAAAAATGCACTTACAAGTGAGAATACAGCGGTGCTACGGGAACAGCTCAGTCCCATCACACGTTATCAAACACTTTCATACATATGCTTCCCGTATTGCAAATCCAAAATACCCACCTGTAAAACACCGATCTTATAGTAACGTTATTTCGCGTTTATAGATATTTGCGGGGTAATGAGGACCCACGTTCTCATTAAAACCACATTTCAGCTGGGGCAACAACCTAGTGTCCTAGCACTGTCTAATTGTTTGTTTTTGCATATTACCGCTGTAAAATGTAAGATATACATTTAAATATATACAGAAGCAATCAAAACAAATTGAATATGTATGTTAACCTAAATAAAAACGGAATATTTTAGGCATGTAAAATTGCACATTAAATTAATTTCAAATTTAGTATATATCTGCTTCTAACAAAAGAGGATTGACAATTATATGGCATCCTTATACTCATTGCTATAATTTACACATTTCATCCATCAGATGATTTAAGAAACCAACCTGGGATGTGCCAATAGAATGGGTGCAGTGTTACTGGAGGGAGAACCACACCATTGTATTTAGAAAGACATGCTGATCACGCCCAATACTTACATCAGAAGCCACCAACTGCAACCATAATTAAATAATAAAGCCCCCCAAAAACACACTTAGAAAAATGCATCCAAATGCATCCAAATGAAACAAAAATATATAAACATTAACGCGCGCACAAAGGGAGGCTAAATGAATGCATGGAAGTCACATAGATGCCGGGGGGATGATGACAGGGAATATCATTCATAGCACAGCAGTGCTGACCCTGTGTATAGCGCGCGGCTGTACCTGGGGAGACATGGCTGGTGCGGGTAGTTACAGCTCGGCAGGTGCTGTTGCACTGATGTCAAGTTGCAGTAGCTCTGAGCTGCAGCTAAGCCGCGCCTCCGTATTTATATGGGTCAGCAGGATCCGGCGTTGCTGATTGGCCTGCGATCTGACGTCATCAATCGTCACAATATACAAGCGCTGGGATGGAGATGAGCCTGCTGATTTAACCATTTCACTGCTGGTTGCTGCAGCTTCCCACATGTGTAAAGGGAGAAGTCTGGAAAGATGATACATGTGTATGCATAGCGGCAAAGGGTGTCAATGACTGAAATGCGTTTTAATTACTTCTGCTGTTAAAGGTCTCCTCAAAAGTCAACCTAATGCTGTTATTCCTTTCCGAGTATTGCTTTTTATTTAAATGATCAGTTTGGTGTTATCATTATGTATTTATAGTATACCAACATATTCCATAGCTCAAACAATAATTATTACACACTGGTGCAGCAGGTACAGAGGATCCTGCTCCAAAAAGCTTACAATCTAAAAGGAAGGGAGGATGGAAACATAAGGTCCAGTGTGGGACATAGACAAATGATGAGATACTTTCTCATAATTTCTCTGGATTTCTACTCAGCAGTTGCACGTGATCAGGAAGTGGGTAATATTCTACAAAATTGTTTTCATCAAGAGATAGTGAGTATTTTTTGTCTTTATTGATATGGACACAACCCAATGAAACAAGGGGTTCGTGATTTGTTCACTCGTGTCTGTTTTCAGGGAATACTTGTAATTTTTTTTTTCATTTCAAGGACATTTACTCACCAACTATATGGTTATAACCCTACCCATTGTTCCTCTATATCTGGATTATATATCAGTGCTGGCCCTGTACTAGAGCGCCATTACCACGTACCACATCTAAATTACCAGTGTAGGACATCGTACAGTAGGTGTGAATGTTTATCGGAGCTGCTTGCAGTGATGGTAGCTGCAGGGATACTCTTCGGTATCAGAAGCATCAGTAACAGCAGCGAACAGCCAATACGCTTTGGCTGTCCTTCACCAGTTGCCTTTATAGCAGCCAATATGTTATAACAGACGCTGAGCCTACAGATACACTGAGTGGAAGCAGTTGTCCAACATGCATACAACTGTAGCCCCCTGTAAACAGAACGGGCTACTTATCCTTCTACTACTGGAGTAAGCCCTGGTAAGGGCAGGCGCCAGTAGTGACCATGGGTTTTCCCCCCTCACCAAGCCCCGCCTATGTGGTAGAGGCAGGCCCCTGAGCTCTGTGCAGGCTAGACAGAGGGGAGGTCCTGCTGACATCATAGGGGGCGGGGCTGAGTCGATTTAGTGGGCTGTCCTGTGTGTGTGGGAGTTCAGTCTTTTGGAGAGTCAGTTCTGCATGGAGTTGAGTCTTGTCTGTCAGGCCTGTGAGAGTTTGGAGTCTCTGGAGAGCAGTGTGTCTGCTGAACCAGAGAAAAGAGATATGACCCTGTGACAGCTGCGTGGGTAGCTGGTCAGTCTGGGAGCATCAGATGGGAGCGGAGGAGAGTGTGTGGTCTGAAGTGCTGTAGGACCGAGAGGAGATAAGGACAGACCTATATAGAGGTGGACCAATGCCCTCACCCTGCTCAGGGGGTGAGGGGCAGGAGATCTAGCCTCACCCACAGGGCCTACCCTGGTGGAGTTGGAGGCAGGGGTATTGAGGCCCCATCCAGACCATCCTGTCTGGAGACATTACTGGAGGGAAGGAGAGGAGGAATACCAATATATCTGAACTGCTGCTATGGAGTGCTGCTGTTGTGATCAGAGACAATAAAGAGACATTGCGGTTTTACATCAGACTTTGTGTGTGTTCTGGAGCATTCACCCTGGGACCAGGGTAACTTCTCTATAAGGGTCCTACCCCACATTCTGGGAAGTTATAGAGGATGGAGGCGCTGCACCGTTGCTAAGGAGAAGATGGAGGCATATATCCCAGAAGACTGGTCCTGTATCCCCGACATCACCGCGGGAGACTCAGGCCCTCCTGTTACCGGCAGGTATGCACCACCTACATACATGTAGCCAGCCCTCACTACACCCTAGATATGGTATCTGTGTCTGGGGGGGGGGGGGGGGGGGCACAGGGGTTACATTTGGAGGCGAGCTGCTGAGATCCCAAACAGGACAGGCTTTCAGCGAAGCAGAACGGGAGGAGTGAAGTGCACTTTCCGTGCAAGTGCTGGAGAAAGTAGGGCATGTCATACCAGGGGTAGTCAGGGGAGTGTGGACTCCCGCACAGTACGCCCTGGGTGCCCTAAGAGGGTGTCGTAAGATGAGTGCCAAGCTATAGCTGTTCTAGTCCGTTGAGGCAGGTAGTGTGAGGCAACTGGGGGGGTTAGCTTGTTAACTTGTCCAGGGACCATGGCCCAGGGCCCGCACTATGAGTGGCCAAAAGTAGGGGCGCCCGTACTTAGGGAGATGCCCGGTACACTAGCTAGCACCCACATAAAACGCACCACAGAGTACTTGCAGGAACAGTCACCGAGTGCGGTGCATAGAGAAGGAGTTCTGCCTAGCCTGGGGTATGCCATACATTATATCAGTGGGCAACAGTCAGAATAGCATCAGAAAGCATGCAGAGAGTGTTCAGTGAGCAAGTGGAGGTCAGTCAGTGTCTAGGAACGAGTTATGCACTAGACACTGAGAATAGTGAACTCATACATTTGGAGGGCTCATCAAAGATGGCGGCCGTCACTACATGTGCTCCGCAGAGCAAGAAAGAATCCAAAATGGCGCCAAACGCGCCATCCACGGCCCAGCAGTTAGCAGCCGAAGTAAAATGGCAATTCCCGCCAATCCTGGAGCGCGCACGTGAATCGTGCAAAGAGACTGTGCGAGAAATGTGGCGGGAGATGTGCAGGGGTTTGGCGCCAAACCCAGATCCCCTGCAAGAGGAGCGGAGTGGCGCGAAAGCCGAAAGCCCACCCACCTGTGCTGTGACTGGCCAACAAACCAGGCCACGTCACACTGAAAGAAGGAGTGCCCCGCCTCTTGTTTCCACCAGAGGGAGGGGGCACAAGGAGAGTCAATTAGGAGAGCCTTCCCCAGCGAAGGGAGGGACAGGAAGTGAGAGCGAGGAGCTTCATTTCTGTCTGACATTCACAGAGAGCGGAGCTGAGCAATTGAACTGTTCCACCCCTGAGCGAAATATGGCCGAACTGAGCACTACGATTTACCAGTTACCAGGAGGCTTACTGGTAGTGGAGGTTGACGGCCACGAATACCTCCGGTGCCTGTGCGTCCACTGCGGGATACCCGGAGCGGTCCCTAGCACTAAGGCACGATGCCCTCAATGCGGCACGTACTACCTGTGGCCTAACGAGCCATGGCCACTGATCGAGACCCCGCGGGGTGCCTCTCCGGGAACACTAATGGAGGTGGCGGAGATGAAAGACAAGGCTGCCCTAGTTCCCCGCTTCACCATGCGGTAAGAACCAAGGCCCAGCCAGCTACAGAGCCGAGAGAACCAGCGGTGGAGGAGAGCGCAACCGCAGTGGAGGTACCGGAGCTAGCCTGTTTCGTGCCACTACCCACTGGCGGTATCGCCCAAGAACCCGGTGACTCCCTTGGGGAGGATCCGATCGTAATATCGTCGGAGGAAGAAGTTAGCGTCCCATCGGTTGCAATGTGCCTACCGGCGAACTACCCCAGCTGTAACAAAGATGGCAGTCCACTTACCGGAGAGGAGCAGACGAGTCCGGGTACCTTCCGACAGCGAGCGCTGGTGCGGCCTGAGGCCCGTAGCAGTCCCACGGCCGTGGTGACTCCCAGTGCGGCGGAGATGGCGTCCGGGACGACTCCGGAGGACCCCGAGTACATCAGCCTGCAGCGGAGTGGTAAGGAGACTCCACCACCCCCTTACTTCCGCCAGGCGAAGACGGCACCTGCAGAGGACGAGAAGGAGAGGCTTGCGGCCTACTTATCCGGTGCGTGACCACGGAGCGGATGGAGATTCCGTGGGCACCGGATCCGACTGGAAGAGAGGCCCGGGAGCGCTGTTCTCCCCATGGAGAGCAGCCATGACAGCTGCAATGGCCACACTTAAAAGCCAAGGCCCATCCAGAGGAGCACGAAGCACGTCGGAGAGAGCAACCAAGAAAGCGCCCACGGGTCGCGGTATTACCCGCTTGCTGGACACTGACTTGAACATTGCCCCAGCCCCAACCCCTAGCTCCATCGCCCCGGCCACTGCCCCTGCCCCGTCACGAGTGTTGTCACCGGGACCTAGCGGGGATAAATTGAGCAAGTACCCCAAATATTCTAGATATGTGCGGGACTGGGAATTGAGCGAGGAGGGGTCTGATGGGGAAATACCCTATGCTAATGTAATACGTGTGCCTAACCCTGTGCCTTTCTCTCCTGCAGCTAGAGGGATGGCCCGAGGGTCCCACACTACAGCAGAGGCTGGGCCTGTGAGTGAAGTGGTTCACCAGATGAACCCTACAAGGTGTTTCAACGCCAAAGGGAGGAGAGATTGCTCGCGCTCTACAGAGGCGGGGACGTCCGGTGTCTCATCCCAAGCAGAGTCCGAGATAGAGACCACTAGCCCCTTATCAGAGTACGAGCACCGTGACAAGTGGTGGGCCCCCTTATTTACAGGGTACCACGCAGGTATGGACCGCACCAGGTTCTTACTCATCCGTAACAACATAGTTGATCATTGGTGGGTGGAAGGTGCCTATACTCCCCAGGAGGTGGCGGACGAAGTAGAACACAGGTACCGGGAGATAGAGCAGAAGATCATTCTGCCCAAGGGCCCGAGTATTTTGTATGATGATATTGCCCCTACAGAACCAGAGTTTTGGGTACTGCCAAGCAGGGCGGGCCATAAGAAATTGACGAAGTTGAGCAGAGCAGACAGAGCCATAGTGGCTAGGTACAGGCAGTCCCATGGGTACGAATACCCTTATGTGCCTGAACCCATTATGAGAGAAATTGAGGAGAACAGGGATAGTTGGCTCCGAGAAGCCGTGCAAGAGTACCTAAGGACCAAGTTTGGTAAGGCAGGGTACCACAATCAAGATAGGATCAGTGAGTTGGTCAGGATCTGGAGTATAGGACGGTGCATATACATGCACAGTGTGATCTATCGGCCAGAGTCTGGGTCGGCACAGTCGTTTTATGTGACCATAACTGATCATAATGGAAGAAAAGTGCGGAAGCCTGACCCAAAGCATTATTCCTAGTTGGTTCTCCTCGTTGGGAGTACCCGGCTACTGTTGCGCCACCTGGTGGTTGGCTCAAGAGATAACCTGTCTTGCACTATGTTTGTTTTCCCAGGTTTGTCTACGCAGGATGGTTCTACTAAAATTAAGTCCAAGTGGGGACCATTGGATTCCACCAGAGGGAGAGTGTAGCCCCCTGTAAACAGAACGGGCTACTTATCCTTCTACTACTGGAGTAGGGCAGGCAGGCGCCAGTAGTGACCATGGGTTTTCCCCCCTCACCAAGCCCCGCCTATGTGGTAGAGGCAGGCCCCTGAGCTCTGTGCAGGCTAGACAGAGGGGAGGTCCTGCTGACATCATAGGGGGCGGGGCTGAGTCGATTTAGTGGGCTGTCCTGTGTGTGTGGGAGTTCAGTCTTTTGGAGAGTCAGTTCTGCATGGAGTTGAGTCTTGTCTGTCAGGCCTGTGAGAGTTTGGAGTCTCTGGAGAGCAGTGTGTCTGCTGAACCAGAGAAAAGAGATATGACCCTGTGACAGCTGCGTGGGTAGCTGGTCAGTCTGGGAGCATCAGATGGGAGCGGAGGAGAGTGTGTGGTCTGAAGTGCTGTAGGACCGAGAGGAGATAAGGACAGACCTATATAGAGGTGGACCAATGCCCTCACCCTGCTCAGGGGGTGAGGGGCAGGAGATCTAGCCTCACCCACAGGGCCTACCCTGGTGGAGTTGGAGGCAGGGGTATTGAGGCCCCATCCAGACCATCCTGTCTGGAGACATTACTGGAGGGAAGGAGAGGAGGAATACCAATATATCTGAACTGCTGCTACGGAGTGCTGCTGTTGTGATCAGAGACAATAAAGAGACATTGCGGTTTTACATCAGACTTTGTGTGTGTTCTGGAGCATTCACCCTGGGACCAGGGTAACTTCTCTATAAGGGTCCTACCCCACATTCTGGGAAGTTATAGAGGATGGAGGCGCTGCACCGTTGCTAAGGAGAAGATGGAGGCATATATCCCAGAAGACTGGTCCTGTATCCCCGACATCACCGCGGGAGACTCAGGCCCTCCTGTTACCGGCAGGTATGCACCACCTACATACATGTAGCCAGCCCTCACTACACCCTAGATATGGTATCTGTGTCTGGGGGGGGGGGGGGCACAGGGGTTACACAACATTACAAGAACTGTAAGTTAGTAGAGGGTGGAGTGACAATAGACATGTGGTAGTACTTGGGGTGTGGAGTACCACTCGTTTTTGTTTAGAAACCTGGAGTACCAATAACTTTTTACCTATTTACAAACCTGGAGTCATACTTTCCAAGTCTCCCGGAATGTCTGGGAGCCTCCCGAATTGCTGGGAGACCCACGTATAAGGCACCCAGAACTCCATGTATAAGGGACCCAGAGTTCCATGTATAAGAGGCCAAGAGTTCCATGTATAAGAGACTCAGAGCTTCTGTCCCCATCTAAAAGCATTCATGACAATAAATCAGATACCAGTGCTTTCAAGTAGTTTTCCAAGTGTAGCCCCCTCTTTGGAGGACTACTAGTTCTGTAAGGGGTTAATGCCTTAAAGGGGTTGTGGCAGTAGATTTGGCTGCTTTAAATAAAGGTTAAGCCCGCCATTACCCCTACCTCTCAATAATATCTCTGTGTTGTATATATCTATGTGTTGTCTAGCCTGGTTCCTGCACTTCAGGGACCAGGGGTTAACCCTGTGTTCAGGAGGAGATGTTGCGAGTTTCATTGACCTTTGACTGAGGAAGCCGAAAGAAGAAACGTGTAGGGTGAGCCTGAACCTTACAAGCATACGTAGGAATTACCTGTGCGAATTTTTTCACACAGCGCTAAAGTGTGAAAAAAATCACACAGGCAATTCCAGTATCCTCGTAGGTAACGCGGCCGTCTCTCCACGATCGCAGCAGCACATCTGATACCTCTGCAGAGGCGGCCTCGTTGACGGCAAACAAAGATCTGCGGAGTGGGGCTACGAGATTGCCCGAATAGGGCGGATGACCCAGAGAAGTCAAACTTCACAGTGCTGAACGGCCCAAGTGATCAGATGGCGCGGCGGTTCATGCGGCAGATCCTTAAGGTAAAACTGTGTATAACGGAGTAGCGTCATCCACACGCATTAGATCTAGCCATTAGATCTAGCCTCACCCACAGGGCCTACCCTGGTGGAGTTGGAGGCAGGGGTATTGAGGCCCCATCCAGACCATCCTGTCTGGAGACATTACTGGAGGGAAGGAGAGGAGGAATACCAATATATCTGAACTGCTGCTACGGAGTGCTGCTGTTGGGATCAGAGACAATAAAGAGACACTGCGGTTTTACATCAGACTTTGTGTGTGTTCTGGAGCATTCACCCTGGGACCAGGGTAACTTCTCTATAAGGGTCCTACCCCACATTCTGGGAAGTTATAGAGGATGGAGGCGCTGCACCGTTGCTAAGGAGAAGATGGAGGCATATATCCCAGAAGACTGGTCCTGTATCCCCGACATCACCGCGGGAGACTCAGGCCCTCCTGTTACCGGCAGGTATGCACCACCTACATACATGTAGCCAGCCCTCACTACACCCTAGATATGGTATCTGTGTCTGGGGGGGGGGGGGCACAGGGGTTACACAACATTACAAGAACTGTAAGTTAGTAGAGGGTGGAGTGACAATAGACATGTGGTAGTACTTGGGGTGTGGAGTACCACTCGTTTTTGTTTAGAAACCTGGAGTACCAATAACTTTTTACCTATTTACAAACCTGGAGTCATACTTTCCAAGTCTCCCGGAATGTCTGGGAGCCTCCCGAATTGCTGGGAGACCCACGTATAAGGCACCCAGAACTCCATGTATAAGGGACCCAGAGTTCCATGTATAAGAGGCCAAGAGTTCCATGTATAAGAGACTCAGAGCTTCTGTCCCCATCTAAAAGCATTCATGACAATAAATCAGATACCAGTGCTTTCAAGTAGTTTTCCAAGTGTAGCCCCCTCTTTGGAGGACTACTAGTTCTGTAAGGGGTTAATGCCTTAAAGGGGTTGTGGCAGTAGATTTGGCTGCTTTAAATAAAGGTTAAGCCCGCCATTACCCCTACCTCTCAATAATATCTCTGTGTTGTATATATCTATGTGTTGTCTAGCCTGGTTCCTGCACTTCAGGGACCAGGGGTTAACCCTGTGTTCAGGAGGAGATGTTGCGAGTTTCATTGACCTTTGACTGAGGAAGCCGAAAGAAGAAACGTGTAGGGTGAGCCTGAACCTTACAAGCATACGTAGGAATTACCTGTGCGATTTTTTTCACACAGCGCTAAAGTGTGAAAAAAATCACACAGGCAATTCCAGTATCCTCGTAGGTAACGCGGCCGTCTCTCCACGATCGCAGCAGCACATCTGATACATCTGCAGAGGCGGCCTCGTTGACGGCAAACAAAGATCTGCGGAGTGGGGCTACGAGATTGCCCGAATAGGGCGGATGACCCAGAGAAGTCAAACTTCACAGTGCTGAACGGCCCAAGTGATCAGATGGCGCGGCGGTTCATGCGGCAGATCCTTAAGGTAAAACTGTGTATAACGGAGTAGCGTCATCCACACGCATTACACACTGAAAAAACAGCAGCAGCCTGGATCACAAGCAGCAAGTGCGCATAGGATATAACAACATCATCTTCCTATACAAACACCAAGATCCGGATAACAAGGGTGAATATATCTATATTCCTCAATGACTAACATCATACATATAGATGAATTTACCAACAAATAAGGCATAATTCACCCTTTTCTTGTTTATCAATCAAATAAAAGGTGTTCTATGGAATTTATAATCAAAGGCAACTTATATCAAGGTTTTGCATATTACTATACTAAAAGACTGATAAGCAAAAGCACCAGTGTTTGGTGTTTTAACAGCTAGTTACAACAGTCAATAGACTGCCTTATCCCATACTAATGGGTAGGACCATTATAGTCCAATTCACTGATTATTCAATATGTATTGAGTGCTTCACTTGGAGATTCTTTGATCCTTTCGGGGTCATTTCTGCTTTTGTTATATTGCCTTCTCCAGTTGCACCTACATTACTACTGTGACATTACTTTCATTTGGGTTTAAATTAGGTGAGCAGTTTCATATTTCTCGTTATTAGAAGGTGGAAAGGACATGATCTGGAGAGGTACTGAATATCCGGTAAGAATGAGAGGGAGGAGTTATGAATAAAACGTAGGCATCTAGCTTGGGGTATCGGGGTTATGGTGGAGTCATCTATTGCAAGTGAATAATCCGGTATTGGTCTAGCGTTAGGAGGAAAAATTATAAGTCCCGTTTTTGACATGTCATCTTTAAGATAATTATTGGACATCCTTGAGGGTATAGCAAAAAGACAACTAGTGACAGGAGAGGAGAGGTAGATTTGGGTATCATCAGCATAGAGGCGATATTGAAAATCAAATTACTGTATTAGTTTACTAATGGAAGAGGTGTATATAGCGGAGAGTAGAGGTGCAAAAAAACAGACCCGTGGGATACACCAACTGTGAGTCGGAGTGAAGAGGAGGATGTGCCAGCAATAGAAACACTGAAAATGTGGCCAGATTGGGAAGTGTAAGGAATCGGCGTGCTTCCTCCTTACCTGATGCTTTGCATACTCCAGCGCAGCTTACAGAGCGCGCGCCCCCACGGAGGGCTTTCAATGCTTCGACGGAGATTGGCTCCGCCCCCCGCTTGCGACGCTCGGCTGCCCCGCACTGTGCGCACATGTGACATGCGTGCACCGCTCCCCAGCTGCGTGTCAACACTCCTGATCACTCCCCCCTGTCTCCTGCACCTCACAGCCTATCCCTGTCTCCGCAGTAGCCGCTCCTCCGCTCCAGCCCCCGTCACATTGGCCGCCTATTCTCATATATGCTCAGCTCTCTCACTCCTTCTTTAGCTGAGCATAGTTCACTGTAGCCTTGCGGTTCCCACATCCCTGTTCCTGCTGTGAAGAATGGATTTGAGGCACCTGTGGAGAAGGGTTACCCTGGCAGGGTGACACTTCATTTGACTGCTGTTTCCATTCTGTATGAATGTCTGTGTGCCAGAAGAATGAATATGCCCTCGCTCCTGGCAGAACAGCCCCCACCTTTGTACTAGACCCCCTCTCTTGCTTCACTTAGAAAAACAAGCTTTTGCAAGTTACTCAGAAATGTTGTTTAAGAACTAAACTGATACAGATGTAGCCGTGACCCCTGATTCACCCCAAAGAGCGGGAGGTTGCGCTTGCATATAGTAGTTGCAAAAGCCCGCGAAGGAGGAGAGTGCACTTGGCGGGAGAAAGCAGTCCCTTGACCCAGCAGCCCTGCGGGGAGGGTCAGGTGAGAGAGTCTAGCCAATAGGCAGAGGAGGTGCCAGAGATATAGGCAGTGGTTGCGCGCACGTGGAGCTAGAGCTGAGTAGAGAGGAGACGGAGAGTCTGTGAGGGGAGGTTGATCCGCCCCGGCGCAGGCCAGGTCCCCCAGGCCCAGTTAGCCCTGAGTCACCGTAGAGACAAGCTGAGCTAGGGATCGCCTTAGTGAGGTTCCTTTTCCCCTAGTATCGTTAAGCCTTGACCAGGACTATACTGTCGAGAGGGAGGTCTGGGCTCAGACCCCCACTGGTGTTGCCGGAGTCTGGGTGTGAGCGTCCCGGACCATAGAGAGAGAGATAGAGACAGATCGGTGTCGACGTACCGAGACCCTTTGTGAAGATCGTGGCAGACCCGAGCACCGGAGTGCTCGGCAGGTATTTCATCAAGTGCACCACCGGTATCATTCATTCACTCGAGGCACAGTAGCTGCGCAGTCACCCATACACACACATAGGGCCTGCTGTGAGCGGGAGGACTAATCCGTAAGGATCTGACACAGGGTGGGATCACCCAGTGGCGGGTGTGGGAAGTGTTGTTGGCGTCCGCCGTGGCGCATGTTGTGGGGCGGCCGCCGTGGCGCTAGGTAGTGTTGGCGTCCGCCGTGGCGCGCTATCATATCATATATATATAGGAATGTTATGGCATGTAATATACTGTGAGTTTGGTCTGCAAGTAAAAGAGATTGGTTTTAGAACTTGGCTGTGTAAGTGTAATTCTTGCATATACGTCCTGCGAAGACCCACTCCCCCTTTGGCGGGAGCTGTCGCAGGTGGAGGCGCTGCACCCGTTATAGATATTGCGCGCACCCCAGGCTCTCCGTGGCAGAGACTTAGGCCCTGTGAGCCAGCAGGTAATACAGCACATAGTAGCGGCTTGCTAGTGATAGGAAGCAGGGCTACATTTGGAAGCGCTGCTGAGATTTCAGACCTGGGGTGCCCCTCGAACCTAAATTGTTATCACCTGGCTTTGCCCACCCGTCACGAGATACGAGACTGGGCCCGTCAAGTACGCACGCCTACCCGTCGCGCCGTAGAGCTGGCCCGAGTGCCCATGGCCTTACCCTTAGAGACTTTACAGACGGCCTTGCGACAACTCCCAGGTTTTGCCAAAGCTCGCCTGGTAGATGTAATGGTAGATCACGACTCCAAGTGGAATACCTTGCTGGTGGACTGTCGGCGTAATCTGTTAGCGCTTGAACCTGCCGTTCCTCAAGCGCTGGCCTTGCCTGATGCACTGCCCGGCGGTAGTCCTTTTGTCTACCCCCTCTGAGATCCCCTCGTATGTCCGTTGGATGAGGACGACCCCACCCTCCTTTTGATTCATTATGCCGCGAGTGACGGTGGTAGCTTCCGGTCCGTGTCCAGTGATCCAGGCTCCAGCGCCTCCGTGGAAGCTGGAGTGAGTAGTAATATGCTGCAGAAACTGAATGACAAAATAGACCAGTTATCTAGTCCTCCCAGTTTACCGCCGCTAGTCGAAGCGCTTACCTTAGCCACCCACGCCCAGAACTACCGGACGCTAAAAGCCTTCTCGGGGACCCTCCCTGTGCCTACCGGGAAAGATGGGGTAGAAACGTGGAAAGCGCACACGCGGGGGGTAATGGAAGAGTGGCCATGCACCGATGTAGTAAAAAGACAGAGACTCATGGAGTGCCTGCGGCCCCCAGCGGCCACTCTGATCGGTATACACCGCGAACAGTACCCCGACCTAACCTCTCGCTTGATGATAGAGTTCCTGGCCGAAGCCTACAGCGCCAAAGAGGATGACGGTGCGTTGTGGGCCAAGTACTATGCCGTAAACCAGAAGGAGGGGGAAGAGCTGTCAGCCTATATACACCGTGTGCAAATAGCTCCCGGGCCGCTGCTGCATTATAAATATGTGCTACCCTCCCAGATGAATGATCATCTCCATAAGCAGTACCTCCGCGGATCCAGTCCTTCTCACCCGATAGCCAGCATGATTTGTGATCACCTCACCCGGAGCCCCCCCCGTCGTTCATCCAACTACTGCAACAGGTGAAGGAACACGAGACGCATCTAATGCTACACTCCCCTCAGAGGCCGAAAGCTAGCGGTAGCACTAAACCCAAAGGAAGTACGGAAAAGGAGGAACCACCGGACCAGCCTGGCTCAGAGAAACCGCCTTTCGCGGGACGGTCGTCCCCTCCGCCTGATTACCGGGCTACCCCCAGAGATATGTCATGTTACAAGTGCGGGAAGCGGGGGCATCTATCCTACGATTGCCGCCTGGGCACTTCTCGACACTGCAGCACCTCACCCCAGAAGTTCCCGTCCCAGGCTATGATCTGCGGGGTGTACGCGACGGATGCCGACCAAGACGGGACCCCCCCCCCGGAGGGGCCGAGCCGGTAGAAGATGGTAGTCGGGTGGGACCGGTAGCGTTGATCCGGGTTTTAGTGGATAGAATCTACTCCTCTGCACTACTAGACACCGGATCCCAAGTCACCATCATATACAGAGGGTTCTATGATCGTCATCTTCAAAAGTGTCCGCTGCGACCGGCTGACCACATCAAGGTACGCGGGCTTAGCAATGACGACTACCCCATCGATGGGTTAGTGACCGTGGATCTGGAAATACAACAGCTCAACACGGGAAAATCTCACCCCATGAAGGTGGACGCCTTGGTGTGTCCGGAACCCAGAGACCCCCCCAAATACCCTATTATACTCTGGACCAATGCTGATATTGTACAAGCGGTCATCCGGGCCTATCTACACGAGACTAAAGATCTCCCCATGTCCAGCTTACAGCTGCAATTGGTTCAAGCCGACCCAGCCCAGCCTTCCTCTCCTCCAGATGACTACGGGCTGTTGTTCTGTGGACGAAAGGGCTGGACGAAGCTTTTCCCCGGAGAGACGCAAAGAATTCCCGCTTGGTGTGCTTATGCGGAGCGCCTAGCGAAGACCAGCAATTCTCACTAGAGAGTACCCCTGCGGAGGATGTACGGTGAGGGTATCGGCTCATTCCCGAATTCCGCCATTAGCTGGGCGCCATTCCTAGACGCATTGATGTGATGGTGCAGAATCTATCGGCCTTCCCCCTGGCCATCAATGTGGGACAGTGGATAGGAAGAATGTATCCTGTTAGTTCAGTGGAAGAAGCCGTGCAAGTAAACACGACCTGAGTGGAAGAAACAGGGACGGCCCTGGACTTTGATTTTGGCTCGTCCGAGTTGCCTGGAGCCTGGAAGGAACGGTTACGGGAGCAACTGGAACAGAGACGATCCGTATTCTCTACCGGGGAGATGGATGTGGGGTGTAGTCGCAACGCCCAGCACACCATTCACATGATGGATGAGAAGCCCTTCAGAGAGCGTTCTCAGCGACTCGCTCCCAGGGATGTGGAGGATGTGAGGGCCGCTATCAATGACATGGAAGCCGCCGGGATTGTCACAGAATCCCGAAGTCCCTACGCCTCTCCTATAGTGGTGGTGAGAAAGAAAAATGGAACCGTGAGACTATGTGTAGATTATCGGACGCTGAACAATTGGACGGTACCGGATCAGTATAACCTCCCTCGCATAGAAGAGATCTTCGATACCTTACACGGGAGCCAGTGGTTCAGCGTACTGGATCTACGGTCGGGGTACTATCAAGTCCCTATGAGCCCAGAGGATCAAGAAAAGACAGCCTTCGTCTGCCCCTTGGGGTTTTATCAGTTCACCCGCATGCCCCAAGGCATATGCGGGGCACCCGCCACCTTCCAGCGGTTAATGGAGAAGACATTGGGTGACCTCAACCCCCGAGAATGCCTGGTGTACCTCGATGACATCATAGTCTTCGGGAAA
The DNA here is from genome assembly GCF_040206685.1 of Ascaphus truei. NCBI lineage: Eukaryota > Metazoa > Chordata > Amphibia > Anura > Ascaphidae > Ascaphus > Ascaphus truei. The sequence goes on along the minus strand of NC_134484.1, from coordinate 409,771,113 downwards.
ACCCTGGAAGAACACGAGGCCCGTCTCTTAAAGGTACTGGATAGATTGTCCCAAGAAGGCCTCAAACTCTCTCTGGACAAATGTCGGTTCTGCCGGACCTCAGTAACATATGTAGGACACATAGTGTCCGGCGCCGGAATCGCCACTGATCCCGCCAAAATAGAAGCTGTCGTTAACTGGCCTCGCCCACAGAATGTGGGGGAGCTGCGCTCGTTCCTGGGATTTTGCGGCTACTATCGACGATTTGTGGAAGGGTACTCACGTAGGACCAAAGCCCTCAACAGCCTGCTCCGCATATACCCGTCGGAGCTTTTCGGAGATAAATGGACCCCCAAGTGCGACCAAGCCTTCCACGACTTGAAGCAGAGCCTGACGTGTGCTCCGGTCTTGGCCTACGCCAATCCCGACAAACCCTACATCCTGCACGTGGACGCCAGCCTGAGTGGCCTAGGAGCCGTGTTGCATCAACAATATCCTGAGGGGTTACGACCCATAGCATATATCAGCCGAAGTCTCACGGTCAGTGAACAGAACTATCCAGTACATAAGCTCGAGTTCTTGGCCCTTAAGTGGGCCATAGTGGACAAACTTCGGGACTATCTGTACGGGGTGTTATTCGAAGTACGCACCGACAATAATCCTCTCACCTACATCATGACCTCCGCCAAACTTGATGCGGCCGGACATCGCTGGTTGGCCGCGCTCTTCAATTACAACTTCACCTTGAAATACAAACCTGGGCCTTTGAACATTGGAGCTGATGCCCTGTCGAGGCGACCGGGGTTGATCCCTACCACCGACGAAGATCAGTGGAAAGAGATTCCTGGACCCGGGATAAGAGCACTCTGTGGCACGGCAGCCATCATAGATGAGCAAGTAGCCTTTTCAGAATTGTGGGTGGCGGACTCCCTAGGGTGCGCCTCTACCGCTATACCTGAAGCCTATCGTGACCCGAGTGGGATACATGTTACCCCCGATCAAATCCTTGCCTGGGAGGATATGGTATGTTACCAAGAACAGGATCCGGTCGCAGGGACTATACGTGCTGCCATTCGACAAAAGCGGCGGGGCCTGCTTCGACAGACTCCAGGGGATGTCGGAGGTATACTGATGCGGGAGGCGGACAAATTTGAAATCCAAGATCGATTGTTATACTGAGTGGTGAAGTATCATGATCATCCGGGTCGCCGACAACTAGTGTTACCAAAACGACTCCAATACTTAGTGTTGAAGGCTCTCCATGATGAACACGGACATCTAGGGGTAGACAAGACTTTTGGACTAGTGAGAGATAGATTTTTTTTGGCCAAAAATGAGAGAATCCGTGGAGCATCACTGTCGTAGGTGTGTGCGGTGTATCCAACGCAAGACTCTACCCACTAGAGCTGCCCCCATGGGCCATCTAAAAAGTACGGGACCTATGGATTTAGTCTGCATGGACTTCTTGTGCATCGAACCCGACACCCATGGTATAGGGAACGTGTTGGTCATCACTGATCATTACACCCGCTACGCCCAGGCCTTTCCGACCAAAGATCAAAAAGCCATTACGGTGGCTAAGGTGCTCTGGGAGAAGTATTTCATGCATTATGGGCTTCCTCAATGTCTGCACTCCGACCAGGGATGGGACTTTGAAAGTAAGCTAATAAAAGAATTGCTGAACCTCCTGCACATTAAAAAGTCCCGTACTACCCCTTACCACCCAGAAGGGGATGCTTTGCCCGAACGTTTTAATCGCACTCTGCTGGACATGCTGGGCACACTAACGGGTGTAGAGAAGACTAAGTGGAGTCGCCATGTGGAAACTCTGGTCCATGCTTATAATTGCACCCGACACGAATCTACCGGGTTCTCGCCCTACTTTCTTATGTTCGGCCGTGAAGCTCATCTGCCAGTGGATATCCAGTTGAGAGTCTCCACCGTAGAAGTGCACAATACCACCCATTTTCGCTACGTACAAAGATTGCAAGAGAATCTACAGAAAGCCTATGGGCAAGCCGAGAGATCCACCGAAAAACTGAATGCCGGGAACAAAAGGCGCTATGATCACAAAGGGAAACATAGAGACATTAAACCTGGTGATGCCGTACTGCTCCGCAACCTGGGGGTACCGGGAAAACATAAGTTGGCTGACCGTTGGCGGGAAGGGGTGTACGAAGTAATTTCTGAAATGCCTGGCCTTCCAGTCTACCGTATCAAAGACTCGGAGGGTCGGGTAAAGACGTGGCATCGCAATCACCTGCTCCCTATTCCCCAAATAGAAGAAGGAGACTTGGAGTGGCCTACATCTCCCCTGAGTGGGGAACTGTCATCAGGACAGGAAAATCTGGAAGATCCAAAGGAAGGAACCTCTCAAAGGGGCCTTCCGGCCGCGGGAGCATCTCCCGGAGGAGCTACGGGTAAAGAGCCCCTTGGCCCCCTGACAGAGACACTGACTCCAGTGAGTCCGCCGCTAGATCCCCAGAGCCCGTGCTTTGTGCCACAAAGAGACTTTACAGATATACCCAGCCCCTCAAGGGCCGAATTGGAAATACCCGATGAGAATTGCTACTCTCCAAAAGAGGTAGCGGAAGAGCCAATTCGCAGAAGCCAAAGAGCTGGCCAACCTCCCACGAGGTTGGCTTATGATCAGTTCGGGGCACCCCATTATGAGGCTCAGCAGTGGGCTCGCAGCCGGGTCCAATCAGTGATTATCATGTTCAGTGAAATGTACAAGTTGATAGAGAGACCAATGTATTAGTGTTTTTCATTATATAACTGGTTGTGTTGGTATCATTGTCCAAGCGGGGACGTTGGAATCCACAGGGGGGAGGATGTAGCCGTGACCCCTGATTCACCCCAAAGAGCGGGAGGTTGCGCTTGCATATAGTAGTTGCAAAAGCCCGCGAAGGAGGAGAGTGCACTTGGCGGGAGAAAGCAGTCCCTTGACCCAGCAGCCCTGCGGGGAGGGTCAGGTGAGAGTCTAGCCAATGGGCGGAGGAGGTGCCAGAGATATAGGCAGTGGTTGCGCGCACGTGGAGCTAGAGCTGAGTGGAGAGGAGACGGAGAGTCTGTGAGGGGAGGTTTGTCCACCCCGGCGCAGGCCAGGTGCCCCAGGCCCAGTTAGCCCTGAGTCACCGTAGAGACAAGCTGAGCTAGGGATCGCCTTAGTTAGGTTCCTTTTCCCCTAGTATCGTTAAGCCTTGACCGGGACTATACTGTCGAGAGGGAGGTCTGGGCTCAGACCCCCACTGGTGTTGCCAGAGTCCGGGTGTGAGCGTCCCGGACCATAGAGAGATAGAGACAGATCGGTGTCGACGTACCGAGACCCTTTGTGAAGATCGTGGCAGACCCGAGCACCGGAGTGCTTGGCAGGTATTTCATCAAGTGCACCACCGGTATCATTCATTCACCCGAGACACAGTGGCTGCGCAGTCACCCATACACACACATAGGGCCTGCTGTGAGCGGGAGGATTAATCCGTAAGGATCGGACACGGGGTGGGATCACCCAGTGGCGGGTGTGGGAAGTGTTGTTGGCGTCCGCCGTGGCGCATGTTGTGGGGCGGCCGCCGTGGCGCTAAGTAGTGTTGGCGTCCGCCGTGGCGCGCTATCATATATATATATAGGAATGTTATGGCATGTAATATACTGTGAGTTTGGTCTGCAAGTAAAAGAGATTGGTTTTAGAACTTGGCTGTGTAAGTGTAATTCTTGCATATACGTCCTGCGAAGACCCACTCCCCCTTTGGCGGGAGCTGTCGCAGGTGGAGGCTCTGCACCCGTTATAGATATTGCGCGCACCCCAGGCTCTCAGTGGCAGAGACTTAGGCCCTGTGAGCCAGCAGGTAATACAGCACATAGTAGCGGCTTGCTAGTGATAGGAAGCAGAGCTACCTACACAAATAAGAATAAGACGTCTTCTATTGTTGCACAAAAGTATAGCGATAAGATGTACCCTGGCGTACTTTGTTGTTGTACTAAGTTGTTTTTAAGCAGTTGTTATTAATGTTTAGTGACCTTTAAAATGATGGGTTATAGAAATATATTTTAGCTTGTGTAAGTAATTTTAGGCAATAACATAAGAAGATATATTGTTTCTTTATTAGTAGTCCAGCCCATTATGGGAGGAACCATATGATTATTAAATGGTATAAGAAAGCATACTTTGTGACTAGGAGTCAGATCTGCTACCTGTAGCGGTCTCCGTGTGTGTACACATGTATACAATAAAGCTCACGTGTTATTCTGCTGAACCCTAATATTTTATTGTTATTATTTCTACGCTTTGACACTGCTGAATTGCCTTGCCTGTCTCTGTGTTTGATCTCCTGTGTACTGACCCGGCTAGACTATAGAGACCCTTCTCTGGATATCGACCCCGGCTTTCCTCTGACCTTCCGTATCTCTCCATCCCTGACCATGGCACACGAACAACAACTATCCTACTGGCTCCAACCCCTTGACCACGGCACCCAGCTAACGACTACTTGCCCGGCTCCAACCTCTGACCTCGGCAAGTATCAAAACCATTCTACTCTCTCCAACCCTGACTATCCACTTTCCAGACGTGCCTCTGCTACTGTGGGTGGCGTGTTCTTTACTCTCCCACCTCAGTACCGGGGTCCCGCCTTATTCGTGGTAAGCGCAAGCGGTACAGGAAGATGTAAAGCAGTGTCACGGAAGCCAATAGATCGGAGGGTGTGCAGAAGAAGGGGGCGATCAACAGTATCAAAAGTAGCAGAAAGATCCAAAAGAATAAGAAAGGAGAACTGCCAGTTGACATTTGGCTTCAAGTAGGTCATTAGTAACTTCTGTTAAGACCGTTTTAGTGGGGAGGTTAGGACAGAAACCCAGACTGAAGTGTGACAAGGAGAGAGTTAGAAGTGAGAAAGTCCAACATATTGTTATAAATGAGGTGTTCAATAAGTTTGAATGCAAATGACAGAAGAGAGATAAGACAGTAGATGGAAAGGTTGGCAGATTCGTGAGGTTTCTTTAGGATCGAGAGTACAGGTTGTAGAGGGGTATGAGGATAGAAGACGGGAGACCTCCTGCTCAATGACTGGTTTGAAGAACCTAAGGATTGCTTTGGGAGCATGGTGGGAACTGTTTTGTCTAGATGACAAAATGCTGTGAAATGGCGATAGCCTGTCAAAGTGTCGAATAGCGTTGACTTTATCATTACAGTGGTTAGCTAGGTCTTTTACAGTGGTTAGCTAGGTCTTGTGCTGGGTCTTGTGCTGTAAGGGAAGTAGTGGGAACAGGTGTGGTTGGGCGAAGGAGCGAGTTGAATGTGGAAAACAGGCATTGTGGTTAGGAGGGGATGGTAGATTTGAGGGAGTAGAACTAGTTTTGGTTAGAAAGGTATAAGGTCAGCATTATAGGCAGACCAAATTAATTTGTAATGTACAAAATCTGCTGTAGAGGGTGATTTCCTGCACTGGTGTTCAGCATTGCGGCAGCATCTCTGGAGGTATTGTGTTTGGCTGGTGTGCCACGGTTGCGCATGAGATTGTAGTAGCGAGTTGCGGCAGGATGTTTCATAGGTTAAAAAAACAGGTGATTGACGTATCTTAAATATTTTTTAAAGTTTTTGACAATGTTTGTAATTATTGTAACATATCTTTCTAATCCTAATATCTTTCCTTATTGATCCTCAGACACAGATTCGTTTTTCTTAAATCACCTTTTCACTGACATGGAGCAAACAATATATCACCCTTAATATTAAAAATACAATAACAAACATTAAAATAATAATCTAAAAAAATTAAAATAAATGTTATTCCTAAAAATATCAACGAGTACGTATATTTTTTATACTCTTTTTGCTCACCAATGGATACCACACAAATGATATCCGCATAGAAATATACCAAAGGTATTAACCCCCAATCCAAAAAGAAATACAAAAATGCAATCTGATAATGCACAAAATTGGTATATGGGTAAAACATATACAGTAGTCCTCTTGTAGCACCTGTTCCCCCACCCTGAGTGAGATCATGCGGCTACCGTGTGTTCTGGTGCGGTGCATACCTGTGAGGATGGAACAGGAGGTCTTGAGAAACTCCGCGGTGGTATGGGGAGACATCAGGACAGGTTCTCAGTATTTGTCTTTCATGCTGCAGTGCCTCCAGCCAGTGAGGATCCTGGTGCAGCTAGGATGGTACACACTGGCACTCAGATAATGTCTCAGTAAGGCAGCCATAAAATATAATCCAACTGAGTCTTTATTGATGCATAATCATATTCACAGCAGTCATAACTCCTGGAGCAAAACTCCCTCTAGTGAAGGCCCGGTATGCCCCATCCCAGCTCCCTTACTCCTTGATGGTATACAGGGTAAGACATGGGGAGAGGAGAGAGACCTGACTTCTGGGAGAGTGTCAGATATGTACCCCAAGGGAGAGGCTTGTAACCCTGCCCCATAACAGGGCAGGTCTGATACTGACAGGCATCACATTTGGTGCATGTGACCCAGCCAGTATCCTCCTAAGGATGACTCAGGTTGTTGCTAGGCCCGCCCCTGGATACAGTAACAGTGCATCCAGGCTGCAAAACAAGCTAGGCCTTATGAAAGAGCGTATCCCTCACAGAGCCTGTACTTAACAGGACTGATGCTGTTAGGGCCCCAAAAAAGAAGGTAGCCGGAGGACTAGGCTTCACTCTTATAACAGTGTTTTTTTCCCAACCAGTGATCCTCTGACCCCCTGGGTTCCCGAGGCATCCCTAAAGGGTTCCCTGCAATTTTCAGGTCATTTGAAACTTGTACCAAATATAGAAGAATTTACAATGCATCTGATCTCAGACACGCTATTAGAGAGGGTTGGGATTCCTTACAATGCATCTGATTTCAGACACGCTATTAGAGAGGGTTGGGATTCCTTACAATGCATCTGATTTCAGACGCGCTATTAGAGAGGGTTGGGGTTCCTTACAATGCATTTGATCTCAGAAGCGCTATTAGGCTGCCTCCCTAGTACCTTCTACAGCGCAAACAAGCACCGTCCCTCAATCAGGCCAGGCCCACTACATACCTTGACGCGCATTTAGCAACCGCGCTCTACTACCAGTTTTTGCAAAGACAGGAAAACTGTCTTTACAACTTACGAGGGAGGGGTGGCCACATCCCCACCGGCGGTTCCGATCTCATCTGATCTCAGACGCGCTATTAGAGAGGGTTGGGGTTCCTTACAATGCATCTGATCTCAGACGCGCTGTTAGAGAGGGTTGGGGTTCCTTACAATGCATCTGATCTCAGACGCGCTATTAGGAGGGTTGGGGTTCCTTACAATGCATCTGATCTCAGACGCGCTATTAGAGAGGGTTGGGGTTCCTTACAATGCATCTGATCTCAGACGCGCTATTAGAGAGGGTTGGGATTCCTTACAATGCATCTGATCTCAGACGCGCTATTAGAGAGGGTTGGGGTTCCTCAGAATGTCACAATATAATTATAGGTTCCTTAACCGAATTTTTTTTGTTGGAAAACTGTCTTATAATAATAAACATAATAATTTACAAACGTATATTTGTCTTTTACTTTCAAAAGAAAACTTTTCAGGCTTGGAAAAATTATTTCAACATATTTAACTTTTCTCTGTTTTTCAAACACCTGATTCAAAAAACCACAGCCTATCAAAACATCCTCACGCTATCAAAACACCCGCAGGCTATCAAAACACCCGCAGCCCTTCAGTTCACTCTGCTCCTGAATGGAACTGCTGCCGCCGCTTAGCGCTAGACATCCAGCGCGCCCGATTAGCTGTTCGAAACCCCGGCTTCTGATTGGATAGAGAAACACTTGAGTCTGGTGTCAGGAGAGAGGCTTGGCACGCAAGCTTTTCCGGTTCTGTTTCGCACACAGGTTTCATGCCTCTTCCTGGGCGCCGCTTACTGATTGGTTGTTACAACGCCCAGCCCCGAACTGACGCCTCGTGGCTGCTGGGTTTGGGTTCCACGTGGGTTCTGCGCGCTGAGTACAGACTGACCGGTGAGTGCAGGGGAGCAGACAATAACCAGCAAAGGGGATCACGTAAGACACACGGTACTGGTCAGCGTTGTATTCATGTGGGCAGCATGTTGCATTTCATGTTAGTTGTCTGCTGAAGAGGATGGAGCTTTGCCTCCGATAATAACACTTGTAGCGCCGCTAAATGTGTTCCCAGCCTCTCCACCTTCTTCCCAGTGAAATGGTTTACTTTGTAATTTAAACCAGTTCCACCGTAAGATTTTATATCTATACTTTTAATGAGGAAACGCTGCAGGCAGCCTGTGAGGTATCACTTCGAGATGCACTCTGCGAGCACGAAGAGTAGGAAACCTTTGAGTCTATATGTGAATAAGGAATTGAATGCAGTTAGCCTGCTTATACATACAGTTATGTCTATGAAGAATGTTGGTTGATTTGCCAACACTTCTCAACCTATGAACAATGTATACATTTCTAAGCCTTTATAGTGATTTATGATTGTGCATTATACTTTTTGTATAATATTTTTTTTTGTTCTTGGCACTCCTTAGTAGTTACCATATTTTGATATACCGGTATTGAATTGACAGCTTATGCTCTTTGCCTGGTGAGGAATCCTGAACTTGCCTTCTACTTGGTCCCTGCTACACATTTTCTTTGCAGGAGCATATTACACAGCGAGTGCATGGCTTTCGGGGAAATTGAGTTAATGAAATGATTTCAATCTTTGTAAGACCATTCTTAACCACTTTGCTGCTCGAGGGGCCGGTCATGTATTGTGAAATGCGCTGTGGACCCCTCTGACTGCAGAAAGGGAAATTGCATTCCTTAAATGTGGCATCATTAAAGGTAGTGGGTTCTCTTATTTTTTTTTTAATATCTACCGATACATGAAATGCTGTTCTTCCAACTTGAAATATTAGAGATGTAAAAATAAGGATATTGGGTATTCACATTGTATCTTTTTTCTTTGCGGTAGTTAGGAAACCGAAGAGCTACATATGCTGATAAAATGGCAGCAAAGGTAGCTAAAGGATCGGTGCGTAAGGCAAAGCCAGTCGTGGCCAAGACATCTTTAAACAAACCGTATGACATAGTGTGGAATACTGTAGTAGGAGAAGACATGCAATTCATACTGCAAACATTACTGGAAAAGTTCAAGCAACTTGGACTCAAAAAGATTGAGATCCCAACCAAAGAAAGAAAAAGCAGGAAAGCAAAACCCAAAGGAAGTGTTGATGTGAAGGACACAGAGACTGAGAAGATTTGTGATGCAGCAGATGATTGCAAAGCGATTCAAAAAGAAACTGAAGCAAAACCAGGCTGGACACATTGTGACCTCCGGAAGCAGCTAGCAATAGGGATTAATGAAGTTACCAGATCTTTGGAAAAAAATGAACTGTACTTTGTTCTGGTTTGTAAATCTGCAAAGCCTGCTATGCTGACCAATCACCTCATTGAACTGAGTGCAAGCCGGGATGTCCCCGCATGCCAGCTGCCACGCCTGAGCGAGAACATAGCACCAGTACTCGGGTTAAAGTCTGTGTTGGCACTGGGTTTTAGAAGGGACTCTGATGTGTTCCTGGAGGAAGTGAAAGCTGTGATGCCACGTGTGCCACCGTTGAATGTCCCCTGGCTGCAAAGCGGAGCCAAGAAAGCGGCAGCTGATGCCGACCTTGCTCTGGATCAAGACCTTGAAACGCCAGATGCATCCAGCAGTGAACCTGCCAAAAGTCTTAAACGCAAACACCAGAAAAGTGAGGCGAAGGTGGATTCGACAGAATCTTCCACCGTAAAGTTACAGGGCCTGAAAGTGAAAAAGATTGTACCCAATCCGAATAAAATCCGGAAAATTAAAAAGAAAAGTTCTGCCAGTAAAAAATAACTCGGTGAAGACATTCAGCACTACTTCTTCAAAGAACTCTTAGCTGAATATAAAATGCAATGTAAGAGTGCATTGACAAGTGACTGATCTTTTTAACCCGTATTTTGACCATGGACAGTTTAGCAATACGCTAATTGTAGGACAATAAACATGTGTAGCAGAGTGCAGATTGCTGTCAGAATGTCCATTTGAGTGTAAAATGTGGAATTGTTAGATTGGAATTTTAAATGTTTTGAAACACAAATATACATGTGATGTTACTTTCTCTCCCCTCTCAATATGAATCCTTTTAAACGGCAGGTCTTAACTGCTGAATTTGGAAAATATTTAACCCCATCCCCTTCTGGCAGCAGTCACCATTGAAATATGCTGTGTTGGCACTTGTGGAAAGTGCTGCCTCTATCAACATTGTCAAAGGTGAGATTAAATATCACCATTTCTGTTTTAATAGCTTTGATTTCACATGAAAAATAAGCTATTCCTTTTTTTGATTGGCAAGCAAAGGTGCATGCAGACAGTTATAATACAGTACTTAATCCATCCAACACATGGCAAAGTACATGGAAGAGTGTTTACTGGACAAATGTCTCCATCAGCTTAATAAAGGTGGATTGCAGGCCACAATGCTTTTGAGTGAAATAAAGAGTTTTATGTTCGAGTGCCTGTCTTCAAAGTACATACACATTATTATTATTATCAGATTTCAGCTTTCCCCATATCTACTGTGGATGGATAAAGGGTGAGTTAAATGGGGCAATCACGCCAAACAAGGGAGGGGAGGGGAGGGGAGGGAACTAATAACGTCTTCTGAGGAAGCTCTCTCTCTTACTTATTTGTATTCTGTGAACAAATACCTTCTCTGCATGTCTGCTGCATTCATGCATATTGGCTAATTATTTAGCTGTTTCATTACTAGTGGCACGATAACTACTTTACAAACCATTTAGCTGTTGATTTGAAGTTTGACAAAGTCTTTAATGACTGTAGAAACACTCTAAAGAATTTCTTTACCATGGAAATGTTAACTTTTAATAATGTAAAAATACTTGTCTGATTTAAGGAATCGATCAGATGCCATTGTCCTTAATTCAGTTTACTGTTAGTGAGCCAGGTCCTTAATACTTAGTATTTCTAAAACTTGTTGCATGTACAGTGCTTGCAATTATCTCGCAAAGGAATACAAAGATTTATTGTTGGATTCATGCCAGTCCAAACGTTTACCTTTTTCCAAAAAAAAAATAATATATATATATATATATATATATATAATGTAGAAACGAGTGGTCTATAAAAAAAAGTCCGGAGTTTTTCAAACAAAGTGGTTTTCAGCGCTTCCCTGTTGTGGGACCTCAGACACAATATTACAAGGAAGTAAACCTGAGATTCCACACGCAGTAGTGCTTGTTTCTCCCCATCACACAGCCTGGCTGCGGTTCTACACTCAGATGTTTAAAATACCCAATGGGTCATTGTATTTTATTACAGCTCTTTGTAAGTGTAGTCACAGTTTATCACGGTATAACTTTGGAAGCTCATCAGGTGTCTGTAACTCAGGGGTGGGCAAAAATATAAAATACTTACGAACCAGACAAAAATTTTCGGCGCTAGCGTTTTGTGGGTGGCGTCTTGGCCAATGCCGCCTGCTCTCCCCCTACTGAGCTGCGCAGCGGGGACATGACCTGTCAATCAGGTTAGTCATCACTGCGCACAAAAGGGGGGTGATTTTAGGCGCTTGGTGCCCAGTCTTTTTTCCATTCCAGATTATACCTGTCTATTGCTTTTTAAACATTGCTGATGTTCATCGGTGCCGACAGCACAATAATAGACAAACATAATTCAAATCTCGCAATTCTACCTACTGATCCAACAAATGGATAATAAAAATAAATCGTAAAAAACCCGGCACTGTCAAGATAATTAATACAAATGTCAAACCTAGCTCACACTAAAGCTGTTTTCAACTGAAGGTGACTTTAAAGCACCAATACCCTTTTCAAACCAGACAAATCTCTTTTGATCGAGGAAGGCAAAAAAAAAAAACCCCCAGCGAAACATCACCAATGCAGTCCCATAAGAGGAACATTAAATTCCTTAGTGACTCCAAATAATGAATCAGGGTGCTCCCTTGATCAACATCGTTCCCATGTTTACTTATTTGGTATATCCCTGTATACCTTTTACTTTCTAAAAAGATGTCCAACCATTTTTTTGAAGATATCTATTGAATCTGCAATCAGTCTCCATGGGTAATGAATTCCACATTTAAACTGCCCTTACTGTACAGAACCCTTTCCTGTTTGTGATGAAATCTCCTTTCCTCCAACCTTAAATGATGACCCTGTGTAGTTTGTACATTGCCCTTGGGATGAATAGTTCTTTTGAAAGCACCTTGTATTATTCCTGAATATATTTGTATATAGTTTTCTCCCCTCTTACACGTCTCTTTTCTAATGTAAACAAATCTAAATTAGCTAGCCCCTCATGTCAGATTTCCAATCCCTTTTATTAATTTGGTGTCCCTTCTCCACTTTGTAGTTTCATAATTTATTTTTTATAGAGGGATGCACCAAATTGTACTCCATACTCAAGGTGTGGCCTTACTAATGTTTTATACAGTGGCATAATCAAGTTTACTTGTCTTCCATCCATTCCCTGTGTAATGCAAGAGATCTTATTTGCCTTTGCAGCTACTGCATGAAATTGGGCACTATTGCTAATCCTGCGGTCTACAAGCACTCCTAAATCCTATCCTTCTCCATCAACAATTCACTTTTTTTCCCCTATTTAACTTTACATCGCCTGTTTAATCTTGTTTCCCAAATATATAGAACACAGAACCCCAGCAAGCTCTTTTTGGGAACCCCTGAGCCCCCACAAAATATATATATGTATATGTGTCAAAATGGAGTGCTATTGAGCATGGCATATGTATACAACAGACGACAGAGAAGCCCAATGCTACATCCAACATGACAAATACACAGTAAAATACTTATATATTCTCTTGAAAAAGGGTCATTTAGTTTAACCCTTTGGCCAAAGCGTTGTAAGCTTGCGAGCCACGTCAAGGCAGACACCCATTCGCAAGTCCTAACACTACCAGATAAAATACTAATATACCTCTATTAGGAGTAAAATTCTCATTTACCTCTATTAAGAGGGAGAAAGACTCACTGTGGTATTTGACTGTGTATTTCTGTCATGTTGGATGCAGCATTGGGCTTCTCTGTCGTCTGTCGTTACATTTATCTGTATTACACCTCCTCTGCCATTGGATTACTTATATGGCCAGTGGCCAATTTCCCATTAGGCACGATAGGCCCGGGCCAAGGGCAGCAACATTTTGGGGTGGCAAATCCCCCCCGCCCCAGTACAGGCCCTGCTCTCTTCCCCACTAGTTGCCGAGGGGAGAGCGTGGGGCCTCCGTAAAATTCTTACCTTCTCCTTTGTGCTGGCCTCCTTCAGCCTCAAATGACACCGCGACATCACGTGGCATTGCGTTGCCATGGCAATCTGACGTTCCAACATCAAGTTATGCCATGACGTCACCATGCAACGCCATGTGAATTTGTAGCGTTATTTCACGCTGAAGGAGGGCGGCACGAAGGAGGGGGGGTGCTTAAGAGCAGCAGTTCTGTAAATCCACCCTTGTATATGGCTAACAAAGAAATTCGTGGATCTTGGCAATGGATATTTATATATTCAAACAGGGACATCCTACACATCTGTAGTTTAATCTTGAAGCAAATTGGATGGAGCTGATTTTAATTGTGTACCCCCCCCCCCCCCCCCATCCCGGAATAAATGTTCCCAATTTGCTGTGCATCAGGCGGTGCTGCAACACGACTGCACAATCTTTAATTTTACAAATGAATGTTGTTGTATTTATTAACTCAGTATATGTAAAGGGGATATACTAACTGTTCATATCATTTCCTTCTTAAATTCTTTTATTTCTTCCCTTTTTTTTTTATATGTAAAGATGATATAATTTATGTAGGTATTGCTTTATAGTGTATGTATAACACTACTGTATTGTATAACCAACATGCATTGTGAAGAGGTCTATAAAATCTGATAAAAAAATTCAGTCAGGATCCCCCGATGGCAATATGAAAACTGCTAGAACAGTGGTCCCCAACACGGTGCGCTCCAAGCCTTTTGTGGATGCCTGTGACCGCAGTGCAGCCGACAGCTGCTGTGACCGCAGTGCAGCCGACAGCTGCTGTGTGCCGGTCCCCGCCAGAAGTCAGGCCCAACTTGCGTAACCGGTGTGGCACTGGAGGCCTCGCCCAAATGTAAGTGTATTGTGTGTGTGTGTGTACGCGTGTGTTAATTGGTTGGTGCTTGCCACTCTCCCTTTGGGCACAAAACAGTTCGGAACCCCTGCTCTAAAACATGCAGACCGCTCAAAGAACTTCTTTCTGCATCTAAAAGTTAAGCACAAGAGTAACCGACCTGAGGAACCGTCACTCCTTTTTACCAGTCGGAATTCGTGTCCTACCCTAATTAAGGGGTTATTCCCAGGTAATCTTGGCTGCAATGGAGGATGCTAAAGAAAAAACACAATGTAACTGGATGAGTCGCCTCTATCATTTTGTGCTGATCCCGCAGAATTGGAACAAGCCATTCTCCGCCATGTGTGTGTGTCTACCACTTTTTCATATGGCTTGTCACCCATTTTTCGAACGGATTGTTTTCGGTTTAGCTAAATGAATAGCAGTGCTTTGAAACTAAGGATGCCAGACGTATATATACACAGATCGAATATATTGTTTCACATTTTAGGATAAAAAGGACTATTCATAGTATACCTTTTTACAAACATTTCATTAAAAGTACAAAATATCGAATGAGCAACGTAACAGACATGGTCGTAACCAGCGCAGTGCGCAAAAAAAACAAAAACATGAATACCATCACTAAAATTTTGTGATAGCAATGAAATGTTTTATTACATAGCCTGGAACCTCAAAATTGAGGACAAGTGTTCGGTTGTGTAAGGCAGGGGGTGCTCAACTCCAGCCCTCAAGGGCCCCGGTTTTAAGGATATCCCAGCTTCAGCACAGATGGCTCAATCAGTGGCTTAATTGCACCACCTGTGCTGAAGCTGGGATATCCTAAAAACCGGACCTCTTGGAGGGGGCGTGAGGACTGGAGTTGCGCATCCCTACTTTAGGGGAGTGATGCATGTTAACCCTTTAAAAAAAATGCATTGCTGGTCCCTCCTTCACTGAAGAAGTTAAGCACATTAGCAAACTCTCCTGAAGTCGACACAAATAATTCAGTCTTGCATTATAATTACATAGTCCCAGTTAGCAAACGACGCTGGATTTTCCACGCAGCAGCTTCTCTATCATTTCGCTTCATCATTTAAGATGCGTTTCATAGATTCTCCATTTCATGCCCAAAAGTCTAACTTTGAGCAACACAACAACAAATATCACAGATGCACAGGCACAACACATACTCTTTTATAGTTAGGGGGTCGCAGCTAGCAGGGGAAAGGATGATGTACCAATTGTGGCATGAGTTATAAAGCAGGGGCTGTTGTGAGTTCTAGGGGGAAAATATATATTTACATAATTTTTTCGCTGAAAAAGAAAAATGACTGAATATCACAATGAAACATGATGTGATTAAAAGGAATGCTGGAAAAGTAGTGTAATTGGGATTGTCCAACACAGCCTTGTCACAAGAGATCAGGTACAGATCGTAAACAATCCTTGGAAGTTTAAAAAAAAAAGATGTAAAATACTTAGTACTTTCTGATTTTGGGATAGAAGGTGACAATCGTCTGTATTTGACCTTCAGCACCAAACAGGTCTGAGCACCAGAGTGCCACAGATTCACCACCTGGCATCATTGGTCATGTGATCACTTGTGTAATCACATGGTCACCAGATGTTTGTGATGTCCAGTGGAGCTCATAATTGCACACCAGGAGTATATGTAGCAGGCATTACATGACCTTAATGCTTGGTTGGATTGCATCTTTAAAGCACCAGTCCTATATATGTTTTCTCCAGTCCTCAAACTAAATACCACTTCAAAACTGTACTCATGTCTTTTTTCAGACATTTTAGACACTCAGGCCGAGCAGAAGCAGTGCACATGACATATAGTACACTGGCCATTGCAATGGAGCATTGTTTTCAAGTCTAAATTTGAAGAGCTATTAACCATATCTTAAGCTATTAATCACAGCGTGAAGGACAGTGTGGGACCAGTGCTTTAAATCAATACAAACATCTATTTCATACATAAAACATAATTGGAAACAGAGAAGAATGATCACTGCTTTGATTGCACTCAAAATCCTAATCAGGGTGTGAAGTGATGTCAAAGGTTAAAAATATTTTTTTTAATTATAATAATTTAAAATAGATCCATGAAAATATATGAGAACAATACACAAGCAGTGAATCTCTCTTCTGTTTCCAAACACACACTTTACTGTCAAACCTAGGCGGTAACAACGGGGTTCCTGTATCTTACCCAATATATATATAATGTTTGTATATGCGTTATACATTTGGCAGCTTTGCTAATGTAAATGATGTGTACAGAAATCTGATCATTCTCTTGATATAATAAACTCCAGAACAAAGGCTTCTCGTACAGAGCTCTGTGCTGCTCCGAAACACCACCAATGAAAAATAATAAGAACATTTAAAATGTTTGAGGCACCCATTTGGGTCCCGTTGTTGTTAGGCTGCAAACCAGTAAAATATAGATTCAGCTGTTAAAGCGCCAGTCTCACAAATATATATAGATGTTTGACAAATTATTTTTCACTTCCCATATTGATCTCTTATTTCCCATTAACGACGAGCCCCACTGAACGCTCTCCTTGCTACTAAATACATCGGGGTGGCCAATTCCAGTCCTCAAGGGCCACAAACAGGCCAAGTACTGGGGATCTCCCTGCTTCAGCACAGGTGGCTCAATCAGTGGCTCAGTCATTCTGACTGAGCCACCTGTGCTGAAGCAGCGATATCCCTAATACCTGGCCAGTTGGTGGCCCTTGAGCACTGGAATTGGCCACCCCTGAAATAAATCTGCAGCACCATCATCACGGCCTCATTGAAATAACTGCACCAATCTGCCCACGGGTACATGGCTGTTGCTAGCAAAATGAGAGGTGGGGTAGCTTAGGCCGCAGGTATTGGTCATTGTGCTGGTTTTAATGTGGCTTTGTGACCTTAACGAGAAAAGCTACTTACTGTAAGTTACTAACTGCCCTTCGCTGATGGAGGAAGGCTGGCAACTCATTGCAAATCAGAAGTGCTTCAGCAGGATGTGCAGGATGCTTCAGCAATAAGTGTCAAACGCTGCGCAAGGAGCGGTTACTGCTCTCTGGTTAACCCCTGGCTGGCAGAGGGCACAGCAACTCATTGTAAAGGAAAGCAGCGAGTTGCTGCCCCCCCACCCGCCCGATAACCATGGGGTTAGTGCGCCTCCCAGCGGGCGCGTTAACAAACGTAAGACGTTGGTTTGACATGCATTCTGCCATTCACTCTGCATCAAAATCAGTTTAAAGACCGTGTTTCCCCGCCATGGTCCAGGGTAAGTATTATGCTTTCAAATTAAAGGAATGTGCTTTAGTTTCGCCGTTTTTTTTGTGTGTGTGCGCGCGTCATGAGAAAACGATGACAGCACATTATGGTGTCAGTGCGGCGTCAAGTTGTTCAGATTTTCTCCGCTTTCCGTTCGCTTGTTTCTTATCTTCTTTCCATTCAATTTGTGCTTCTCCCTCCTTCTGAAAAGCATCTCCTGCTGAGTCCCTTAGGTGACTGCACATGTCTCGGGAGCCAGGTGGGCTCTTACTGTAACACAAGGCCAACCTGCAGGGAGAGAGAACGCGTGCACGTGGATTTCAGCACCACATATGCTGTATATCTTGATAGAAACAAATAATCATGTTACCATTATATTATTACTGGCTTTATGGCGTGTTTGAGAAAGGTACTCCAACATTTACCCGAGTGGGCATTTTAATCCCTTTATTGCCCGTTATAGCTGGTAACACAATAACAAAATGCTCCGGGCTCGAAATCAGGGACGCTCAACTTCAGTCCCCAAGCCAAGAATGCCAGACCAAGCCTTCAGGATCCCAGCTTCCGCACAGCCGGCTCAATCAGAGGCTCAGTCAAAAACTGAGCCTCTGAACCACCTGTGCTGAAGCTGGGATATTCTGAAAACCTGACCTGTTTGGGGGGGGGGGGGGGGCCTTAAGGACTGGAGTTTAGCATCCCTGCTCTAAATGACCCGAGCCTAATTATATAGAGGTACAAAACCTCAGTGTAGGACAAATTTTTTCTTTGTTTGACTTGGTATTTTTTTAAAACCCAAAATACTTATAGTAAAGCTCCTCCTTTTCTGTTATTGCTTTAAATCGCAGTATTCAAAGACATTTTTATCTTTGAAAGCAAGTGTACTGTATACTGATTAAATACATACTGTATGCTGATTAAATACATACTGTATACCGATTAAGTACATACTGTGCATAATTAAGTGCCGATTAAGTACATACTGTATGCTGATTAAGACTAGAAAAAACAGTTTCTTTTACCCAGTTGCATAAAGACGTTTCTATAACGTGCAAGTGTCCCCCTCACCTTTTCAGATTCCATGGCTGGACACCTCCAGTTGTACAAATAATATTGTAAGTTGCCGTCTCCTATGCCAAACTTCAGTTTTTCCAAGAAAGTTTTGTTTTCCATCAAATCTAGAGCATTGAACACGTCAAATCCTTTCTGCCAAGATAAGGACACAAGTCACTCCATTTTATTGCACAGAACTTACTGCACAGAACCTACTCCACACACAGTACACTTCAGCATATGGGTTCACATGATCATTATTGTTTTGTATCTGTCTCAGCTGTTGCATGACTAGGAGCACCCAAGGCAGGCAAACTGTGGAGACAGATTGCATGAATAAGCCTCGATGGACAGCTTATAGTGCACTATCCAATGCAATACATGCAACCAACCAGATAGCAGACGTAATCAATAACCTTTTAAATGAATCTGCTGCTTTGTACCTAAATGCATTTTTATGTTTTTGGTTTATTTCTCGGTCATTCCTAAAATGTAGTGCAGGAGTGGCCAACTCCAGTCCGCAAGGGCCCCCAACAGGTTAATGACTGAGCCACTATGTGAGCTACCTGTGCTGAAGCAGGGATATCTTTAGAAGCTGACCTGTTGGTGGCCCTTGAGGGCTGGAGTTGGCCACCCCAGGGCTAGTGTGGCAGGAAATCCAGGAGAGAGGGATGAAACCCACTTATGTAAATAAATCGGGGCATGAATCTCTTGGTCATGCTCCTTTAATTGTACATTTTGATTTATTCTACCCAGCAAGCAGGGGGTCAATGGCCTGTCCTGCCTTGTACTAAACCTTGTAGCAATAGCAAGAAAATAAAGTTACCAATTTGGCAATAATTAGTGCATCATTCATTAGGTCCAACAAGGGGGTCTCGGTATGGATGTTGTAGAATGAATACGCCGCTTTGAGCGTTTTATGGACCGCATGGTGCATAACGGTTGAAGGTAATGTGTAGAAACTGAGAAAATCTGTTAAAACGCCATTTGAACTCTGAGGGGAGAAAAGAAATAAGAAAAACATATTAGCGCATACAAAATGCTGGCTGCACGCTACAGTTACAGCGGAAACGTTAACGCTATCCAGGTGGCGAGGAAGCACTTGCAGTCGCGTTCCTTCAATACATCACTATTAGGCACTAAAATCACATGCGCTTTATCCCCTTTAGGTTAACGTTGGATAAAATCTCGGGGTGCATATACAGTATGTAGAAATGATAAAATGCTGGTGCATCAAAATGGCAAAGATGTATGTGATGCCGGCTGCGATACATTTTAATGGACCAACACAAGCGTGTATCAGCAAAAAATCTCATTTGTGAATTCCTGATAATCATATGTAACGTGTCAGCCCATAGCCTCCCTATTGTTCACAGCAACCCCACACCTACTCCTGTAGCAATATCCTAAGGCAGCAATCCTGCTTGCTGTGTTCTTGTACATCTTCCCTACTCCCCACCGAGATACTTACCTCCGTAGGGGGTGCAGGTGTCTCTCTGCAAGTTTAAAATGTCCCGGTCGCCAACAGGAAGCCCCCGGGGATGACATCACGGCTTCCTATTGACCCCGTGTGAAATTTAAACGCTGCTGCCTGCCCAGAGGCACCGGCGCCCCCTACACAGAGTTAAGTATCTCGGGACGCAGGGGGTGATTGGAGCTGAAGTGAATGCAGTTCAAAGGGAGGCAAGATTGCTGCTTTGATTGCGAAGGTGGGACTTCAAAGCAAAGACAGAAAAAGCACAAGTGGGGGAAATGAGAACCAAGAGATGGTTTCTATAATGCATTCAAAGTGTCCCCCTTGAAACATAAATATGCACATATCATTACATATATAGGACTCTATAAAATATAAGGTTATTACAGTGTCAATTTAAACCAAAGCAGGAGTCCTCCTTTTATTCAACTCCCTCTAGAGGGCAAGAGTGGTGTGAACGCCTCCCGTATTCTCATAGAGCAGGCCGCTTTCTGGGCTGTGTATTGACAAACTTCAATGTCAAACGAAATATAGTCGCAATAAATTGCTGTTTGTTTATGCCACTGAAGCATCAATCTGCGCTCCTACTTTTAAAATAATAATAATAATTTTAACCGTTTCATTTTTTTTAAAATCATAATGTATTGACATCGAATCTGCTTGGAGAATGTGCTTCCCTGTCATACCTGGGGATATCACAATGTAAAACTGCTGCTGTCCTTGGGTTTGCAAAAATAGCCGCTCACGCATGTGGCTGCATCTCAATTTGCCCTTAGACCAGGGGTGGCAAATGTCAGTCTTCAAGAGCCACCAACGGGTCAGGTTTTCAGGATATCCTTGCTTCAGCACAAGTGGCTCAATCAGAGGCTCAGTCAAAAACTGCATCATCTGTGCTGAAGCAGGGAAATCCTGAAAACCTGACCTGCTGGGGGGTCTTGAGGACTGGAGTTGGCCACATCTGCCGTAGACAATTTACTGCGGGAGGGATTCACAATGATGAACGTGTTCAGCAAAGTACTAGTAAGTCTTTAATAAGCATATCTTGTAAATTGCCGCTGCCAGGACAATGCATCGCTGGCTACTCTGCACGGGAAGAGAGTTAAAGACCAAACCAGTAACTGGGTACAGAATTATTATTTTTTAATTGGAGGTCTAAAAATAGTTTGGGGTTGGAAAATGGAGCTGCAAGTGTGATTTCCACCGACATTTTGTAGCTGTGAGTTGCTGGACACGGCTAAGAAACAATCCTAGGATGCTTTGCTTCCAGAGAGGACTAAGATGCTTTGTTAAGCAAAGTGTGGCAGCCCTTACTGCCAGCAAGGAGACTAAATAAGGCCGATTCAGCACCATTTCCACAGCTGTTCTGTGTCAACAAACCTGAATTATACAGTATAAAAAAAAAATGCAAAACGGAATTGAAATTGGAGCAAAGTTTGCTCCACTTGAGTCCAACGTTCAAGAAAAACTTCGGAGAGTTACCTCAACAACAAAGGTGTCGATAATGTGATCCTGAGGTAGGAACCAATGTGATACCTCCTCTTCATCCATGACAGGGGCAAGGTTAAACTGGCTCAGATAGTCGTTTAACAACTGCTGAACCATTTGAATGTCTCTTCGTTCCATTGCTCTTAAACCTGCAGTCTTTGTGGCCTTGTTAAAACGCAGAAAAGAAGAGAGGCAAAGTGAGCATGGCTAATAACAGGTTACAGCACATTCCTTTCATTAGGACACAAGGGGATACTATAATTAGAGCAGCATGCAATAATGAATACTCTGACACTGCATGCTAATTGGCTTTATCAACCATCAAGACGCTATTGCAATTGTTCCTCAACCTTTTCATAGCAGTGGGACCCTTTAGGAATACACAGTGACCTTGCAGAACTCTAGCCTACTTGTCGTATGTACATACTATTGCTATGGAAATACAGGTATTTAAATACATTAACAGCTTTTTATACTTTTTTAACCACCAAGATAAAAAATAGGGCAAAATGAAAAAAAATATTGGGTTGTGAACAATAAAATGTTATTACCCCAATTTTCTCATGCATCCCCTTTGTGACTGTCTAAGACCCTTGTTCCATGGAACACAGGTTAACAATCCCTGACACAATGACACAGCTTTTACAAGCTCTCCATCTTCAGGATGATTTGTGGGTGATCTGCACAAGCTGCTGCTGCTGCTGCTGCTGCTCACCCACACACGGCCTTACGTTCCATATTAAAAGCCCTGCGGCTCGCAAACACATGGTAAACCATTTGGGGACTTTACACAGAGTGCAGTGTCCGGGCAGCCACATCCATTGCTTACATCTGGCAGTCTGTACAGCTTCATTGTTCTTTGTAATGTCATATTTCTACTCAGATGAGAAAACTTCACTTCTACCAGTTTCCTGGGATTCAACGACCGATGCCAGTATCTGGAAAAAAAAACATGTTTGTATTTTTTGTTTGCCGACACTGGGTGGTCTCCAGCAGTATTTGGAGCGCCCCGTTGGGTAAACTCCATCTCCACTAAATGTAATAATATACATTTTAATATACATTTTTAAATTAAATGATTTAGATAAAACTTAAGAAAAACTAATTTAAATCCAAATTAGCGCTCAACAAGTCACAGCTAAGGGGGCCGGGAACATTCCCCCGTCTCCCCTATGATCTCTTGTAACCTTAATTCTAATATGTATATAGGGCACTTTCATTAGGGTGGAACTTCATATCTTTGATGTCAATATATCAATTGGATTAATCACGATCAGTGAATAAATAAACTCTTAAACTAGGTTTGCGCATATATACAAAGGGAAAAAACGTGAATTAGTGAATAAGTTCTGTGGGGGGGTCCCCTGTTTGTGTTGAGGACAGTGGTAATAAACTCACTGGGTTGATAATTTCAACACTCAAACCACAGAAAGTTAATAAACTGCTGCAGTAGTGACAAAGAAAAATATCTTTGAAATAAGCCACGCGAGTGAAAACAAATGGACGGTTTTGCCCTCGTTGATGACGAAATAAATATGGCTGTGCATATAAACCTTTAGGGTTCCCCCTCTCTGCTTGTGGTTACCTCGCAGGCCCACTGGTTTACTCCCTAAACATCTCGCGGCTGTGTGTGTGCACATATGTTAATAAGTGAGTTTTATAAAGGGTCCCTCGGTGATATTGAAGACCATGAGAATGAACTCATTATGTAGTTTACTTGTCGCAATTGAGCCGCAGATACTCAGACGAATGCCACGTTTATGTCAAGGTGTTTAGCTTCAAACAGCTGCAGCCCGAGTGGGAAACAAAACGAGCAGTGTGATCACTGCTGCAGAAAGCGTGTAAACATAGCTCGTAATCCCGGTAGAAGACCAAGCAGTACTCTATCCCTCTACTAGGGGTTGCCACATAAACCCGCATTTTTTTTAACTTGCTCAGCTGTTAGGGTCTTTCAAATAATAGTAATAGAGCTGTAAGTAACAAGACCGCAACCTGTGTTGCAGACGCGCTACTAAACGGATGACTGTGACATCATCACTACACCGACGCGCGTTTCGTTACTTCTGCGGGGGTGGGCGGGTCTCGGCTACCCCCAGACTTTTACACACATCATGGTTGTCATAGCAACCGGATTCAGCGGGGGACGTGCAGATTGAATATGTCATCTTATGTTGTATTTTACTCATACTGAGACTGCTCAAGTTAAAAGTAGGATATGAATACGGCAATTAAAAATGGATTAAATCAAGTTTGGGTCCGCAGTTGTATTGCAGTTACCCTGGGTGTTAATAGCTTCATTGTTAGCCTCTGCAGTACCAGAAATATCATGTTTGTTTTGTACTTGCAGATATGGCACTTAACAGAAGAATGATTCATATTGAATCTATAGATAGATATTGAATACCCTGTATTCTCTTACCCAATTATAACTATGATAATAACCTATACAGATATTGATTTTGGACAAATATAGGAACTTACATTATAAATCATAATGTTCACAAACGTTATTCATATTGATATTACTGTTCTCCAGGGTCACGGATTAATAATGAATTCAGATGCCCTCTTGTTTTCACAAACATATTCATCATCAGGCAGTTGGAAAGGTAAGTATCACTCCTAACTACAGTAACCATCATAAATTTGTAGGGTTTTCACTTGCTCAGTCTGATTATGAATTGAACCTTTAGCCTACAAATTGACGAATAGAGGCATATATGGAGAAAATGTATTGTACAGATCTCCTATTGACCTAAGAATTATCGATGTTACATTAAACTAGTGAACTTTTAGGCATGTGTACATCCCATTGTCAACACAGATTATTCATATTGATATTAATGTTCTCCTGAGTCATAAGTTAAAAATATATTTAAATGCCCTTTGTTTTCACCAACATATTCATCATCAGGCAGGTGGAAAGGTAATAAAGACAAAAAGGGGGACACCTGGTGTTCAGATTAGGTTGGAAAGGTAAGTATCACTCCTAACCATCATAAATTGAGATTTTGTTTTTCAGTCATTCCAATGATGAATTAAGCTTTTTATTTATGATTGAATATTTAGAGGCATACGTGGGTGATATGTATTATACAGACCTTCTAGTGACCTGAGAGTTATCAATATTACATTCAACTAGTTAACTTGTAGGTGTTTTAGTTATTTCAAAGGAATGTTGAATATACAAAACCTTCATTCAGACCTTGCGGGGTCAAGGTACCTAGTGTATATACCCATTTCGCCTCAGATCTTAATAGGACATTGTCAAGGTCCCCTTTTCTTATCCCCAGGGAAATATGATTTATTCCCTGAAACGTTAGGCATGAAACGTTTCCTCTATGGGCTGAATTGATATGTCAAGCTATGGGGGTGTCATGGTTGTTTTTAAATAGAGCTGACATGTTCTAAAACACGTCTTCTGAATTGACGTGAGGTTTTCCCCAACGTATTTGACCCCACAGCGACATATAGCCAGATAGATCACTCCCACACTTTTATAATTCATGAAAGGTACATATCGTTGTGGCGGTGGCAAGCCATGCCAATGCATTAACCCCCTCAAAGGAGTTTCAGAATTGGAAGAATTCTAAATCTTTCCAAATTAAAAAAAACATGAATTGTAAAAGTGTGGGAGTGATCTCTCTGGCTACATGTCGCTGTGGGGTCAAATACGTTGGGAAAAACTCACGTCAATTCAGGAATGAGCACCTATCAAAAGCAGGCACCAGGAATGTCACATTCAGAAGCGTGGTGCACTCACTTAAACAATACTGGCCACCCGTGCAAAGTGGATCCCACCGGCAGTCCGAAAGAATAAAGAAGCTGGCACTCAAGTGGTCTTGTAGAAAATTATCAAAAAGATTGACTGATGGTAGATCGACGTTTCCGTCCGCGTGCAAAGCGTCGGTCTACCATCAATCAATCTTTTTGATATTTGTCTACAAAGACCTGTGGCGACTTCTTTATTCAGCAGGAACGTAAAGACATCTCTGGAGAACTGCTGCGTAAACACGAAGAGAAAGAGCCGCTGGAGAAACCACAAGATGGCTGGTAAAAGAAATACAAAGACACTGTGTGTCGGTGGGAGATACGTCCAGTCACATCGCGCAACAAACACGGAAAATGCAACCGGGTGAAAGCAATCCCCGATCTGACCTATTTGGAGCATTTTAGTGAATGTTTAATAGTTATAGTAACTTAGACCAGGGCGTCTATCTGTGGAAAATAAAGGGTTTGCTAGTATACTTGATAGGTCCTCGTTATAAATAAACAAAAAAACATACAATATATTCTGAAGCTGGAGTGATCTGGGATGAGCTTCGAGTCTCGGCGGCTGCAATATTGAAGAGTAGATGCATTTTATTTTATTTTTAGCACATGAATGTTGATTTCCATGGAAATCAAAATGTGACCACTACTGGACAATATCACAGACAATTGATGACAAAAATATGGTTTATGATAAAAGCGAAAAAGTAAAGCCAACAAGAATATTCTTTTTTTGGAAAGGTTAAGTTGGATCACACCCTACAACTGGTGCTTGAATGAAGAAGTGATCCATCAATCCTAATGATTGCTTTTATTTGATCTACAGGTACCCCGAGCTCTTCTGTATTTCCCTGGGTTATGTCTTGCACGATGGCACATATTCACTAAGCAGCACTTAGCAGTATAAGACAACTTACAACCAATCCACTGAAATAGGCTGAAAAAAATCTTGACGCCAGAAGGTGCCTTGTGAAATAGCATCGCTTCAATAAATATGGCCCTGTATGGCTTTAAAGCAATGAACTGACTGGGATATATCTCTATATCTACCAATATCTCAGATTACAACAGTGTTTATTGGAGGGACATCCAGGCCAGATTTCAGGGGGGAACAGAGCTTTAGGGAGACTGGTGTGAGGGAGAGGTGCTCCCTGCAGCTCCCATGGTCAGGAAGAAGACGTTCTGTGTAAAGATATCTCCGCGTGCATAGGAGCCCCCGTGTGTATAGGCGCCCCCGCGTGTATAGGCGTCCCTGGGGTTATAGACGTCCCGCGCGTGGAGAAGTAGCCTCTCTGCGAATGCTGCAGCTGCAGACTGGGATTAACCTGTTGCTGACAGATGGAAGCCGCCTGCACAGGACTCCAGCTGGGACATTCATGTAAGCAAGACACTTTATGTTGTTGGACCCCCAACGCTAAGGTAGAGGAACTGGGGTGTTACGCGAGTTAAACACTGGGCTGGTGAATACTAACCTGCCTACAGGTTAGAGTTTAAGTTGGAGCTAGGCTATTATTTTTGGTTGCTCAGTTAAAGGGCCAGCGCCCTATTCCGGTCAACTAAGGACAGGTACCTTGTACAATGAATAAACCTCATGAAACGCTACACACTCGGCCTTCACCGATTCCTTTACGCCCGAGAGAAGATCAGAGCACAGACAAGGAGGGTGCCTTGTCACAAAGTGTGTATATATATATACATATATACATATGTCGCTGTGGGGTCAAATACGTTGGGGAAAACCTCACGTCAATTCAGAAGACGTATTTTAGAACATGTCGGCTCTATTAAAAACAACCATGACACCCCCATATATGTATATATATATATATATATATATATATATATATATATATATATATATATATATATATATATATATATATATATATATATATACACATACATACATACATGCATGCATACACACATACACATATACACACACACATGAAACATACATACCTACAAGTAGACACTGGTTTTGGAAGAACAACACCTGCTGTGTAAACAGCCTGGAAAATGCCCTCCAGGTTCACTCTCCTCGTTATCTCGCGGATCAGCACAGGCGCCACGCGCTTCGAGCGCAGCTTTTTATGGACACACAGGAAATTGATTTCTACCATCTTCTTCAGGCTGCCGGGAAAAGAACAGGGGAAGTGTGAGAGCGCCAAAATGTATAACCTGCAGCGCAGTGTGAATGTTCCTGCGTGCGGCTGCCCGGTAAAGACATGCCACGTGTTTATGGGTTAGGGGGCGGGGTTTTACATCTGGAAATGGAGCCAATGGCAACGCATGTAGTTTTTCTTTGTGGACCAACATTTCTGAGGTAGCTGAAGCTAAACAATGAGAACAAACAATGAAAGTATCGTCTAATCGGGAATATAGTCATGTTTTTCTGTAGATCTCAGGCACAAATTCATGCCGCAGAGAGATTGCAATCTGGTGTTGCTGCCTGAGCCACAGGGACAACGTGACTTGTTAAAGGTCCCAAGAGGAGGTGACACTGGGATTTCAGGTGCATCTGCTTCAAAAGCAATGATATTACAATTCTTCTACTACTTCTCTTTACAGTAACATGGCATCGAAATTATTAAGGTTTCCTCAACTCAACCGGATCGGTGCTATGGAGAACGAGCGCGAGCTTTGCCTGACGTACTTACGCATCATAAATACGGATAGTAGCAGGAACAGCGCTTATGAAGCCCACTAACTTCTTGTTGGAGGACACCCTTACTCCGCAGTGCCACTGGGATAACCAGCCAGGAGGTCGCAGAGCCCTGTAATGGGTTTCATACAGATGTTTAGTGCACACGCGTTTAACCCCTTCTGTGCCACAGAAACCTAGAACAGGATGGCCGATGGTGAGCATTTGGCCTACCCGGTCTGTCCATTTTCCATTAAGGCCCAGATTTACTAAACAGTGCTGAGCCATAAGGCACCGCCCCAGCCTTCACTGGAGTGGGTCATAGAATTTCTTATGGCTTAACAACATTCAGTAAGTCTGGGCCTAGTCTTGTTTTGATAGCTGCACCCTCTTTACAATGAGGCCATTTCCTCACCTCAGATATTTTCCCACTTCCTTTATTTGAGTCCCCTTCACTGCCTCTGCTAGGAGGCATCCCAAGCACGTACTAGCTATCCAATGTAGTACTTCTACAACCTTCTCCTGAATCTACCACTATCCATATTAATGCTTCCTCCTCCTCCTCAGTGTACACGTTGAGGCATTATGGTGTTTCCTGATCAGATACTGTATACATATATATTTAAACAAAGTATACACCATATTAGTTGCCTAGCATTATTTTAGTCCCATGTGGAGATGAGGCCTCCAATATTTAACGATACTCTGAGTTGTTGGCACAAAATAAGTTAAAATAAGCTTAATAGTTTATACTTTTGGACTCCCATCACAATGACTTAATTCTTTAACTCATCATACACTTACACTGTCCCACCCCAAAATATAAGAAAGTTATAAGAAAATTAGCGTTTTAGCTCCGGAGTAGAAACACAGTTGAAGATATATATTTTCAGTGTACTATACTTTCATTATTGGTTCTATATTACAGCCTATTCATATTAAGAGGGGACATGTAGCCAGGACATATGATAAACAAGCTGGAGTATCTCAGCTTCCCTCGCACTGCTACTTTTGGGTGTAGCGATTAACACTATGTAACCCCTCTTAGCACCAGAGTTGACACAGTACTCACCACTGTAGAAACTCAGGGGAATAGTCAAATCTGAACATATTATCATCATCTTCAACGTAATTTTCGTTCAGCAATGTATACAGTTCTTTCAGCTGGAAGTCACACATGAAAAAGGGATACATCAATAAGTCACCCCTTTTTAAAGCAGCCACCCCCCCAGAGAGATAGAGATAATAGAACAAAAATAAATGCGCATTAAAGTAGGTTAATACAGGAGATACAAATGTAAATGTGTAATCTGATAGTGAGAAAATACAGTGATAAAACCCACAAAATCCAATAATTAACCTAAGAGTGTTACTAAATATATTACGATAAAATAAACAGTGTAAAAAAGTGCTCAAATGTGTCAATGAAACAGTTACAGTGAGATGGATACAGTTAAAACATGACCTCTCCTGTTGACACCACACGAGTCTGCAGCTATTTAGTAGAGATCGCCCAGCATCTCATGCACTAGAAATCGAAAGAAAAAAAAACAGTGCACAACTCGTAGTGAATTAAATGTGATTATATTGGCTCATCACAGGTAAAATAAGTATCGTACGTACACTTAGGCTAGGTCCCCAGTGCAGCCTGCGGAGCGCGCGGCTGTGCGCGCACCTCTCACCAGCCCCTTACCTGCTCCCTGGCTGTCGCCAGCTCCTCGCTCCCTGGCTCACTGCGTACTGTGACGCGTCAGCCAGAAGGGGCTACAACAGAATTGTGATTCCGTGCGGCGACGCGTCACGTCGTGCACCAGGGAACCAATCAGAAAGACTGATGGGTGGAGCTACTTATCTGGTCATTCGCTATGTATATCCAGGTACTCACCAGCAAGCATGCAAATGAGTCAGGCGGTTCATTCCTTCATTGCAGGGTATTTGCCCTGCTACAGAAGGCTTTGTGTATTTTATGGGGGGAGGCAGAGTGGCACGTGGGAGAGCGACTGTATGGGGGGAGGCAGAGTGGCACGGGGAGAGGGACGGCCCCCCATCATGGCTGCGCCCACCCGGCCCCTCTTGGCCATGCCCCCCGTTCCAGAAAAAGCTCCCTACAAACCGGGGTGAAGCGCCGTCAGGACGCAAGGCGGCCATGCCAGCGCGTGCAGCGGGCCTTAGATGGAAAATATCAGGCAGTACATGTTAGGGTTGTAGGGAGAAGCTTGTGGGGAGCGCAGATGTCACCATATGTGGGGAAAGAAATACACATAGTGTAGCATGTTCTACAAATTCAACAGTCAATTCAAAGAATCACGATTGGGAACTTACACTTTCCCAGTCAGAGATCAGCAGTGGAGATAGTAATGAAGACTTGATTAGTGTGAAGTATCAGGAATCGGCAGCATAATCCCTCAATGTGAAAAGATAACACACTTAGTGCAACATTGCATGTTCCAGTAAAATATTTATCAGAGGCAATAGGTATTGCACTTACATAAGGCACTATGTGCATAGTCACGTAACAATAGTGATGCGCAGCTTGTGTATGCCTCCAGCCCTGCTCCCAAGGTAGCGTCGCGTCACTTCCGGTCGGTCCGTCGCGTCACTTCCGGTCGGTCCGTCGCGTCACTTCCGGTTGCTCGCAAAGATGGAATCACCAGGGAGAGGGGAAGATGCTGGGTACACTTCTCAGGCTGCTGCAGGTTCAACTCAACGCGTTTCGCTGACTTGGCAGCTTCGTCAGGAGTTCTTCCCCTCTCCCTGGTGATTCCATCTTTGCTATCGATCGCAACCGGAAGTGACGCGACGCAACCTTGGGAGCAGGGCTGGAGGCATACACAAGCTACGTATCACTATTGTTACGTGTCTATGCACATAGTGCCTAATGTAAGTGCAATACCTATTGCCTCTGATAAATATTTTACTGGAACATGCAATGTTGCACTAAGTGTGTTATCTTTTCACATTGAGGGATTATGCTGCCGATTCCTGATACTTCACACTAATCAAGTCTTCATTACTATCTCCACTGCTGATCTCTGACTGGGAAAGTGTGAGTTCCCAATCGTGATTCTTTGAATTGACTGTTGAATTTGTAGAACATACTACACTATATGTATTTCTTTCCCCACATATGGTGACATCTGCGCTCCCCACAAGCTTCTCCCTACAATCTACAACAGGAGGAATTGGATCTTCTCCACAGAGGGTTGAGCAGCGAAGTTCACTTTAAATATATATTTTTATTATTTATCATTATAATTAATGAGCACTTTTTTATAAAAGGTTTTTATAAGGTTTATTATTCACATTTTATTGCACCTCTATTAGAAGCGCCTCACATTTTCTTGTTTAGTACATGTTAGGGACATGTTACCACTATGAAGCCCACATCTGGTCATCAGGGGCACAGGATCTCTGCATCAACTGCTTCCAGATGAAGACGGTCCGTGGGTCCGCGGTCACTTTCACTCCACGAAGCAGGTACTCAATCCCGTCACTCTCCGCTCTGTCCCGATCCCTCCACTCCAATAACGGGGGGACTATGCACTGATAATATAACGTAGGGAAAAACTCCCGACACAATACCAAACTCTTGCGCCGTCAGTCGACTTGGACACTCGTGGCAAACACTAACGTCACAGATATGCGCCTTCATGCGACTGGTAGTCAACCGGAGCGTTCAGAGAATATCTTAAGCCACAGCGTAAATCGGAGCATACATAAACTGCAGCTATCTTGTCCTATGCGTTTCGTAAGGGTTACTTACTTCAATGAAGTAACCCTTTCGAAACGCGTAGGACACGATAGCTGCAGTTTATGTATGCTCCGATTACACTTTCCAGCTCTCTGTCAGACTATAGGACTGTGGTTTAAGATATTCACTGAACGCTCCGGTTGACTACCAGTCGCATGAAGGCGCATATCTGTGACGTTAGTGTTTGCCACGAGTGTCCAAGTCGATTGACGGCGCAAGAGTTTGGTATTGTGTCGGGAGTTTTTCCCTACGTTATATTATCAGTGCATAGTCCCCCCGTTATTGGAGTGGAGGAATCGGGACAGAGCGGAGAGTGACGGGATTGAGTACCTGCTTCGTGGAGTGAAAGTGACCGCGGACCCACGGACCGTCTTCATCTTGTAGCAGTTGATGCAGCGATCCGGTGCCCCTGATGACCAGATGTGTGCTTCATAGTGGTAACATGTCCCTAACATGTACTGCCTGATATTTTCCATCTAAGTGTACGTGCGATACTTACCTTACCTGTGATGAGCCAATATAATCACATTTAATACACTACGAGTTGTGCACTGTTTTTTGTCTTTCGATCCCCCAGAGAGAGCAATTATTTTTTAGGGGGGGTTACCTGCATTGAATCCTGGGGGGCCCGTAGACCTGAAACACGCTGCTCCAAGTTCAAGGAACCCTCCCCCTCCCCGGTTACTGGGCAAATAATTTATAAAAAAAAAAAAAATCAACAAATCAAATCTAAATATGGCCATGATGGCTCAGACACAAATTTGAGGAGATGCCACCTGACTGCCTGACTGCGACCCTATTGTTCTCCGTGGCAACCTCCGGCTTAATCACGAGTAAAGCAACAAACTATACAGTATAAAAAAATATTTTAAAAAATTACAGAAATCCAAAAAGTCCGCAGCACTCACAAACTGTTGTCAAATGCAAAAAGGTTTTAATGGAACATCACAAGCATCAGGGGTAGCAACAGCAAAAAATGGAGCGACGTTTTGTCCTACTTGAGAGGGTCTTGAGTGCTGCGGACTTTTTGGATCTCTGTCATGTATATATTTGTTGCTGGATGGTGATCCTGGCTGAACTGCAAGCACCATGAATGAAAAGATAAGTTTTTTTACCCTTACCCCACTTAGAGTGCCCTGAACTTTCTTGTGTGTTTAATATATATATAAACCCATGTGCCAACATGTGTCTGCTCGCTGACCGCTTGCTTCGTTACGTCAGACCTCACTGCTGCCGGTGTATCACAAAGAATCGTCCCTCCGGCAATTCAAATGAACAGCCTGTGGTTCCTGGCAGGTTGTGTTGGTTATTTCGTGCGGCTCAGGGAATGTCTTCCCCTTACTGGCAAAAGACGTATGAGCTAGTCCACCACCTTAGTTCCGCAAAAACAACCTGTTTTTGCAGTGAGGTCTGACGTAACGAAGCAAGCGGTCGGCGAGCAGACACATGTTGGCGCATGGGTTTACCAATACAATGCTTTTATTGCATTGACAAATTGTGAGTGTGCATTTGTCTTGTCATTTTTTATTAAAACTTTGTATTTGGATTTTACATATGGATCGGGCGCTTTTCCTCTTTTTTCTCTAATATATATATAGATATATATATATATATATCTATATATATATTAAGCTCGAGCAGCACAGGGTGCGGCGTCACATTACTCTACACCTTGAAAAGAAAAATAAATCAAAACTGAATTTTTTTTTGGTTTAACTTACCACCTCAGCGTTGCTCAAGTCCAGCGTGTCCCACATAAAACCCTGAGGCAAGGAGTATGGCTCTTGGCGGATGTTATCCTTGTCAGGTTCCACTGGACCGTGACACGTTATAATTTCGTCTAATGCAAAAACATAAAATATGTATATGTTTACCATACACCGGAGTGACATTGGGATGAAGCAATGCAGAGTAACACTATTCTATATACAGTATTGCACACCCATCACTGCTCGCTTAGGACTGATACTTATAGGTGCAGTGCCAAACAGAACCAAAGTGAGATAATAGCACTCTTCTGTGTCATTGTTAAAACGAAGCACTTGAGGCCTCTAAAAAAAAAATAGGATTCTTTAATTATTTGTTTTTTAAATGGTAATTATTGTGATTAAGTGTATGGTGGTTCACTGGTCTTCTCCATTACCTCTCCCTTTTTAGCTGTCACATTTGACATACCGCAGCACACATTCAACCAGGTGGAGCAAACCAGACTGATGCCATCTCCCTCCCATTCAGTCTCGTCTATACAAGTGAAAAACAACGGACATTTTCTGCACTTTCCAAAAATGATTGAAATACTTGTGCTCATCACATTTATTTACGAACAACGGCGTCAATATCCTACTCCGAATGTGTATCAGTACGTGGGGCTGCTCCTTAAACACATTTCTACAGGATGTAAACGTGAGGTGATGGAATTTGGGGTTTGTGTCGCCCTGAGTAGTACTCTCCTGCCCTCGCTCTTCTAAACCGGGTCCTTGCAGCAAGGACATTGTGGCGTGGCCTGGTGGGAACACACATTTACAAGCACTTTTTCGAGACCCAGTGCCAGGCGGGAATGGGAAATTTGGCCGCGGCTGTCTCAACACGACCGAGTTCCCTCCGGTGTTTAGCCGCAGAGGGACCCTCCGCCGCAGCCGCCGGACCCTCTGCCGCCGGCCTCTTCTACGAGAAGGTAAGTTTTAGGGTAGGGGGTTAACTTTAGGGGTTTTAGCGGTTAGGGTAAGGGGTTTTAGGGTAAGGGGTAGCATTAGTATTAGGGGTTTTTAAGGTGAGAGCTAAGGTGAGGGACTTACCTTGGCGGTGAAGCGGCTGGCGGTGGAGGATCCCTGCAGTGAGGTCCCTTGCGGCTAAACACCGGCAGTCACTTGGTCACGGTGAAATAGTCGTGACCAAATGTCCTGGACCGGTGCCAGGCCCTTGTGACTGTGAGCCAGTAAATGGACCTCCCTTTGCCTCAGACACAAACAGGCTGTAAGCATTGGATTCACAGGGCAATTCTATTCAAGAACGCGCACGCTGGACTGAAAGCGTCACACACACACAGCGATTAGCCAAAACACAGCCATAATCATTCAACTAAACCAGGGGGGCAACTCCAGTCCTCAGGGCCACCAACAAGTCAGCTTTTAAAGGATATCCCTGCTTCAGCATAGGTGGCTCAATTAGAAGGACCGAGCCACCTGTGCTGAAGCAGGGATATCCCCAATATCTGACCTGTTGATGGCCCTTGAGGGCTGGAGATGGCCACCCCTGAACTAAACAGTCCAACCATAGAATATTCCACCTCTTTCAGCACTGAAGGGCATAAACAATGCAGCGCACACCTCCCTACAGCTCACTCATTTGAAAGGGCAACAAGGTATGTTAAAAACATAGCACTGTTTATTAGCCCACTCTGGGCACAGCAATCCTATGATGAAAGTGTTTGATTGCGTGCACATTAAAATGTTCCGAGTTCCTTGTGACCCGGTGGCTCGTGTCTCGGATGATTTCTGGCCTCTCCTGCATCGGATCCCTGCTACAACCCTCAGTGGGATCTGAGCAACCTGAACGGAAGAACCAGCAGCAGCACCGTCCAGGGCTCATGGGAGCGATGTTACAATTGTGAAGTTCCCGCTTTGTCTAGGAGCCAAGTATTCATTATGAGTAGACTCTGCGCTGTAAGATGCAGGGTCCTGCTCTTTAGGATGCTCACTGTGCCCCCTAAGGCCGCGTTCACACTGGGGACTTTGCGATGCAGCGTGCGCGTCCGCGCCTCGGTCTGCTGGGCGATGTGTGATCATCCCCAGCAGATGGAATGATCCGACACAAGGCGACATCCTGTGTCCCCACACCTAGAGAAGCAGCCTTCAGCCCCACAGCCAGAGGCAGCCTTCAGCCCCACAGCCAGAGAGGCAGCCTTCAGCCCCACAGCCAGAGAGGCAGCCTTCAGCCCCACAGCCAGAGAGGCAGCCTTCAGCCCCACAGCCAGAGAGGCAGCCTTCAGCCCCACAGCCAGAGAGGCAGCCTTCAGCCCCACAGCCAGAGAGGCAGCCTTCAGCCCCACAGCCAGAGAGGCAGCCTTCAGCCCCACAGCCAGAGGCAGCCTTCAGCCCCACAGCCAGAGAGGTAGCTTTCAGCCCCACAGCCAGAGAGGCAGCCTTCAGCCCCACAGCCAGAGAGGCAGCCTTCAGCCCCACAGCCAGAGAGGCAGCCTTCAGCCC
The DNA here is from genome assembly GCF_040206685.1 of Ascaphus truei. Lineage (NCBI taxonomy): Eukaryota > Metazoa > Chordata > Amphibia > Anura > Ascaphidae > Ascaphus > Ascaphus truei. The sequence goes on along the minus strand of NC_134484.1, from coordinate 409,735,332 downwards.
CACAGCCAGAGAGGCAGCCTTCAGCCCCACACCCAGCCTTCAGCCCCACAGCAAGAGAGGCAGCCTTCAGCCCCACAGCCAGAGAGGCAGCCTTCAGCCCCACAGCCAGAGAGGCAGCCTTCAGCCCCACAGCCAGAGAGGCAGCCTTCAGCCCCACAGCCAGAGAGGCAGCCTTCAGCCCCACAGCCAGAGAGGCAGCCTTCAGCCCCACAGCCAGAGAGGCAGCCTTCTGCCCCACAGCCAGAGAGGCAGCCTTCAGCCCCACAGCCAGAGAGGCAGCCTTCAGCCCCACAGCCAGAGAGGCAGCCTTCAGCCCCACAGCCAGAGAGGCAGCCTTCAGCCCCTCACCTAGAGAAGCAGCCTTCAGCCCCACAGCCAGAGAGGCAGCCTTCAGCCCCACACCTAGAGAAGCAGCCTTCAGCCCCACAGCCAGAGAGGCAGCCTTCAGCCCCACAGCCAGAGAGGCAGCCTTCAGCCCCACACCTAGAGAAGCAGCCTTCAGCCCCACAGCCAGAGAGGCAGCCTTCAGCCCCACACCTAGAGAAGCAGCCTTCAGCCCCACAGCCAGAGAGGCAGCCTTCAGCCCCACAGCCAGAGAGGCAGCCTTCAGCCCCACACCTAGAGAAGCAGCCTTCAGCCCCACAGCAAGAGAGGCAGCCTTCAGCCCCACAGCCAGAGAGGCAGCTTTCAGAAACTTTACAAACGCCAAGTACCAATAAATATATATTTCTTATTTGCAAGTCTGCACTTTAAAAAAAAAAAAAAAAAAGATTATTTATTTTATTTTAGAGCATAAATATTTAGAAAAATGGGGCCAGAAACACTGCCACAATATTTTAATGCAAAATGTCTTCAAATGAGGAGCTATGATTGGCTGCTGAAACTGACGTCGCGCTGCTGCAGCCAGAAATCACAGATTCAAATGTCTCCCGCTAGTGCAGCAGCGATGCCGCCGCACTTTGCAGCCAATGGTAGTTTCAATACTGAACACTACCATTGGCCGTCAGGAATCTGTGACGACCGCGCGCGCACGTCGTGTAGCGTGCTCTGTGAGCGGGGCCTAAGGCTGCGGCCCCAGTGCCTGCGCTGCATCCGAGTCTGTGAGGCTGGCGGCGCGTGCAGCCGAGTCCCCCGGTCTGCAGTGAGCTGCAGGGGTAAAAACAGGAGGGGAGTGACGAGGGCGCGGCCGTGACGTCACCCGGCAGGTTCGCTCCCGTCATTGGCTGAACCGCCGGGGTGGGGGTGGCCTAGCGCTCCGTCACGAGTCCTGATCTCAATTCTCTTGAGAGCAGGAGATACTGTCGCCGCAGCGCAGCGCCCCCCCCCCCTCGCAGCAGGCCCGGCGCCCCCCCCCCCCTCGCAGCAGGCCCGGCCCCATTGTGGGGCGGCTCGTGTCCCCGCAGCGTGCGCCGCAGGAGCCAGCGGGGACCTGGCCTAATGCAGTGTCGGTGTTTCCCAACCTGTGCTGCGGGATTTCCCCGATCTCAGAGCAGGGAGAATGTGTGTCTATACCAGGGGTGTCTCAGCAACCAAGCATTAGGAGTAGGGGTGCCACGAGAGAAAACAGCGTGAGAACCTCTGCCCTAATGTAAGAAGCAGTAATACAACGTGTGCTCATGCCAGTCAGTCAAAGTAATATGGCTTTATCTGTCAATCATATTGTGGCAGATAAAACAAGCTGAAGTCACGTGTCACAGCGCAGATGTTTCTTCCACTAGGATCTTTCAAATTCATTTTTTATTTATATGGTTTTTTTTTTTAAATGTTTAAGTTTAACTCTTAACAGTTTGCACCCCACTGAATGATTTCATTGATTTGGGGTTAGTGTGTTAATAGTCAGATTTTTGACATAGGTCTTTTCCCCCCATATAATTTTAAAGTACAGTTTCCTGTTGGGCACAATCACTTTCCGTGCTCGCACCTCCCCCCGGGAACCTCCGCCACACCACATATTAGGAATACCCGCAGCTATTTCACCTAGGAACAGAATGTTTCCTTCGAACCCTGCACTAGATCAGCCCTGAGGAAAGAACCAATGATAGACTTTCAGAAGTACTGTACATTTGTTTTCATCCTGCAGTGATCTGAAGTTGCAAAGATTTAATGCAGTAATCTGGTCCTTATCTGGGTCCTTATTGGAGTTCGCTGAATAAATCCCTTAGAGATGCTACATATTCTATGTAACACTTCTGGTTAAAATCCTATTTTTCTGATGCTAATATATACACACAATATTGTGTGGTCTTTAAATGTCTTTGTCTAGACAAAACAAGTGTGAAAGTGTTTTCATACTGTATATCGGTCCTTCTGGTAGTTTTTTTTCCTCTCTACTTATTCAACACACATGTTGTATTAACTTATACAGTTTAAACAACATTTTGGAGTCAATTTTACTTTCCTCTTTTGCTCCTAAAAATTATTTCTTAACCCGCCCTGGTGATTAAAAAAAAAAAAAAAAAAAAAAAGAAGCAGATTCCTGCCCTCATCAACCTAAATCAATGCAGAAAACACACACAGACACCTGTATTTCATGCACAATATGCATTACACAGGTTGTTCTTTGTTCTCCATATCAGCATTTGTATTTGGGGAGCTATTGTTGATACATTTGAAAAATGAGATCAAAAGTAAAACACATTCATGCACCCTTTATCTTAGCGACTTCTGACCATGCGGTGACACAATGGATACATTCCGAGATTGCGATAAGGTGTCGGAAGCTCTATATTGGTTTTAAAATAATGTACAACCGAGCCTGAAGCAAGGAATGGGGAAAAAACTTCACGCTGGAAAAGCTATCTACCTATCTATAGCGCTATCTAACTTCAAACCAATATTAAAGGGCAAACAAAAAAGGAAATCTGTCTAGTCCTTCTTAAAATACAAACATGCATTGTTCCAGGTACCAGACCTGTCTTTACTACATTTAAAAAGTACCCTACATAGTGATTTTACGGAGCACACAGGGACACTGGGGTTCCCCGAAGTCCAGAATTATTTATGCATGTTAGGCATAGTATCTTGGAAGTCAAAGGGTGCCCGGGCATCCAGTTCTTGGAAATCAGAAGACAAATGCATACAATCTTATTCTTAGAAGAACCCCCCATATATATTACAAAGATCCCCCCCTGAAACCAAAACTATTGCCCAAGACCAGTTCCACCAGGAAGTACTCAACAGTCTGGACAGATGTGTTGATTAAATGAGGGTTTACAGCTTCTCAATCTTTGCCAATACACGCAACCGAGCCCCTAGGCCTGGAAACAACACCTGCTTCTAATGCAAAGCTTATAGGAGCATAAGAAAAGACACATGCTGTGCAGACACTGGTATCGGACTATGGTCACCCTGCAATAATCTGCTGTGTACATCTGACAATATAAAGTGTTTTAATGGAGGTAATGTCTGTGGACATTAAACACCGCTATAATAGAACCAGGTGTATGGGTTTCCTTTGAGAAAAGCTTATTTCCAAACCCAAATACATGTGTTGGGCTGTATATCAATTTTGAGCATGTCTACATATTTCCAGTCCCTCTCACCAAACTAAACTTAACCTAAAGTAATCCCTAACTAGAGACACTTGTCATGCCTGTTATGCCAATTCCATGTGATGCCTGGACAAGCATTTCTCTACACCCCATAAAGAGACCGTTCCTATTATTTGCCTATTAGAGCTTGAGAGGCTTACATTGGGGTATATAGGGTAGTCAGTCACATGCTAAATACTAGTGTTGTCATTCTCAGTAGGATTCAAATACATTAACTTCTCATCACTGGAGGGTTCTATAAACATTGGTTTGCAATGCATTTAGGATCCCTTGTGCACTAAAGCCCCCATCAAAATATTAATAGTGGTCTCAGTGGAGCTCTACATTATGACAATTAAAAAATATTCATTAGGACGCTTTGGCTCAGAATATCATGCTAAAGTGCATTGAAATTCTGTAAATGTCACGATGTAGTGCACGAGAGGCCAACTCCAGTCCCCAAGGGCCACCAACCGGCCAGGTTTTAAAGGATATCTGTGCCTCGCACAGGTGGCTCAATCAGCTCTCCCCTTGACAAAGGCTGCCTGTGTGCAGCCGAAACGTCGGATTTACGCTGGATTAAATTTTCTACTTTGTGATAAGACAGTGTGCCTGGACTATTCTCTTTACCCTGATACCACTTGTGGACCTGGTAGGACGAACCCCCTTGGTCCGTGGGCACCGGCAATAGTGCTTGATTGTGTGCCAGATCACCTCTTTCTATTGACTCAATCAGTGGCTCTGTCAAAAACTGAGCCACTGAGCCACCAGTGCTGAAGCAGGGACTGATTGAGCCGCCTGTGCCGAGTCAGTTTGGTGGCCCTTGAGGACTGAAGTTGCCCACCCCTGATGTAGAGCTAATTTCGTGTACTTGTAGTTAGTATAAGAATGGCTGTTTAGGTCACATTGTGCAGAGCAGGGTTTTCCTTCTCTCGTGTGCGGTCCTCTCGCAGGGCCCGAGCTGACCTAGGCTGAAAGAAGTGCTTGACAGATGCAGTGTGCTTTCCCCAGATCCCATGGAAAAACATTTTCTTCGTTAAAAAAAAGAAAAAACCCTGAAAAAGTAGCATTGTTACTTAAACCTTTTCGCTGTGCTGCAATAGGTTGCAGACGCCTTCTGGCAGCTGAAGGGTTGAGGGCGATTTCATTACTTCAAGAAAGCCAATGATCAAGTATTCCCAAAAAGGGCTTATTCTACATCCGCCGAAGTGGACGATCAGGACATTTTTGGCCGAAATTCCCCATTGAAGGGAGCAGGGAATTTCAGGCCGAAAAAGGCCCTATTGGTTGCTTTGGCGTATAACGAATAAACCCCTAAATGTTCTTTGTTTGTTTACTTTAAAGGGATATATGCCACTTAGACCATCGGGAATTTCATGCTGAAAATGGCCCTATTAACTTTTTTTTTATCCTACTTTAAAATGCCTTCCAAAACACAAGCACATGCTCAACAGGTGTGTCTGTGATTTCCCTAGCGCCAACTTACTAAGTTTGGGTACAGGCTGTGTATCCCAAAACTGGTATTTACGTTTGCTTGCCTCGTCAAGGTTCTTGGCGGGTCCCTGGCACGCAGAAAGCAGCTCCATTGCTCTCTGAATATCTTGCAGTTTCTGCATCGGGATGGCAGGGTTCTGGAAAGAGAACAATTTTACCAAAAGTTAAAAAGCAGAAAAATGTTAAATGTAAATACCACAATTTGTGGAGTTCTTGGGTTGCCAAATGAGCAATAATTACACTGTTATTAGGACATCTCTCCTAATATACTCCTTATTAGCACGGCACTAATGGAAACAAAAATGGAAAGAAAAATTAGAGATAGAAGCTCTTAATAAAAGGTTCATCGTAACACGTTTAAAAAAAAAAGTGATTTGGTTTCTAAGAATGTAAAATTAAATGTAAACCAAAGCAAAGTCCCTAGACTTCGACTACTAACATTATCATGGCAAACAATACACCTCAATGAAGAGGAATCTGTAATATGAAGACATAAGGCACTGTACAGCAGAAATAGGACTGCGATCTTCTGGACAAGTTTTGAGCGGATGTTGTCTGTCACTGTTGCCGATTCTTCTTCCTATATTGCAAGATGCACAGGCAGTGAAGGGACACATCTCCGTGCTTCAGTACATGCTCTGGAGCTCATCAAAATCCTTGCGAACCACCACACCGTATCCAGCAGCAGTGGGAAACTCCATGTTAGAAACGTTACTGGCCTTGCTTACAGTGTGAGATGGGAGGGAATACTTTGTAGCCACAAGCACCCTTGCTTCCATGGCCAAGCTCCTCCCTCCTGCCTAATTACATACACAAATGATGTTACACGTGTCCCATATGATCTAAAATAGCAATCAGGGATCAGACTTGTACTTGCCACTGATCATCTTAATAACTCATTAATAATTAATAATAATTATTATTATTATAACTCTGTGCTTTTACAGGAGTAACATCTGGTTATCATCCCCTTTACTTTCTTTCGTGAATGCTTTCTTCGTGGCCCGTGTAATTCTAACCTTTGCTGGTAATTGCTCCCCCCCTTTACCTGTTTGGCCAATGATATAGCAGCATCATTACTTTACACACACAAAAAAAAGTTAAACCAGTGGGTATGAACCGTCTGCGCCTGGCAGTGACTGCCCCTGCAATCTTCTGTGCTTTCTTACCACAAAGTTATTTGTAGGGTACTGCATAGGATTTTATAGCTAACAAAAGATATGAAGTCAGGCAGTTGCCATGGGAAAATATTCACTCATAAGAATATGGGGGACAAGACAAATTAAAAGGCTGCAGTACATTTCAGTTCAAAAGCAGCTAACTTAATGAGTACAATATTTATTTTCCCTCGAGAGTCCTGCATACCCCAGCCTGTCCCTTCACTCAACAGTGAAAAGGAAGGAATCAGCAGATAAGATACCTCGGTGCTTAGTTCTCTCAACACATCGGGCTGGGGGACCGAGGTGCGACATTGAAAAAGTCTTGAAGAGCAGACACATTACTGTACATCAGTGTTCTGGCTACATCATTCAGAACATGTGCGCCCTGAGACAAAATGGCAACAAGGGGCTATATTTATGTATAACCAAGTACATCTTACAATGGTCTCAAGGGCATCGTCGGTTCTCTGGAAACTGTGCAGCTTCACTGGATTAAAATGATTTGCTGCTTTTGATAATAATAATAAAAAATGAATATGGTTATCTATGGGCCGGCATCATAAATCCTACAGCAAACCAGATTCGTACCCGAAGTCACTGTCCTAAATTTAGCTTGTTGACTGCAAGAAAAGTGAAGCAGGAGAAAACAGAGGGTGTGAGGCCTGGAGTTGATACGCAGCAGCAGAGGTGGAACTAGGGAGGGGCGAGCGGGGCAGGCTGTCCTGGGCGCAGCCCTTGGGGGCACAGGTCGGGCAGTGACAGGTGGAGAAGGAAGAGGGCAGGGGCGGAGGAAGGGGAGCAAGAAATGGATGGAGATTGGGGGTCAGGGGGGACAAGAAATGGATGGACATGGGGGTGAGGTGGACAAGAAATAGCTGGAGGGGGTACAAGCAATGGATGGAGGAGTGGAGCAAAAAATGGAAGGGGGGGGAGACAAGAAATGGAAGGGGGGGAGACAAGAAATGGATGGAGGCGGAGGAAGGGAGCAAAAATGGATGGAGAAGGGGGAGCAAGAAATAGAGGGGGGAAGAAATGGAGGGGGAGAGAGAGAGAACGAAATGGGAGGATAGGTAAAGGATGGGGGAGAGAGAGGATGGGGGAAGGAGGGAGAGATCCACTTGGTCTCCAATAGATCCCTTGAGATGCGACGTCCCTAATTGACGTATCACATGTCACCAGTAGCCCATGAGTCTATCTGCATACATGTCCTGTCACTTACCCCCATATCATACAGTGGATAAGGTGTATGTGTGTAATGGCCTTTAAATGAGCACACTGAATATCAAATGTTTGCTTCCTATACACTGATGTTTATCAAGCCAGTCATAGAAGTGATTATAATGCAAAAAGGCCATAGGATTTAGTGGACTATGTTTTGTAGGAAAGGTAAGGTTGTGCCGGTATGTGTTTCCTGACATGAAGACATTAGCAATAGTGGCTTCAAGATGTTTTCCAGTAGAAAACTACACAATAAGCATGAACTCGACAAACCAACACATTTGAATAAACAAAGGACTGGTGAGTCACTGGGCAAAACGGCTTTCATATTACAATTTATTTTTTTATATATTACAAAAGGCTTAAATATTACAAAACGTAAGTGAAAAAATGCAATCTAACAAGGCAGGTTATTTTGTGGATAAATAAACAAACACCTGTAGTTATCCTTACACTTTTAACCAGAACTGGTCATGGGTTAATAAGGCGTATACGTAATGTACATATACATTAGCATGGTTACAGGATAAGGGTGCCGTGCCATCAAAACCCTTCAATGCGAGGGAAGAAGAGTGATTCATATTTCAAGGAAACCAATCAAATATGTATGCTATAATCACACTAGAGGAACATGCCCGAAATCATATTAACATACTGTATTAAAAAAAAAAGTCTGTAAACCCCCAAAACTGCGGATTATTCTGCGGTGTGTTAGAAATGAGATGATCTCTGGGCATTGCAGAATGAAGCTTTCTGACCGTGATGTCCCAGCCCTGATTTGTAGTATTCTGCCTTTTCTATTCTGTCCCAGACATTCAATTCTCCTGATTGACCCAAATATCTGACTGAGCCTAAAAAACAAACAAACTAACAAACAAACAAACAAAAACCCCAAGACCTCCTGTGCACGGAGAATTGTATACGTACAGTAATGACAAAGAAGCACTCACTTTTGAAGGCTGCTGTGTTTTAATTTCTTGAGAATCCGATGCGGAGTCTGACTTGGCGCCCCCAGAATTTGTTTTTTCCTTTTTCCTCTTTTGTTTCTTCTTTTTCTTTTTAGCACCTAGATCTCCGGCAGGGCTTCTGCTTGGGAAATTGAAAAACACAAAAAGTAGATAAGTACTGTAGGCTACTACCTAAAACGCAAGAAAATAAAAAAAAGACCATGCAGAGAACCTGCCAAAGGTGCAAGCAAAATACTTGTTAACTTCTATTTTTTTTATTTTTAGAAATGTAGCAATCTAGTGTAATCTACTGTAAGAAATATGATTGAAAAGTTCCTTACATTTGACACAGATGCAAGGAAAAAGAATGAAGACACTTTCCTAGAGCGCGATACATTGATGACTATTTTTCAAACTTTTAATGCTTGGATGACATAGAGATGAATTCCTAGAGTTGGGTCCAAGTGGAAAGAGGACTTTCTACTAAATGGCATTTCCCGAACACACACTTTTCTAGTAAATAAAAGGCCAAGGTGACAGGTAAGAAAGGCTTTAGTTGCATGAATGAGCATTGGCGTGAGAGCTTTGAAGCCCGACACCCACTCGAAAAGGGACTGGCCTGCACTTCATAAAATGGGTGACAACTGGAGTTTAGGGATTACAGCAGGAATACAGACTTTTAGATCATATTAGGAGTACAAATCTTGCCACATGCTGTATACCTTGCATGCTATAGGACACATTACTTAGTGGAGTAAACCTTTAAAAAGCATAAATTCCTTAAATATTTTATAAAAGAAAAAAAATAGTTATGATATTCAGTATTCAATGTATTTCCCCAATTTAGTCAATTAAAAATAATGTGATAATAAGTCTGTTTGAGGGATATGTACGCTACGGTCTAAGTGTTGTGCTTCTGGAAGATGAATACATCCTTAAGGTTTTCATAAGAGGCTCCACTAAAGCAGCAAATGCCACCAAGAATAACTTCTTATTCAACCTTATCTGCACTCTGGAGTATTCTCAAAATACAACCTTGTCTTTCCTAGATCACAAGTAACAATAACTTTTTTCCCCTTGTTGCATTTATGAGACATTAAAAATGGTTACTGTTAATGACCAGAAGTATTGTCCAGAGAACTTGAACCTCAGCTGGTTTGATTTTTGTGAACTGACTACAGTATTCTGTTTGGAGCTACTACTCTGTGAGAACATTAATCTTAGGACTTGGTTCTGCTGCATAGGACTGCCCACTTCTGGGCTGATAGTGTTGTAGCTAGCTTTGGATTGGTGCCTTTGCTGTAATTGTATTATTATACCCTGTTGGGTGATTATTATTGTAAGTGCGCCCACCTACTTCTACTATTATTACAGCCTGGTTATTGCTTATAATTTAGGGAGTTCCTGTTCCTACAGGGGTAAGGGAAGTACCTGGATCAGATTGGTCTTAGGGAACGGGCCAGAAGAATGGGCTAGGAGCCCCAAAATGTTGCAACCCTTATTCCCCTGTTTTGTCACCCCATCCCCCTCTTTCCCTTACCTTGTCTCCCTCTTCTACGTGTCCTTCCCCCCACTACACTTGGTGTATTTCTATAACTTTATAAGTCTATACTGTACATTTTATTGTACCGTAGCTAACATTGTCAGTTACAATTGTTTGCTACATATTGAACTATTATCAGTACAGTAGTTAAAAAAAAAAAAAATCTTTTTCGCATATCACCCAGTGTCTTTTGCATTTATATTCTTTATTGAGTGCTGGTAATTCCCCTTGTGTTCCTTATTGAATAATATTAATACTACATGGGACTGGATCATTGGACCTGTACTAAACTGCTCTGGATGCTGAGCTCGATCTACGAAACAGCCACACACGTCATTATATATGCAAATAAAATGTACATACAGAAGGTTTTTTCAGGAATATAACAGGCAACAAGTGTTCATTCCCATTTACTGTAACATGCTAAACTGCTGACGCCTCTCCTAGCCCGTACAATGCATTCTCTGTGGCTCTCGTGTTGGCTGTCTCTGTGATGTTTTACTTCTCTCCAACATAAACCCCCCACATGTCTTTGCCACTTAGACAGTAGTATGCATACATATCTATTGAACAGTCACAAAACTTGAGAGGAGGAGATGGAAGAGGAAGATTTAGGGACAGAATCCAGTGGAGCCTTGGACACGGCCTGGATGGAGATTTAGGCTTATACTTTAATGGGGCAATCCCTCTTTAGACCAAAGTTAGCCAACGGCCGTGGCACGTTTTATATGTTACATAGTAGATGAGGTTGAAAAAAAGACGTACATCCATCAAGTTCAACCAATGTTAAATTTAAACAACAGATACTTTATCCTATATCTCTACTTACTTATTGATCCAGAGGAAAGCAAACAAAAAACCCCATTAAGGGGAAAAATAAATTCCTTCCCGACTCCAAGAATTGGCAATTGGACTAATACCTGAATCAACATTCTTCCCATGTATACTTATTTGGTATATCTCTGTATACCTTTCCTTTCTAAAAAAGATGCCCAACCTTTTTCGAACAAATTTATTGTATCTGCCATCACAGTCTCCATGGGTAATGAATTCCATATTTTAACTGCCCTTACTGTAAAGAACCCTTTCCTTTGTTGCTTGTGAAAGCTACTTTCCTCCAACCTTAAGGGATGGCCCCGAGTCCTTAGTACTGCCCGTGGGATGAATAGTTCTTTTGAAAGCTCCTTGTACTGTCCCCGAATATATTTGTATATAGTTATCATATCCCCTCTTAGATCCCTCTTTTCTAATGTAAATAAATCTAATTTAGCTAATCTCTCCTCATCAATTAGATTGTCCATCCCCTTTATTAATCTGGTGGATGTTATATGCAGACTGGCACCATTTTGAAACAAATCAGACAAGTAGAAGTATTTTTTTAATACATAAGTAACAAATGCTTTGTAGTTGTTTATTTTACAATCTTCATCTAAATCTCTTTTGTGATATAACTCCTTGTAAAGTAAACTGATGTCTGTACAGGTAACTTGTTCTTCCAAACTGTTTTTTTTTTTCTGTGTGTTTTGTTTGGCTGGTAATAACACCATATTTAAAGAAATAATGGGGAACAGAAAAACATTACCTATTTAAACTGACGCAAAGAAAATAGAAACATGCTTATTTTTACACAACATGCTTATTTTTACACATTTTCCTTCCTTTACTTTAGGAAGGATTAAATCATTCTAAGGAAGCGGATTACATTGAGTTGTTTACCAACAAACACTTTTTGCTTTCTATGTGGGACTGCCCTTTTAAATGGTTCAATATTCTAAAATAGACCGCTACAACAAAACAAAGGGCTGTTTACAGTAAATGGAGAACTTCAGTTATTTTTAGTATATACTGTACTGTAGTTGTTAAAAAAATATCTATGTTACAACAGTGTGCATGCAACACATTGCGCTGCATTGCATGGCACTGAAGGTTGATCTTGGCAGAGAAAGTGTTTATCTGCACTGGCACTTAACCTCTGCAGTGCTGGTTAGACCCACCACATCGCTATGCAATTATTCACAGGTCATTACTGTACCCAAGAGAGCAAAAGGAGATTTTGCTCTATTAAATAGTAAACAGTGGAAAGCTATATAATTGAGCACAGCAGCATCCCTCAAATATGTCAATGTGCTGAAAGGGCACTTGCTTCGTTCAGTAATTGACTTAGAGGCATGTGTATAATCCACATAACAGTTACTGTTCAAAAGGGATTTAGCGTACAACTAAAAGATTTGTACAAATAAGACCCCGAGGTTTCTGGTAAAATGCACCTGATCTGAGAAAAAGGATAGAAAAATAATAATCATGGGAGGTATAAAATAAAAGTCTGAAACGGTGAAGTGGACAAAGGCTTAACACAATTTGTTTGCAAAATAAGAGAAGAGGACATTGGTATAATATGTGAAGTTCTGATGCATGAAATGTAATCTAGGTAACAAAACAAAAATAGACAGCACTCAAAGGGGCTAAAATCAGATAACAAATGGTGCAATGTGGAGGAACCCTGTAACAGGATTAAAGGGAAGCACCATCGGACACTTTTTTGCCCCTTGGGAACGGGCCCGAAGATGGTTTTTTTCCCCAAAACGTTGCCCCCTTCCCTGTAGTACCGCACTTTGTCCCACCCTTACCCTCCCTTACCCTTCCCTTGTTTATCCCGCTCCTTCCTGGTCACATATACTGCATACTTTTGTGTTACTTAACCCCTTGGGGGTTGTATTTCCTGATTAAACTAGTTTGGCTTATTCCTTTTTTGCAAATTGTCATTTGTGAGTGCTGGGAACATCATTTTGTGTTTAATTACTATGGTTCAAAGCAAAGGACAAAAAGGCCCAGTGCTACATCTAATTTGACATATTATATAGTTAAATACGTATCTGTTTATTAGCACGGGTCATTTAGTTCAATTCTTTGGCCAAAGTATTTTAAGCCTACAACCACTTCACGGTCTGCCCATCCTTAGGTCCTAACACTGCTGCACCTGCAAAAAGCTCTTATAACCATTGTAATGGAGGTGGAGATGTCTTTAGTAAACTGGTCATTCACCGGTGCTTAGCAAGGACTGCAATTAAGAAGGTGGGATGAGGTGAGCTAGGAAACAGGGAGGAGGGGCCACTAACCCCAAGTTTAACTTCCAACTGATATTAACCAACCCCCCTCCTACAGGAGGGCCAGATCGTGAAGTGGTTGTAGGCTTAAAATACTTTGGCCAAATAATTGAATTAATGACCTTTGCTTATAAAAACAAATAAGTATTTAACTATATAATATGTCAAATTTGATGTAGCACTAGGCCAGGGGTCGGCAACCTTTCAAGGAACAAGAGACATTTTATAAAAAAAAATTCTACGTCCAATATATTCTGAGAGACGCAACATATGCATGAATACAGGCATACCCCACATTAACATACGCAATGGGACCGGAGCATGTATGTAAAGCGAAAAAGTACTTAAAGTGAAGCACTACCTTTTTTCCACTTATCGATGCATGTACTGTACAGCAATCATCATATATGTGCATAACTGATGTAAATAACACCTTTGTAACAGGCTCTACAGTCTCCCTGCTTGCGCACAGCTTCGGTACAGGTAGGGAGCCGGTATTGCTGTTCGGGACGTGATGACAGGCGCATGCGTGAGCTGCTGTTTGCCTATTGGGCGATATGTACTTACTCGCGAGTGTACTTAAAGTGAGTGTACTTAAAGCGGGGTATGCCTGTATCACACCCCACAAACACATACATACATACATATAGGTGCGCCAACAAGTATTCTAAAACTTGCCTTGGAAAATCTGGGGCTATCACCAACAAGATCCAGGTACATGCTGGGTACATGCGGCAACATTTCAGTGACATTTCTGCAGAGACTAATGGTCCATCGAATTAACACAGCAGGGACCCCCGCTGTTAATCCGATGGGCCATTAGTCTGTCTGCAGAAATGTCACAGAAATGTTGCAGCATGTACCCAGCATGTACCTGGATCTTGTTGGTGATAGCCCCAGATTTGTTTTAGAATACTCGTCAGCACTACAGTATACTGTACACACACTAATATGTATATACGGTATAAGCATACGTCATGTAGGGTCCCGTTGTCATGGTAACTGAAGTGGAAGGAGAATGCCGGGAGTTGAAGGGGGAAGACGCATGAGAATGCCAGGTGATACGCTGCACCACGCCGCAAGTAAGTCTCGCCAGAGGGTAAAATGAGGGGAATTAGAGAGGGAGGGCGAGTAGCTCTTTTTAAAAATAATTTACACACACACACTTACTTTGGGCCTGCCTGTCTCCTCACTGTCCTGGGTTGCAACCCTTTGAGGGAGAGAGGCAGCAGCTGGGGAGCGGCAACCTGCGGACGAGAAGAGCAGCAGGTTGCCGACCCCTGCACTAGGCCTTTTTGTATTATGTTGTATATATGAGGTCACAATCCCAGTAGCACTCCTTTTGACACAATATATATGATGTGGTGGCTTTGGGTCCCGAGTTGTGTACGTGTTTCAAAGCAGTAGGAAGAAAAGCCAGGAAATTATGCGATTGCTGGAGGTCGGCAGCTACCATATTCCTCCTTATTGCAAGACAAGTTTATAACATAAATTAGATGCAATTAAAAAGGGGTAGTGAGCCAAGAGAGTCCCAGTGCTCTGCACTTCTCCTGCATGTCAACGACACAGCCTGGGCTTCAATGGCTCAACTGTTTAGTAGGGTGCGACTGACATGTTATTCATTGTGAAAAGAAAACCTGTTCCACCCTAAAACGTCTACTAAACGTCAGAAAGGTTCATTCACAGCCCGGACCTATTAAGAAACCCATTCCATGATGCACACAGCAGTTGCAGTGCGGTACATGCGTACATTCCCTCATTAACTTCAGACATAATGCCAGGCAGAGGGCAAGGGTGACGAGATGCCGTTCAAAATGAACCAATGTGGAACCCTCCATAGAGTACAGCAGGGGTGTGCAAAGTTTTTTGGCTGTGCCCCCCCCTGCACTCGCGCCACCCACCCTCCCGAGTGACCCGGCGTCAAATGACGACAAGGGTCACGTGACCCCGCTGCGACATTTGACGCCACGTTGTCATGGCGACGTGAGCAGAAGCCGGCTGAATCCCGGTAAGTACAGGTCGCAGAGGCCTCGCGTGGTCACCTGGCATTTAATTTACATGCCTCAGGGAAGAGCAGGGGCCTGTGCAATGCCCCCTTCTCCCCCCCCGAAAAATCCAGCGCCTCCCAGTTTGCGCACCAATGGAGTACAGAAGTACAGAGTACAGCCACACTGTGCAGCCAGGTAGATCAAAGCAGCATTTCCTCCTGTTTCTTTCTTTAATCATTTGGGCCGGGAGATCCTCCGGAGAGGAACCGCAGTATTCTCAGTTCTAGGGATCCCCTTGGTTCCAGATAGTAACATACGAGGAAGATGGGAGCAGGTGGTAAGATCCCTTTTATTAGAACAAGTATGTTACAAGTGTAACGGTGTTTCTGGCCCGGCCTGACCCACCCAATCTCACATTGGCCCCTGTGGTCTAACCGGACCCCATTACAGTGTGGATATGTCATATGGTGCACCTGCTGGCTACAGGACTCCTGAGTCTCCCGCATGATGGTGTGTGGGGAGAACCCGTCAGACAGGCAGCTGAGGTAGTGTGCTGAGTCTCACCTAGTTCCAGTGCAGCGCCTCCACCTCACCAGGGTCCCTGCGTCCGCAAGGGGATGATCCTGGCGAGGAACTCCTCCGTGGTGCTCCTCTCTGTACACTCATTCCAGATAGATACACGAGAGGGTTTCTGGCTGAACTCATCTTTATTGACACGGTGGGCATAGCTGCCCTCCACAAGGAGTATCTTCAGCCGCTCATCTCGCCAGTGCTCCCTTTAGTTAGGTATGTCACCCAGATCAGGGATTCACTTATTCCCGCAGGAATCACTGTCCTGTGCCAGGTCCCTGGACACAGCCTCCCATGGAGTTACTATAACATAACTGACACTCTGATAGAACTTGAACTCCTTCCTCAGCTCTGACAAGAGCTGGAACTCCTTTCTCAGCAGAACAACTAACAACCAACTCAGGTAGAACTTTCCAGCAACTAACTTTTAGACACAGTGCTGTGCCTTATGTAAGCTTCTGAGGCTGACACATCTCTGACATCACTAACCATGGAGTCAGAGCATGTGACCAGTCCCAGCCATACACAGAGCACCCCACCAGCTCTGAGGGGAAACCTCCATAATTACTGCTGGCATGCCCACACTTACCAGGCCTTACTGCCAACAGGAGAGATGACTGTAGGCATTTTACATGACCGCTACATTCTCCCCCTGGTGAATCCCATCGTCCTCGCTGGGACCTAAATTTGTATACCTCTTTCCAGGAAGCACTGTAACGGAAAACATAATTAACATCACACAAATTTCCTCATAATACAGTACATATGAATACAGTCATCCGCCAAGCCCGCCCCGACCAGCAGCCACGAACCCGCGTAATGTCTCAGTACCCCCTTAATAATAGTGATCTGGGTCAGGTTTCCTCACTTCCCGGTTACCCATATCCAGGACCGTAACATAATAATGCCTAGGTGATCCTCTCTCTGGCACATAGGTCACCCTATGTTTGTGAACATTTCTCCCTATGCTCCACACTCGCATCAGGGTGTCTATTCTTTCTTCCGCCTTTTTACCTACAATGTCGCTCCCCCTATTGGTTAAGTACAGCTCTATAGTTTCTTGGAGCCACAGTTCCCTATTGTCCTCAATTTCATCCATCAGGGGCTCCGGAACATAGGGATACTCCAACCCATGGGACTTTTTATATCTGGCTATTATAGCCCTCTCCGCCCTACTGACCCTGGTCAGATCCGCATTACCTGCCCTCCCAGGTAACACCCATGATAGGGGCTCATCAGAATCTACTGGGTCTGACAGTGTGTCGGGACCCATGGGCGCTATGTCTCTACGCTCCAGCTGGAACCACCTCTTCTGTAGTTCCCTGTCCCTCTGCTCTGGTGTAAACTCTCCCTCTTTCCACCAGAAGTCTACCACGTCCTCCCGCCGGATGAGGAACCGAGTACGGTCCATCCATGCGGAGTACCCCTCAAATAGTGGAGCCCACCACCGGGTCTCCTTAAAGGGATTAGGCCCTGGTTCCCGGTCATCATCAATTGAAAACACCCCTGACGACCTTGTGGATCGCGAGTTAAACCACCTCGAGGACCCCGGAGCCTTTACTGCCGGTTGGGGTGCTGTATCCGCCACCCTCAATTCTCCTCCTCCACGTAAATCGCCTTCCGTAGCTCCACTGAGCTGCCTCTCCCCAGTCCGTTTTTCCTCCCCCCCCAAAGGTATGTCCACAAGTTCCAAGCTGGGCGGTGAACCCGGTGACCGTGTGATAGGTGTAGGGGCATTAGCTAGGGCATGGGGTTGGGTATAGGGGCAGGGAACGGGACCCCACGGGGTTACGACCCGCTCCTGGCTGTCCGTAGACTGGTCCAAGGATGATGTCTCACCCTCCTCAGTCCTGAGATCGTCTCTCCGATTTCTGGGCAATACGAGCGGTCGGGGACCTTCCCCCAATCGCCGAAGCGTCGCTGCTTCCCCTTCCTGGGTTCCGCCGTCGCCACCGGAAGTGACGTCCTCCCCGGAACCGGAAGCGTCGCCATCTCGCGTTGGACCCCCATGCGGGATCTCTTCTCCCACGACATCCGGTTGCTCCGCCGTCGCCACCGGAAGTGATGCCGTCCCTCCACGTGCGCGTTGGGCCTGGCGCGGCCCTTCCAGCGCTTCGCCGTCTGTTGTGACCAGGTAAGAGATAGGGCTTTTTGGCTTACCCATCCGCAGGGGTGTAGGCGTCTCTCTCCCATCTCCGCCAGGTCCTGGGATGGCGGGACTCCGTCGGTCGGATCGCCGATCTGCGGGGGACGTCCGGTCACTCACCCCACGGGGCGTCGTTCTCCCCGTCTGTCTTTTCCGCTCCGTTCTTGCTACCGCCAGCTCACGGAGGTCCTCATCAGAGTAGTCCCCTCGCCCCGACCTAGGGGTCTCGGGGCGGGGTGAAAGTCTCTTTGCCCCTGTCGCGGGGTTTAATCCAGCCGCCTCAATGGCCAGTGACCCAGCCGACTTGACCGGCTCCAGTCCCCTGTCTCCGGGACTTGCGCGGTTGATCCACAGCGCGCCCGGGGACTCAGCAGAGCGCCGTGTCACATCCACCGGGGGGTCAGCAGGCTGTATTGGGACGAATGTGGGCATAGGCCACAGATACAAAGTCCCGCAATGAGGGCAACGTGCCATCGTATTCACTGTACCTCCGGGCAGCCCGCATTGTAGGCAGAGCCCGACTACCGTCTCTGTATTGGCCACCCTCACCACCAGCACCCCGCCGGGCACTGAGTAGGGCTGGGTGGAGACCATAGTGCCCACAGTGGAGGAGCAGGCCATTCTTTGTACAGGAGTCACTTCCTGTACAGGTCTCTCCTTCTCTGTGGTTCCTCGCAACTGACTGGTGGAAGTTGCTGGATCTGCCACTCCCTGCTTCGGCTCCTCCCTTCTCTGACAGAGTTGGAACCCGCCCCCAGGGGTTGCGATAATGGGCGGGTCCCACAGGGGAATATCATGCCCCTTAATTAAGGCCGCACCTCTCAGTCCTGGTGGGCGCGGTCTGCGTTTTCGCGCCAGTCTCCTCCCCAGAGCTGGAGCCCTTTCCCGCGGCTAGTTCCCGCCTTCTCCTTGCAGCAGCTTTTTGCACAAGGTACCTTTGCTTGCAAATCACCTCCACGGCCGGAACTACTTTTTGTAGTGGCGCCGTCTGGATATCAGTCCCTGGGCCCAGTGGGTGCATCCCCACAGGCCATAATTGAAAGTCACTCCCCCTGGTAGAAATCAGGGGAGGGTCCCATAGACTCAACGGTTGACTCAACACAGGGGCTGAATTAGTCACTGTCCATCCCGGCGCAGCCATAGCTTTCGCGCCATGCCCCCCTTCAGGGCGGGGCTCTGCTGTTCGCGCCATTCCCGGCCAGCTCTGTGCAAGTCCTGCAGCAGCCATTTTTTCTGCGCCTGGCCCATGCGGTTTCCCTAGCAAGCGGGAGCCGCCATTTTGGTTGGTTTTTGCGCCCAAAAAGTCCATTCGTTCGCTCTCCTCACGGGGTTCTCCCCCAATTATAACAATTTCTTCACACTCTTCAAGGGTGGCCCCTCGCTGTCCCATACAGGATAAAAACGGGGCAGCCATAGCCTTCGCTCCGCTCCAGAGCAGCCTGGTCAATGACAACTCGGCGACAGTCTGCTCTTCAGTGGGTTGCACGCCACGGGTGCCCTCCCCATCAGCCTCTGTCCGCCATTTTACGTTCTCCGCGCCACGCGGATCCTCCACTCTCTCATAACAGTTGTCGTACATGAGGCTCCACTCTGCGGGGCAGCCACCACACCGGTACAATAAAGATTAGCTCAGATGCACCACCACATGTGTACCTTTTCTAGGTGTGACTCAGTGTTGCACTACCTCAGGCTAGGCTCACTCTCTCAGTGTCTGCTGTGACTCCTTCCTCCCAGTCTGTGCTTCCTACGGTGAGTGTCTGGAATGGCTAGGTACTCTGGCTGGCTCTGCCATGCAGTACTTGGGGCGTCTACCTGTCTTGGTCAGCCTAGCGCAGACCCTCTCCAGGACTCCTGACCAAGTTAACAGGCTGTCCCTTCTGGCATCCTACCAACTAGCACTGCCTCAAGGTGACTCGGTCAGCTATAGCCCGCTCCAGACCCCTCACTCCCTTCAGGCCCCTAGGTTGTCCCTGCGAACTGACAATATCCCGTCAGCCCCGACTACCCCTAGGTCCGTCCCTACGCAGCACAAAGTGGCAGCAGACACTCTCCCTGTTTCCCAGTGACCTAGCTAAAAGCCTGTCCTGTTGACGGATCTGATCTCAGCAGCTCGCCTCCAAATGTAACGGTGTTTCTGGCCCGGCCTGACCCACCCAATCTCACATTGGCCCCTGTGGTCTAACCGGACCCCATTACAGTGTGGATATGTCATATGGTGCACCTGCTGGCTACAGGACTCCTGAGTCTCCCGCATGATGGTGTGTGGGGAGAACCCGTCAGACAGGCAGCTGAGGTAGTGTGCTGAGTCTCACCTAGTTCCAGTGCAGCGCCTCCACCTCACCAGGGTCCCTGCGTCCGCAAGGGGATGATCCTGGCGAGGAACTCCTCCGTGGTGCTCCTCTCTGTACACTCATTCCAGATAGATACACGAGAGGGTTTCTGGCTGAACTCATCTTTATTGACACGGTGGGCATAGCTGCCCTCCACAAGGAGTATCTTCAGCCGCTCATCTCGCCAGTGCTCCCTTTAGTTAGGTATGTCACCCAGATCAGGGATTCACTTATTCCCGCAGGAATCACTGTCCTGTGCCAGGTCCCTGGACACAGCCTCCCATGGAGTTACTATAACATAACTGACACTCTGATAGAACTTGAACTCCTTCCTCAGCTCTGACAAGAGCTGGAACTCCTTTCTCAGCAGAACAACTAACAACCAACTCAGGTAGAACTTTCCAGCAACTAACTTTTAGACACAGTGCTGTGCCTTATGTAAGCTTCTGAGGCTGACACATCTCTGACATCACTAACCATGGAGTCAGAGCATGTGACCAGTCCCAGCCATACACAGAGCACCCCACCAGCTCTGAGGGGAAACCTCCATAATTACTGCTGGCATGCCCACACTTACCAGGCCTTACTGCCAACAGGAGAGATGACTGTAGGCATTTTACATGACCGCTACACAAGCTATCGAAACCTCTCAGGGTCCTTCATCGGGTTCCAGAGAAAACCTTTTGAGCTGATTGTAATGAAAACATGTTTCACCAATCATCCAATAAATAGTTGCATTGCTTCAGCAGTCTACATTACACATTATATACTGTATATCAGGGCTTTTCAAGTAGTTCTCCAAGGTTCAGATTAGAAAACATTGAGTAGAAGGGCCACAAGGTTTTGTAATGTAGTTTTAAATACGCGTAAAATATTTCAATATTTTACAAGCATTTGTCATCCGCACCATATATATTTACATTAACTTAACTTACACGTGAGTTTCAGTGTGAAAAACTGTAATTAGCTGCCTAAGTAACTCACATGAAATAAGCAGGAGCAAAGTACAAAGGTCAAATCAAGGTCCCCCATGGTCCGCATGTGGGTGGCCAGTGGAAGAGCCCGGCTGTAGAGCAATTAAAAGTGTCCGACTTAAAATGGTGAAACTATCAAGTAAAAAAAAATGTTTTGTCTAAATGAAGCAGCACTGTACAGAGTTCTGAAGCCATAATGAATCTCTCCCCAAAAGAGCAGAACGTTGGTGCCTGGGACACAGGGAAGTAATGCGACATGCACAAGGCGGCAAGGAGAGCAGCCACGGCGATTTGTAATGTGTGTCCCTCAGCATCAGTGCATCTCCAGAGGCAGCCAGGCTCAATGGGCCTGGGATTGCAACGTTCTGTGGGACTTATTGCAGGTCACATAGAATACTGCACATCAGAACTTCCCACCGCTTTGAATCTTTCTTTTAAATGACCAGCAAAAATTACAGAATTTACGTCACTTTCATTTGGGAATAGGGACTTGATACCCAATTTGTGTAGCCGAAAATGCATGGATCCCCTATGCAGCACTATACTGTGCAATATGTATATAATATCATATGATGCACCAAGTGCCCAAATGTAAAAAAAAACATTCTAGAAATCCTTTCCTTTGATACTTGTAAAAAGTCCTTAACGCCATGTTACCGAAATGATCAATTCACCTGGAGTGATTATGGTTTAACACTTCACTAACAAGACATGTAATACTTGGGAACATGGTGAATGTGCGTCACAGACCCACCCTTATGATAACATCAATAACAAAAATTAGGCGATGTTTAAAGGGAATCTCATGATAAAGTGAAAGCCCTGAGCCTGCTATGCAAGTGCTTTCCCACATTTTTAAATAGGCACAGTACTAGTGTGGTTAGTAATGAAAAACTATGGATGAAAGGCATGTGACACACTGAATGCGCATTTGCATGTCATTACCCAGAATCCCTTGCTGCAGTGGAAGCACTGTATGCGGAGAGATTATGGGGAAAAGCGGGGGAGGGGGGGTGTGCACCTGTCTGCGACATGTGATTGTGGTCACAAGTTTTTTTATCTTTGCTGTATGCTACACAGTGGAGGGTTTTTAGCACTTTGTAACTCGCCATAACTTTGTGTACCTTCAAAGAACTGTGGGCGCTTTTTATTTCAACATTTTAAATATTTGGTTCATAATTTGACACACAGACACAAAAAGCATGAACTCCGCGCTGAATAGGACAAGATATACAACGCAGATTTTTGTTAGGCTCATGTTCAGCTGCAGGATCTAAGTCAGTGATTTGCAACCTTTTTATGGTTAAGGAACCCTAAAATTATATCGTGAAATTCTGGGGACCCCAACCCTCTCTAATTGTGCGTCTGAGGTCAGATGCATTGTTAGGCTGGGGCCAAGGTGCCGCAGACCGTGTGGAGGTGTCCGCACGCCGAGCAATCAGATTGCCTTAAGGCAGTGATCGCGTCCATGCGGCGTGCGGGGGAGGGGGTACGCATTGCGCAAGAAATCAGTTGAAACTGATTTCTTGAGCGACAAGCCAGTCACGTGAGCGGTTCGCCCAATGAGGGCGAACAAGCTCAGTGACGCCCCTAGGAATGCCCCCCACTGCCCGTCCACCATGGCCAGGGAAATCACCCGCTTCATGCGGATCACTGTACAGCCTCCACATGCCTCCGCCCAGCAGACAGAGGCTCGCAAATGCGCAGTAGTGTAGCAGCCTGTCTGAGCTCAGCCCAAGGAACCTCAACCCTCTAATAGCGCGTCCGAGATCAGATGCATTGTAAGGAATCCCAACCCTCTCTAATAGCGCATCTGAGATAAGATGCATTGTAAGGAGCCCCAACCCTCCCTAATAGCGCATCTGAGATCAGGTGCATTGTAAGGAACCCCAACCCTCTCTAATAGCACATCTGTGATCAGATGCATTGTAAGGAGCTGCAACCCTCTCTAATAGCGCGTCTGTGATCAGATGCATTGTAAGGAACCCCAACCCTCTCTAATAGCACGTCTGAGATCAGATGCATTGTAAGGAACCCCAACCATCTCTAATAGCGCATCTGAGATCAGATGCATTGTAAGGAACCCCAACCCTCTCTAATAGCGCGTCTCAGATCAGGTGCATTGTAAGGAACCCCAACCCTCTCTAATAGCGCGATCAGATGCATTGTAAGGAACCCCAACCCTCTCTAATAGCGCGTCTGAGATCAGATGCCGTGTAAGGAACCCCAACCCTCTCTAATAGCGCATCTGAGATCAGATGCATTGTAAGGAACCCCAACCCTCTCTAATAGTGCGTCTGAGATCAGATGCATTGTAAGGAATCCCAACCCTCTCTAATAGCGCGTCTGAGATCAGATGCATTGTAAATTCTTCCGTATTTGGTACAATTTTATAACGATCTAAACATTGCAGGGAACCCAAGGGTACTTCCTAGAACCTCTGTAGAAAAACACTGTTCTAAGTCACGATGGCAGCTGTAATAAAAGTGCTATTTTGCACGGAGTTGCAAAGGTAGAATAGTGCAAATATTTTCAGCTAGAGATTTGTAAAGAGCCCCCTCCCCCGCCCTGCTAAAAGCCCTACAGAAATGCTGAGTTAATGTGCGTCTGCATGTGTGACTGTTCTATTCCACTTACAATTGCATCTATTCATCTGAAACACCATTAGGCAGTCTTCAAATAACCGGACATACGGTATATGTGTCACTACTAAAGGTGCAGTTCCACTTAAGACACAAGTGAAGGGATTGCAGGGATAGGCGAAATATCTGTGGCTGATGCAAGAGCAGTGTGTTTTTACCTGGTTTCTATAAAAAGCTGGCGTTATTTAAATGACTAAATTGTACTAACGGCACAGCCATGTGTAAGGGATTAAATCTTGGCTTCACAGATTTTGCTAAAAGAGCATCAGACACCTACGTGTATTTATTTGCATGATAATGTGAGGGTTCTCATTTCCTCTGGCTAATCTCATGCGTGTTGCATCACTGTATACCCTCCACCTGCACCTGTGTACCTATTTTGTAAATGTTTTGTACCTTTTTAAACCAGGTGTACCTATTTCTGCCCGTGCGTGAGCGTCAAGGAGAGTTCCATGGCCTGTCTCCTATTGGTTGAAGCTCAGAACCTTCAGCTAATTACAGTAGCTTGAAGATTCATCACCTATTTGATAACGGCACATTATACAGAAGTTATCATTACGTGTGTGTGTGTGTGCATCAGTCTGTGCGTACGCATCTGTTTGACTGTGCATGTACGCGACGTGTGTGTGCGCGTGCGTCTGTGTACCAATAAATCCAGAAATACAAGTTTATTATTGGTAAAATGATCTCTGCATATAATACATTACATTAGTTATGTTGCCTTCATAAGAGGTGCGCAATTGCATGTAAGCGCCTGTTTCCCCCATTGGCAGAGAAACTAAAGTGTACCTTTTTCATGCGCCCCTTGTTAGAGGGTCTGACATGGTTTTCAACAAGAGTTTGCACCCACAGAGCTCCCATTCCCCTTCTGTATTGGCCCTCTGAAAAGCCCACAAAACTCTTGATTGACAATTTCAAACAATTCCCCCATGAGACGCACTCCTCTTGCATGCTGGATGGCGTGGTGATGAGTTGCAGAGCAGCGGATGAGATGATCTCTGGATCTTTCCTATATCACCTTCCTCCAGTACTCACGGGTTACATTGTAGCTTTGGGACTCCTTTTTTCCTCCTGAAGGGAAGTGCCACTCTTATGTGGGAATAGTCCAAGAAGGGCTAAGTGCCCGAGACGTAGCGCCCCCCTTGATTTTGGACTGTGTTTTCCTTTTTTGCGTTGTTGCCTTTGTGGCAGTGCGTAGCACCTTTATTTTTGCACTTTGTGATATTTTTAGTATATAGATCAGTGTGTGTGTGTCTTCCTTGTCCCCCTGCCCCAGTTCTCCTGGGTATACCCCTCTCTGGCAGAGTATTTGTCTGGGTAGCAGCATCCTGAAAATGCCCTGTGTAGTATGCTCAGTTTATGAGATTGTTGCTCTCTTCGCATTGAATTGCTTTGTATTTGACCTCTATTGGTGTCACAGCTGTTTCAGGGCCGCAGGTAATTTAATTAATTTTTTTATTTTCCCCCATTTAGATTTTCCATAGAAATTGAATTTGTAATTCCCTTCAAAAGAAGCAAAAATCGCCAAATTGTTGCTTTTAGCATGGTTATAGTGGTTTAAAGCCAATTAGATGGTTAAACTCTTCACAAGAGGCTGTTTTGATTAAAGAAAGTCATCATGAAAAAGTTATGGAATTTCCATAATTGTCATTGCGGTTCACAAACTTTCTCGCCCCTGTATATTGATATAAGGAAGTAATGATCCGCTTAGAAATAACCATACAGTTTGAGAAGATACTATTCTGAGTTAAATATTGAGACACAAACAGGATATAACAAGTGGTTAACCATAGTTAGCCAATAAACATAGGAAAAATAGTAAAATTTTAGTATTTGAATAAGCATAATGCTGCACAATGTGACAACCACCTTACACGTTCAACTAGGGCGACAATAACTTCACAGCAACGTGATAAACACATGACACAATGAAATGGTAACTTATAGGTTAGCTATAAACAACAATATGTGCAAGATCAGGCATATGATGAATGCGTTTTGCAAAAGATGCTACAGTTCCTATTATCAATTTTATAAAGGGGTCACACAGTTATTGTTCAGTGTTCTCCTTGACGCGGCCACCAATTGTCCAGTGTCACCGTTTATATTGTCTTAAACTGTGTATGACACAATAAAGCTGCTTGGAATAAGATGCTGTCCTCCTTATACTTCTCAACGGGGAACCTGTGAAGAAAGAGTCCCCCATCTGCTACACACAAAATGAGGTTTTACTTCCTGACAGATGGTACTTGAGCTTTTCAGTGCTCTAATGATATATCTGGTATGTCATGAGTACTGGCACACCCGAGGTCTCATTGATGTGCCAGACCTCTCCAAAGGCGCGGTTGGCCCGATCTTTAAGAA